>NW_026000081.1:3240282-3279962 GCF_001458135.2 Marmota marmota marmota
ACTTCATTCTCAACATGGCCTCCATTTTAGATCTTACTCGATCTTAGACCCGATTTCCCTAACTACACTGACTACCTAACTTTAAATCTGGCTTCAGTCGTACTGGTCATGCAGACTGTTAGGCCTGGAGAGGGGGTTATGGCCATTTCCAGTTCTTTACTTGCTGTGTGATCTTGGGTAACTAGCATGACTGCTTTTTGCCTCATGTATACATTAAAGGGAGCCCACTGATTCCCCCCTGCAGTCTCTTATCCATCTGAGAAATCTGGATTTTGAAAGGGTCTCAAATGCCCTTTGCTGCCTTGGAAACCTCCCTCAGAGACCTGCCTTCAAGAACGTGAAATCAGCTGGGGGTGGTGGTGCCTCCCCGTGATCTCAGTGCTAAGGCAGGAGGATCACAAGCTCAAGGCAACTTAGTGAAGCCCCAAGTGATTTAGTAAGACCCTGTCTCAAGAATAAAGAACAAAAAGGGCTGGGGATGCGGCTCAGTGGTAAAGCACCCCTGGGTTAAATCCCTGGTACCAACAAAACAAAACAAAACAAAACAAACAAACAACAAAGCAACCATGAAATAAGACCCCCAAAATGATGGCTCCTCTACACAACGGTTCTGAAGCCAGGCCAGCAGGTACTTGGAACACACATTTCAAGAAGGCTGTCACTCTTTTGTGCCCTAAGCATCTAGTGAGGGCTCTGCTTCCATCCCCTGGCAGCCAGCTCCCAGCCACAGGGTGTAGAGGAGCCCACAGGGCTTTTGCTTCTGCATGGTCAACGGGTGCAGACAAAACTGGGGGGCGGGGTTAGGGGGCTATGCGGGGTGGGGCCTGACATCCAGATTCAGGCATCTTACAAGATTCGGTGCCCCGTCGGGGGTGAGACTCCTCCAGTAGTGTCCCTCTCAATCTTGGCCTTTTCCCCACACCATGAGGAGGTGGTGGGGAGGCTGTGCAGCTCGGCGGCCCCCTTTGCCTTGGAGTGTGTGGGGCTTCAGTGCAGATCCGTATTCCCAGCGGGGACCTGAGTGATAATAAAACTAACACGGAGGGCCTCCTACGAGCCACTCTGCAGACAAAGCTTTTTGTAAATATATACTTTAAACCTCTTCCAGCCACATTGTAGGTGCTATTAGCCCATTTTACAGATAGCAGAGTGGATGTGCAGCAAGGTTAACTAAAACCTGGTGTCTGACACTGAACCTGTGCTCGTGGTTCCTAATCAGCCCCCCTCAAGGATTCCTTGGTGGTCTGGTGGCCCTCTGGGCAGCGAGTCAGAGTGCAGAGACTGTGTGTCCCACATGGCTAACCCCAGGCACCCACCAGAGTTGAGCACATAACAAACCTAACACAGTAGGTGTCTAGTCAACAGAGCTGGGCGTGGGTGCTGTGTCTGAAGACCTGGGTACACGTCTGGGTACACGTCTAGCTCCTCCGTAGGTGAGCCGAGGTCCTCGCATGCTGCTTGATCACCCTGTACCTCGTTTCCTCAGCTATAACCTCTAGTATTGCTGGGCGAGGCTGTGTGGGAGGTGGAGTGAGGCATTCGACAGGGCTGGGCCCCCAGAGGCTCCGGCTGGAGGCCACCCCTGTGGGTGAAGGTGTCCCTCTCTGCTCTCCCCAGGTCCCCTTCTTCCGGAAACGCCAGCACCACACCTGTCCCTGCTCACCCAACCTGCTGTGCTCCAGGTTCCTGGATGGAAGATACCGCTGCTCCACGGACTTGAAGAACATCAATTTTTAGGAGGTTGTCCAGGCTCAGACACCCACCAGGCTTCCTCCCGAGTCCAGCCTGGGGTCACCTCTTCTGGATTGTTATTTCTACCGAGCAGCCTGCTCCCCCCAATCCCTCAGTCCTATACTGCCCATCTGGATCTTTCCCGTCTGGTATACCAGAGGGCACATGGACCAGCGACCTTCACTATGGCACAGTTGGGTCAGCCTGTGGTTGCTGGCCCTGAGAGGTGGCCAGCCAGCTTCTCTCCCCTGTTCAGCCTTCCTGAGAGGCTGTGAGCTGTGGAGAGGACATTGTCCTCCTCCCTGACATTCCCCAGCACAGGCCCCTGGGCGCATTGCCCTTGGCCCTCCGCCCTATCATGTGAGGTCTGGAAGGGCCAACCTGAGCATGGTTCCTTCTCTTCTGGTGGAGTAACTCCTGATTTTTAGACCACAGGCCCAAGGCCAGCTCTTCCCAGAAGGCACAAGGCAGTCACCTGGAGTAGGGTGTGGGATGCCAGGTTAGTCAGGCAAGCCAACTTCCTCATAACTCTAGTCCTGTGACCTTGGGCCTGCAAAGTCCCTAAAGGCCTTCCTAACACTTCACCAGTTACCAGAGAGCTCCAGCCCCCAGGGTTTCACCATTACAATGAAAATGGTGGGGCCTAATCTCATTTTTTTTTTTAAGAGAGAGAGAGAGAGACAGAGAAAGAGAATTTTTTAATATTTATTTATTTATTTATTTTTTAGTTTTTGGCGGACACAACATCTTTGTTTGTATGTGGTGCTGAGGATCGAACCCGGGCTGCACGCATGCCAGGCGAGCACACTACCCTACCGCTTGAGCCACATCCCCAGCCCCTAATCTCATTTGATGTGGACAATTTAGAAGGGGATTAGGGAGTTTCCTTACACAACCCTTTTCCAAGGATCAGTTCCTGTGAGCAAATCTGCAACCGTGAGGCAGGTCTTCCCCTGCCTCGTTATGGAGGAGCAGGGCCCTCTGGCTTCCAATAAAAGAAGGAACCAAACCAGGGTGTGTGGCTGTGGTGTTCCTGTTTCTGACGGGGTGTAGATCTGTGTGGGCCCAAGTTGTGGTGGGGGAGGGGCAATGTTTTGGAGCACGGGATTTTGGGGGTCTCTTCGATGAGGGGGTGACAGGCAGCTTGGAGGGCTTGGGCAAGGAGGGCTTAGGTGGGAGACTCTACTGAGGAGGCAGCTTAGCAGGGTCCGATTGCAACTCTCATTTTTGAAATTTGGTCCCTTTGCTTTTGTTGACCACTTGACCCCACCAGGTGACTTTGTGCCTGGGTCAAGGAAGAATCTGGAGTTGGCCTCACTTCTGAACCCCAGGATGGGAGCTTCCCCTACATTCAGGTTGCTGGTCCCACTCTTCATCTCCACATTAGCACCTGTCCTAGTAAAACATAAAATATAAACATGTAAAAAAAAAAAAACCCAAACAAACAAAAAACCCCCAAACAACAAACAAACCCATAAAATACAAAAAGTCTATCATATCCCACTCTGTTTCTCAGGAGCCCCCTAACACCCTGCCCAGGCTGCCCCTCTTCAGCCCCTCCTGAGAGCAGGCAGTGGCAGACCCATCCACGGGCTGAGCCACCTGTTTCATCTAATTGGACTTATTCTCAATTTTTTTTATATTAGAAACTTGATGAATGTATCATGGACTGTGTCCCAGTTTCCTGCTGCTGTTGGTAAAGACAAAGGGCAGATAGGAGCAGATGGGGAGGCTCAGAAAAACATATTTGTGAGTATTTATATTTAGAAATGATGTTCATAAACATAGTTTCTAAAAATAATCTACTTATAAGAATAATATGTCCCCAAGACAAATGAATTCTAGAATAAGATCAGGTTCAAGATGCATCATCCGTATCTCCTATTTGGCTCCAGGATGCACCCGTCCCTCGTATTTGGCTCCAACTCTTTCATCCTCAACTGGTGGTATTTGGCGCCATCTAGTGACAATAGTAGGAACAGCAAGAAGAGCTGATGGGGAGGAGAGAGTCCACCTCCTCAGAGCAGATGGGGACCATAAGTATCCCAGACATCTAGACTCAGCTGGAGGTTTAGAGGGACAGTGTTTTCAGCTGTGGCAAGAAATCTGTGGCCCTAAGGACCACAGAAAAATACCAAGTGAAGCTTGGAGTTCTGTCTCATTGCAGCTGCTCTTTCTTGAAGCTGATGTCATCTTTTAGGACATCTCCTCTCACAGCTTCTCCGGCATGAGGGCAGAGTGGAGGGAGGTGAGGACTACCTGCCACCTCCATCTGTGTGTCCCCAGGACGTTTTATGCCTGGGCAGAGCTGCCTCCTGAGGCGGCTCCATGCTCACGGCCCATCCCCCACCTGTGTTTTTATCCGTCTGGGTTAATTCGAGTCACACAGAGGAGGGCAGAAGCCACAGTGGAGAATCTGCCCTGGGGTCTGCTGAGAACCTAAGATGCTCCGAGAAGATTTGGGGGAACTGAAGCCTCCTCCACCTGTTCAGTCAGTGTGAGCAGGGACGGTGCCGGCCACAGGACCCCAGCGACTGAGCCAGCAGGAGAGCACGGATGGATGGTCGTTTCTCCTACGTGGCCATCCCTGGGCGAGGGATCTGAGCCTCCAGGCTGGAGGAGGCTGTGTCCAGAGATGAGATCCAAGGAGGCCCAGGACCCTCCCAGAGCCAGAGGGAAAGGTCACCTCCACCGAGGCTCCAGGGCTGGAGTTCAGCTTGCTGACACAGGACTCACTTTTCACAGACTGTGTTTATCGAGGGTGGCTTTGGGTGGGTCCAGAGGGCAACATTTTGCATTCTTGCCCTTTCACACTCTTGACAGTGACCATTCCTGGACTCCAGAAGCTTCTGTCTAAACATTCGCCTCTCAGATCAGCCCAAGAGTCAACCTGAAGGAGTTGCCTGGAGTGTACTGAGATATCAGATTCTGCCAGGTGGCGAGGAAGCACAGGTGGGGAGGGTGGATAAGGGCAAGTTCACTGTTGGAGTGTTTTCAGAGATGCTCCTTTCAATCATGAATCAGACAGGAAAGCAACAAACTCTCTCTAAACAAGTAGCTCTTTTCAATCCTTGCTGAGTAGATGAGTAAAATAGGGATCCAAACAGTGGAGTAGTATTCATCCTTGAAAAAGCAATGAAGTACTGATACACACTGTTAGAGTCTGTAAACAAGTCAGGATGGCGCCTGGCAAATGTTAGAGTCTGTAAACAAGTCAGGATGGTGCCTGGCATTTTGCCAGAGGGAGTGGTTTGTGAAGTAACACCAGCGAGCCATTAAGTGTGGAGATTCCTTGTTGGTTGACTGCTGTATCGAGTTTATGTTAATTAGATAAGCTGTGTGGAATGTGTAAATACCCCTCCTGTCCTACAATAAACGGTTCCCACTCCTGCTGTATCAATCTACACAAGTTGCTTGTCACCCGCTCCCCCCCCCCCCCCGCGGCAACACACTACCTCCTGGATGATTCCAAAACATTGTGCTAAATGAAGGAAGCCAATCATCAGAGACTGTATCTTGTATCTTGTACAGTTCCATCTATGTGAAATGCCCAGTGTAGGCAAATCTGTAGAGATAGAAAGTAGATTAGTGGTTGGCAAGGATGGGGGATAGGTGAGCAATGCTTGCTGGAAAATGCATGGCTTCCTTTCAAATAGCTATTTTTTTGGGGGGGCAGGGTACCAGGGATTGAACCCATGGACACTCAACCACTCAACCAGCCCTAATTTGTATTTTATTTGGAGGCAGGATCTTACTGAGTTGCTGAGGCTGGCTTTGAACTTGGAAGAGGTCCTCCTGCCTCAGCCTCCCAAGTGGCTGGGATTACAGGTATGTGCCACGGTGCTCAGCTCAAATAGGTATTTTTTAAAAATGCTCATTTAACACTCACTTTATGGGGGTGAGAAGAATAACTTCACGGCAACCGAAAATGTATACATTTGGCCCTCCAAACCTGTGGATTCCACTGTGGATCCAAAATACTTTTCAAAAAATGTATCTGGACTGAACATATATAGGTTTTTTTTCTTGATATTATTCTGTAAGTGATACAGTATAACAACTCTTCACTTAGCATTTACATTGTGTTTAGTATTAAAAGTAGTCTAAGGGATATTTAAAGTGTGCCGGAGGATGTGTGTAGATTATATGTAAGTGCTATGACATTTTCTGAAGGGACTTAAGCATCCACAGGTTTTGATATCTTTGGGGATCCTGAAACAATCCCCCAATGGATATCAAGGGATGAGTGTACCTATTCACGTATGAACCAAATAAGGTATTTTTTAATATGCGGTTTTCTATCCTAGATTACTTTTTGAATGGAATACCAGATGTTAGCAATTCAGATTATAAAATCATGTAAATGACAAAAAAGTAAGAACCCTCATTAGCAGTACAAAATCGGATACCATGCACTCTTTCCAGTGGTGACTGCATCTTCAATGAGCATACGGGACTTTTTTTTATTCCACTGGGGGCGTGGCTCACCTAGGTGGGGGCAGAGAAGCCCCTCTGCAGGGTGGCTCATTGCACAGGTGCAACAGGAGCTAAGTCCTCTTGGGGTTCCCGCCTTTTCAGAATCAAGACTAGACAGCCAATCCTGGGTAGGAATACAGTTGCCAGGTGGAATCCCAACCCCGGGTGGGAACAGGGATGGGATATTCCTGTCCTTTAAAGTCCAAATCCACAGAATTAAGAGATGAGCCACTTTCAGGTGGGCAAAAGAGTCAGCTTCCTTTGTCGGGGCACCCTGACCCAGGCTTGTAATCCCAGCAACTTGGCTGGGAGGCAGGAGACTTGCAAGTTGAGGCCAGCCTCTGCGACTCAGTGAGACCCTGTCTCCAAATAAAAAAATGCCCGGGGATGTATAACTCAGTAGTAAAGCACCCCTGGGTTAGATTCCCCACTCCCTCCTGCTCCCCTCCCCGGCAAAAAGTCAGCTTCCCCTCCTCCTGTGAAACTTTCCATTCAACATCTGTGAAGGGACACAGCCTGCACCCACCCTTTCCTGCTGCCCCCACCCCCTCCTGCTTGCCTAGGATGAGCAGTGCCCGGGGCTCTGGAAGACAGCCTGGCCTAGGTCACAGGAGGGCTATCAGCCCCTGGCCCACTTGAAGCCCCTGCTATTCATAGGTCACAGAGAAGTAAACTGTGGGATGACTCTTCAGAGCTCTGGCAGGGATTTGCCTGGTGAAGGCAGGAGGAGACCCCAGGCCTGGTGGGGGCAAAGGACCCTCATTTGGGGGCAAAAAATTGGAAAAGGAGAATCAGCTGGGCCTCTGTGGACAGAAACACTGATGAGTCAGGAGCCGTGGGCACATTTCTGACAGAGACAAGTGGGAGAGGAGTCCTTGCAATTCTGTCAACAAACTAAACCACGAGAATTAAGTAAAAAAAAAAAAAAAAAAAAAAAAATATATATATATATATATGTTCAATGGCAGCTCCACATTTCCTTGTCACTTCACATCATGCTTCATGCTTATTGGCATTTCTCACTGAATTATCAGCGATCACCTTATGTTCCTGGGCAGGCAGGGCAACACAATGGTTAGTGACACAACCTGCCAGAGTCTGAGCCCTGGTTCAGCTGCTTACTAGCTGGTGACTTTGGTCAGGTTACTTAACTCTCTGCTTCTCAGTTTCCCTGTCCGTAAAATGTCAATCATCATAGCACCCGCCTCTTAGGATTGCTATAAGGACTTATTGTTAGTGCCTGCAAGCACTTAGGATAGCGCCTAAATCCACAGAATTAAGAGATGAGCCACTTTCAGGTGGGCAAAAGAGTCAGCTTCCTTTGTCGGGGCACCCTGACCCAGGCTTGTTAGGCAGAAGCACCGACAGAATGGTGAAGAATTGTTTGTCTTCTTTATGAAGATGCCAAAGATAGTGCTGGTTGCTTGGCCCAGCATCTGGGCCTCTTTTGACCAGGTCACTAAGCCAGTGTTATCTGTAGGCCTTTTTTTAGGGGGCCGGGTAAGCTAACCAGACCAGGAAGGAACTAAAATCCTTTTCTTAGATGTGTTTTAATGTCCCAGAATTCGAATAAGGATTTTATGGAAATCACCATTTGTTCAGATTATGTTCTATTATTATTATATGAAGTTCAAAAGCCCAGGTTTATGTAGGCAGAACTTGATTATCAACTCTGTTTGGGAGCAGAGATACGCAAATCTTATCTAAGTACTTCTTAATACGTTGTTTAAACATATGAGTCACTGTTTCAAAGTAAATTGGAGTGTTTGCTCAATACGGGTGATGATCTTAATACTGTGCTATTTCCCCACCCCCGCCCCCACCCCAGGAAAAGCATAAGGTGAGTAGGCTCTGAATTCTGTTCGGATTCTTAGATTGTGTTCAAATTGAAACCCACCACAGGCTTCAGTGTGTTCCCTGAGACATACCCCACTGCTGCTGGTGGCCGCCCCAGGAGTAGGCAGCACGAGGAAATGTCACTTGGCTCATAGACGGGCGGTTGGTTCCTCGCTCACGTGTGCACAGCAGAACCAGAGGAAGATGTCTCAGCACTGATTCCTGGGAATCCAATTCCCTGGGGCCTTTCACCCACCCTCCTCCACCTGTGACCCCCTACCATGGTCCCTGCACCTTCTGCCCTTGTAGAAACACGGCCCTAGCCTGTCAGTCACCTCCACCTTTGGAGGAGATCAATTACACAAATAATGACAATTCTCTTTTGGCTTTCCAAGGGGCAGAGAGGCCAGTTCCCTTTAGGAAGAGCTCTAGTTAAGCCAGTGTGTGGTCTTCTGCTAAAACAATGGTGAGCCAGACAATAGAGAAGGCAGGAAGAATGAGCCTTGGAGCCCGGGGCTATGCCCACCCAGAACTAGGTTCCAGGGGCACATTGCTGTCCCTGCTGAAAACCTCAGTCGCCAAAGTGGAAAGGAATACAAAGAGAGGGGAGGGGACAGCCGAGGAAGGGAGAGAGTAGGTCCCTTCAAGGGGCAGTAATTTTTGCTCACCCCAAGGCCTGCAGCTGAGCCCCCACCTGGATGCTGGGAACCTCTGCTTAGTGAAGAGGCTGAACTGACTGCCCAGGGCCCCAATCCAGGAGGCACACATGTGTCCTGCACACACTGCTCAGCTCTACCCGGACTTCGCTGGGAAGAGGTGAAAGGGACCCAAGCTGCCAAAGGGGACACAAGTGCGTGTCAGAGAATCAGGGCAGCAAAGAATGGGTGCTGCCCACTGTGGGAGCCTGTGAAGGTCTCTCAGTAGCATCAGGTCCCTGGACAGAGGCAGCCCTCAGAATGCTCTCAGGCCAAGGGCAAGGGCACCTGAGAGCCAGTTCTGCAGGCTGGCCAAACCTGCTCCCATTAGCCTTCAGAAAGGAGTTTCAGAGGCTCCCGAGGCAGAGTCAGGGGAGGGGCTTCAGGGGAACTAAGTGTTTGGGAGCCTTTGGTCCCTGCAGGTTGATAAGTCCCAGCCAGAGAAAAGTGAGAGAGAAACTTCTTGCCTCAGCATGGTCTCCAGGGCCCTCCCTGGCAAGGGATAGCTATGAATAACTAGGTGGTCACTGGTGTGGTCTCAGGAAATTCACTTTCTTCCTCTCCTTGGGGTCCATGGGTGCTTCTGATCATGGGGAATGTTTCCGTGGTCACCACATCCTGGACAGCCCGCACCCTCCCCAGAGCCCTGGACCACAGGATACCAGTGGACACAACCTGACTGCAAGGCATGTGAGCTGGGAGGGGCTCCCATGCTTTTCCGCAGAGGTGTCCCGAGCCCCTTGGGGAGCTGGGGACAATCTGAGGTGGGGCTGGGCCCAGCATCTCCCACCCCCTCTCAGACTCTGCCCTCTGTTCCTTCCTCCTTGAGGACCCTCTCTTCCTGCTGTCTTCTCTCTGTCCTCCAGGCTGGAGGTCTGAGTGGTCCTAGTGGTCCTGGGACCTAAGTTCAGATATCAGCTCAGCTCTCAGGCAGCTCTCAGGGTTGGGAAACATTAATCCCTGCTGGCTCCATAGGGGCTCCCTTGAGAGGTTCCCACGGCAGGGCCCTGTCTCCGCCAGCTCTAGGGGTTAGCATCACATGGGGGTGCTTGTTAAGTACTCAGAGTGCTCTGTCCTACCCCAGAACCACTGGATCCATATTTCTGGAGAGAAGTTCTGGGAAGCTTGGAGACTTAGTGGCTTGAGAAACGGAAGGGGATTAGGCGAGGAGACCCAGCAACTCACTCTTCTCAGTTGAGTCTGCTGCTGCCCCCCACCTGGTAGCTGTATGACCACAGCTTGGGAGGCAGCTTCTCTAACCTCGGTTTTCTCCTGGGTAAAATGGAGTTCCTGCTACAACCTACCTCACAGGCTGCTGTGAGGGCTGGGCGGGCTGGGTCGAGCCCAGGGCTTGGCTCTAGCCATGCAGAAATGTGAACAATAATTACAGACGAGCTCACGGTGGGAAAGTGCTCCCTGGACTGATAGGAAGATTTATATAATCTTATAAAAAGTGGATTGTGCCCTCCTTTTGATAAAGGTAGCGTGTTAGCTTTTGGTTCCTGTGACCAAAATACCTGACATAAACAACTGAGAGGAGGAAAGGTTTATTTTGGCCCCTGGTTTTGCTATTGTAGTCCCGGGCCAGGCCGGACTCTGAGGATCCAACAGTCAGGTCCAGACGCTTGGCCCCAAGACTAAACAGGAAAGGTCACGGTGAAAAAGAACAAGGAGCATTGATAGTGTCCCCTAACTTGGAAGACCAGTGCACTCGTGTCCTTAACCCTGTTTTTGAGGGGCTGACAATGACCCTGAGGTTTGTTGTTTTCTTGTTTTGTTTTGTTTTTGGTACCAGGAATTGAACCCTGAGTAACCACTGAGCTACATCCCCAGCCCTTTTTAAATATTTGTATTAAGAGACAGGCTCTCACTGAGTTTTTAAGTGCTTCAATAAGTTGCTGAGGCTGGGTTTGAACTCATGATCCTCCTGCTTCAGCTTCCTGGGTTTTTGGGATTACAGATATGCATGCATCATCATAAACGGCTGACCCTGAGGTTTTATAGAGAGGGGAATGAGGGCAGGGGTTGGGGGTTTGCACAGCCAGAGGCTTTTCACAGCTGCCAAAGCAGGTGATCTTGGTCAGGTGTGGTCTGTCGATTGTTATCTCAGGATTGGCCAGGCAGGGCCAGTTGCCGTTGCCCCAGGGGTAGCCTTCCACTCCTCACAGATGTTTATTGGATTAGACCTTGTTCCTGGGATCCCAGTGACTTGGAGCAAAGGGATACAAGATGGAGGCAGAGATGTCAAGTCTTTTAGCCATCCATTGGACATATGCAGGCAAAAGTGAAGAGTCTCAAAGGTCTTTGCTGTAATTTCAGAGGTCTCAGTGCATGGTTGGCCCACTCAACTGCCTGAGGAGAGGCAGAACATCGTGGTGGAAGAGCAGGGTGGAGAAAAGCTGCTCAGCTCTTGGTGGCTGGGAAGAAGAGAGGGGAGCAGGGACAGGAGATGCCAGGGAGAAGACAAACCCTTCCAGGACGTACCCCCAGCGACCTACTTCCTCTAACTAGGTCCTAACTCCTGTAGTCCATTCAGCTACCCACAGAGGAGGGCAGAATCCTTGGGGTTCAATCATAGCCTAAAAGCCCTGCCTCTGAGCCTTGCTGCATTGGGAATCATTCTTTCAACATAAGACTTTGAGGGACTTTCCAGATCCAAACCATAACAGATGGTGTCTGTGCCCACCAATCCCCAAAGGGCAAGTATAGAACTGTCATCAGGTTGCAATCAATAAATAGCCTGTGCCCATTCTACCTCTACCCCATGAAGGGGTCCAAGTGGAGTGAGGCTGACCTCCAGCTGCCTGCTCCCATTCCCCGCCCCAGAGGATGAGCTGGTCAGAGCCTTTGCTCATGCTTTCCAGTCTGTCTCCCTCACTCCAGGATTCTTGCCACAGCTGCCGCTGCCTCCTCCACCCCTCCTCCTCCCCCTCCTCCTCCTCCTCTNAACCATTTTCCTTCCTCCCCTCCTCCTCCCTCCCTCCCCTCCTCCTCCCTCCCCTCCCCTCCTCCTCCTCCTCCTCCTCCTCCTCCTCCTCCTCCTCCTCCTCTTTCTTCTTTTTAAATACACCCCCAAGAATAACCCACCCAGGATTTGACTGCATGTTGTAGCCCTCTCCATTTTTTAAACCACAGTCTGTTCAGTTCAAGGTCAAGACTTTAACTTGGGCTATTTATAATTGCCACGATGAAGCTGGATGTTAGTTTCAAAGCAGTCACGCCAGATGTCAACTTGGAAGTTGAAAGACAGACAAGCCATCTTATAAGTTAATGTTGCCCATGATTAATATTAGATATTTTTCTTTTTCTTTTTTTTAAAGAGAGAGAGAGAATTTTTAATATTTATTAATTTTTTTTTTAGTTTTGGGCGGACACAACATCTTTGTATGTGGTGCTGAGGATCAAACCCGGGCCGCACGCATGCCAGGCGAGTGGGCTACTGCTTGAGCCACATCCCCAGCCCCAATATTAGATATTTTTCATACCTACTCATCTCAGAGGAAAAAAAAAATCCTCTTTCATTGATGTAGCTGGATGGTGCACAGCCCTTCCATTGAGGTAGGGCTACTAAAAGTGTTCTGGTACAGCTTCAGCCAAAGATGTGGTTCATAGGGTTGTGGCAATCTGTGGCTGGAAACAAATGACATTGGGCAAAGGACTTGGGATGGTGCGTGTTGGTAGTAGGCATGATGTGCTTCTTGCTGTGCTGAGGGGCAGCAGGATCTCTCCTCGCCTCCTTCCAAGTTATCCTGCAATGTTGGTGGCAGGAGCATCATGTAACTTTCATCCAGTCCTTGAGTTGGGAGCAAGACAGTGTCCAAGCTAGGGGAGGAGAACCCCACTTCTCTCATTTCATCTTTCTCTCTCTGACCCTAAGTTATTTTCTCAGTGACTTCCTTGATTAGTGGAGCACCTATCCTCTGGGTGCCTGGCTAGACTTGCCCAGGGAAGTGCTAGATGCTTCCAGAAATAACATCATTATATCCCTTATATCTGTCTGTTCTAGTATTCATACCGGAGATTTCTTTTAATCAAATGTGGTAAGACACAAGGACATGGAAATGATTGTTAGGAAAGAAGAAATTTATACCCACAGATCCCTAAAAGGAGGAGGCACAGATCACCAGGCAGGGTGACTTGGGGATGCGCCAGGGTTGATCAGGAGGTAGAAGAAGGGTAAAGAGCATGGTCCAAAGCCTTTATTGGGGTTCCTGTAGGAAGAAATGGGCAACCCAGTGTGGTTATTTTGAGTAATCTTAGGATTGGATAGTTTGAATCATTTTAGTGGGCTCTGGGGTAGTTCCTAGTTGTGTCTCTGAGCCTGATTCAGTGGAAGGGGAATGTTGCTTGGTGTGTAAGTTTGGTGAAGGAGCTGAATGGAGTGTGGGCTCTGGATTGGGTGGCTTCCATATAAAAAGCATGTTCCTAGAAGTGTCATTTGCTTCCTCTAGGAATTATCAAATACCTGAGATAGTCGACATTCAAAGATAAAAGGCTGACTTTGGCTCCAAGTTTTGGAGGTTTCAGTCTGTGGTTGGCTGACTCCATTACTTTGCAACTGTGATAAAGCAGCTCATCAGGGCAGGGGGCACACGATGGAGCAAAGCTGCTCACTTCATCCAGAGAGAGAAGGGGTGGGGGAAGAGAATGAGGTTTCACTTCAAGGGCATGCCCCCAAGACCTCCCACTAGGCCCCACCTCTTCAAGTTTCTGCCATCTCCCAATAGCCACAAGCTCGGGTCCAACCTTGGGGCCATACCACTGGGGTGATTCTGGATCAAAACTGTAGCACTATTCCTAGGAGGAGCAGTCTGTCCAGGAACAAGACCCCAGATACCTGAGCACCAAGAATATGGAAAATGAGAAACTAGAGTAATCTTCCAGCTCACCTCTGGACAGAACTCCCTGTCTTCCCTGGCAGAGACATCTTCCCGTAAGCCAATTAAAGGACTTGTGCATGGAATTTTTCTTGGTTGTTTCATGTCTGTGCGTTCCAGTAGACTATGAGCTCCTTGAGGGCAGGCAGAATACCCAACTCATGCTGCATGCTTGGTGTTTGGCCCAAGGACTAGGGAAAAGGGGAGGAGGTGTATCTCTGTAAGCCACAGGCTGCTGAAAGTCCATATATGCATCATATGGTAACTTATTCCCTGATCTCGACTACTGGAGACCTCTTCTGGGAGGGATATTTCAGGGCTTCATTTGCTTACTTTCTCTCTCTCTCTCTCACTCTTTTTCTCTCTCGATACACACACACACACACACACACACACTGATAATCAACAATTATTGATTTCCATGTTGTAGGTCAGGCGTTGTCGTAGGTTGACTTAGAAGATAAATAAGACAAAATTCCTGCCCTTGAGTTCACAGTCCAGAAAGGGAGGCTGATACATGAGTCACCACTCGGCAGCGAGATACCCATCTGAAATCGTCAGAGATTGAAGAGCAAACTGTGCTAGGGATGGATTGGGTGGTCTCATAGGAAATGTAGACTTGCTTGACAAGATGCTTTATTCTATGCAATATAGACAATAAAGTGCAGTACTCAATTTCTCAGCCTCCCTTTGCTGCTAACAACTATAAAATGAAGTGAGTCAGGCCTGGGCAAAAATCTGCTGTCACTGTTCTTTCTTTCTTCCTCTTCTTCCTACGTTGATATTGGGTGTAATGATTGGCACAGTGCAGCCATAAGGGAAAGGCCAAGTGAACTGTAGTGATATTTGCTGAACCAATATCATATATGTCTGGATTTCTTTTGTGAGAAAGTTGGAATATTTTCCATAACTGCCAGAAACCAGATGATCCACCAAGTCTAAAATACTTATTTTCTTTACATAAAAACATAAAAGATGTTGCTGATCTCTGGTCTAGATACGGGGAACTTGTATCAGAGACTCAGTGCTCATTGGCAAAGGGGACGAGGTGTAGCTCTGTTGAGCCACAGGCTGCTGAGAGTCCATATGTGCATCATCTAGGCACTTAAAATAAACTGATGTTCATTTAAACCACTGTAATTGAATTTTCTGTTACTTGCAGCCAAGTTCTTTCCCAACTGATGTAATAGGAGATGTAAGGAAGGGCTTCACACACGGCCTCTTTTGAGCTGAATCTTGAAGGAGCTTCTCTAAGCAGAGGAGAGAAAGAAGGGTAGTTGAGCAGAGTCAAATTAATGTGTGGGAGAGGTTGCTGCTCCATTAAAGAGAATCAAAAGGTGTTTGGTGCATGGTAATATTGCTTTCTTTGGACACACATAGTGAACAAGACCCAGTGTCAGGCTGTGTGTGTGTGTGTGTGTGTGTGTGTGTACCTGTGCATGCATGTACAAAGAAGTATAGAATAGGTTCCCCGCATCTAGACTGGGATCAGCAACACCTTTATGTTTTTCTCTGAAGATAGTAAATGTTTTAGGCATGGTGGGCCGTCTGGTTTCTGTCACAACCAGTCAACTCTGTTGTTGTAGTCAGTCATAGGCCGTATATAAATGAATGTACACAGATGATTGCCAATAAACCTTTATTAGTGGACACAGAAGTATGGATTTTATATAATTTCAATATTCCACAAATATTATTCTATTTTTTCTTTCCTACTTAACAATGTACACGTTACTCTCAGCTCTCAGGCCATCCAAAAGCAGGTAGAAGCCCGCAGGCTTGCAGTCTGCTGAATCTTGCTCTAAAAAGCTGTAATCTAATCAATGAAATAAATCACAAATTCAGGGAAAGTGAAATGGCGATGTTTTTGGGTTTCTTGAGTGGTACAAAAGATCTGGCTCTGTGATGGGTGTGCACTGGCTGCCTTAGAATAGGTGACGGTGCTGCAGCCTGGGAATCTGTGCTCCATGATTCTGCAATCAGACAGGAGGTGGGAGGGTGGTCCCAGCTTGATGAGGCTCTGTGTCAATCATGGAGGATGGACATGGTTGGGGCATGATGAGTGCGCCTGGTGTCTGGGAAGCTGCAGAGATGAGGTGGGCAGGTGGCCGGAGTCAGGAGCTTGGTCTGCAACCTCTTTGCTGACCAAGGTTCCTGAGCCAGGAGGGGCCAGAACAAGTGCTTCCTGACCAGCCTGTGTGCTTCTCTCTGCTGGGAGCTGCTGGTCCTGCCCAGGGTCTTACACCATAGCTGTAGAAATTGCCTTGTCTCCTTTGTCCCATCCTGTCTGCTTTCCCAGTCAGGAACTTGGGATGGGCTTCACCATTGCTGTCTCTCGGAACTAATAATATGCTGTCCCAGGTTCAAGGTGAAACTCATACCTCCACTTTCTCCCAAGAGGACCTGGCCTATCTGTGATGCACTGGGCAGACATTTCCAAGGCCTGGATTGCTTAGTGAAGAACAAATAAAGTTGCAGGAGGCTGGGAGCTATTCTCAAAGTATTCTGCTGACTGCAGCAGGCGAGCAAACCATTACACCATGCATAGGGATCATTTTATGGGGAGGAAGAAAAATGGGGAGGTGGTGTTTAATAAATATGCAGGACAGTCTTAAGATGTGCTTGCCAGGTCTCCACTCTCTTGAGGTCTCCCCCAGTTGTGCCGTTGCTCTTTCTCAGTCATAAATGCCCCAGGGCTCCTTGATCTGTAGTCTGGGAGGCTTTTTAAGTGTGGACATAATTCAGTCAACTTTGCAGAATGGCAGAGTTTTGTGCCAGGTGGGTCATGCCATTGAATTGATAGGATGTGCATTTAAGAATTGAGTTCAAGGGTTGAGGGTATGGCTTAGTGGTAGGGCACTTGCCCATCCAGTCAAGGCCCTGAGTTTGATCCTCAGCACATCAAAACAAAAAATTAGGAATAAAGTTTAAATTCTAGCTTTACTTTTCTGAGATAATTGGGAAGATACATATGTGTGTGTGTTATGTGGTTCTGGGGATCAAACCCAGGGCCTCATGCATGCCAGGCAGCTGCTCTACCACTGAGCCACATTCCCCGCCCAATACATGCATGCTCTATCTTTCTATTTTATCATGTATTCAAATGAGACTATTTTATTCTACTTTTCTGTGGTTCTGGGGATTGAACCCAGAGTCTTGAGCATCTAGGCAAGTGCGCTACCACTGAGCTGCAGACCCAGGCCAAAACATGAACATGGAACCATCCAAAGGAGTAAAGCAGTGGTATCTAATGTGCAGTAAACACACCACAAGTGTTAAAGAGATTTAGTGTGGCTCAAGAACATTCTGTGACATGGATTTTGTGCTTTTATTTTTATTTTATTATTTCTGGATTGAGTGGCTTTATTAAAGAAAGCAGCAAAGATTTAAGCAAAGGACTTAAGAATTAGAGACTTTCTTCTTGCCAAAGGTGGACACAACATTGACAAAGTGCCAGTTGCACTGCATCTGCCTCTTGGCCAGGCCTTTCTTTTTCCTCCTCCTCCTCCTCCTCCTGGTTGGCCACCTCCTCCAGTTTGACCTCTCACTTTTCCAGCTTGGGCCAGAGAACCTTGGACTTTACCTCCAAGCATGCATCCAGCTACTTTCCAAAGTAGTCTGGGCCTCCACCCGACACTGGCCTAGAGTAGCCTCAGCCTCCAGTAATGTGCCTGCCAGGAGCCCAACTTGATCTTCTGGGGTAATGTTCTCCATTGAGGCTACAAAAACCTTAATCGGGGTGGCCATCTCCTGGCCAGTTACTTCAAGGGTTTGTAACTCTTGGGCAGGGACAAAGAGCTGGATGTCGGTGACAAGCTGTGGCCCCAGCAGCCACTACCGTGAAGGTGGGAGAAAGAAGAAGAAGGGAGGGCACACTCACCCTTACCCCCTGCTTTGTGCCACATCACTCCTTGATTTTGTGCTTTTTTTTTTTTTTAAAGAGTCTTTTCATTTTCTTTCTTGTATTTTTCTCTGTTTTTCTTTGCCTCAGGGAATCCATGGGCTGGGCAGAAAGCAGATAGGACTTCCAGGGTTGTTGCTGGAAGCACAGGAGAACTCCAGGCTCCTGGGAGGACACAGAAGGGAGAAGTGGTGAGGAAAGATGCAGGTCCTCACTGGCAGGGACCTGGACCCTGTTCCATGGTGGTGGCTGAGAGGTGGCAAGACCAGGGATGAGTGGCTAGGTGGCCTGTCCAGGGGGATATGACCATCCAGAAGGCTAAGTTAGGGCAGGGCAGGGACAAGAAAAATCATGGGACCCAGACTTGGCATGCTGGAGAGTCACCGGGACCAAAGCACATCCCTAGAGGCACTGCCCCCAAATGACTAAGGTTAACTTGCGCCTGGTCTTGGAAGGATGGGGTCCTCATGCAGAAATTCAGTTGACGTATGCAACAGGAAAGACACTGATGTGTCCTACACACCTGAGATTCACACCAGCACTGTGAGCCGTGAGGAAATCCCACAGATGAGGAAACAAGTCCCACCAGGGCAGTCACCTACCACACATATTTGCAGAAGCCCCAACTCATATCAGCACTTGATACTCTTAAGGTTGGTCCTTGTGTGATCTTCTTAGTATCAATGTGTCTACCTCATGGAGGAGGAAACTGAGGCTCGGGAAAGTAAGGAAACTTGCTCAAGGTCACACCACTATGTACCTGACTCAGGATGCTCACACATGCACTTCCCAGAAGCCATGCTGGCCCCTCTGCCCCTTGGCTCCTTGCAGCAGGGGAGGAAGCATGGCTTCCTTTGGATTTCCTCCTATCAGACCTAACCTGTCCACTGCTTGACCTTGGGTTCCCTAGGGGTAGAGATGATGGCAGCTAGCTTTGCTTGACTAGCACTAGCACATAGAATATGCTCGACAAATTGACCTGAGTTGGCTTCATTGATGTTTGCATCTGAGTGCCAAGGTGGGAAGGGTTGTTTTAGCCTCTTTTGTGGGTCAGTCCCCAAGCACCACGCAGTGTAGACCAAAGGGAGTTATCCCTACCTGGTACCAGGTAACCAGTGATGAAATCTTATCATGGCTTTTCTAAAAGCTTTTTGTAGTTCTTGGCCTCCACATGCAGATAATCTCTCTCTACACCATGCCCCTGGGGCAGAGTTCCAGAGTACACTTGAAAGCTTTTAGAAAGATGCCAATTGTGTGAACAAACACAGAGCAACCAGCACTAAGAGATCTTTTTAAATTGGCTTTGAGGGTCACCTTCAAATGGCAGAAGTGGCCGCATCTGACATCCGGGATCCTTGTCCAGGAGAAGTTGCCTCTGGGTCACATTGGGCCTTTGGCAACATGGAGCAGAGTGGTGTGGCCCTCCTGAAGGTGCTGACCTCAGTGGATCCAAGCCCTGGACACTGCAGACAGGGCCCACCCCACACAGGTGTGACTGTCCCGCAGGGTTCCCAGAGGTTAGGAGGAGTGAGGAAGAGCAGGCATGGTCCTGAAGTGACGTGTGTTGTGCATTAGGCCAGGGCTCTCGGGACAGTTCCAAGCTGCGTCTTCAGTACAGGCCAGCCCTTTAACCTCTGGGGGCTCCTTCACTTCAGCAGCAAGATATCATACAGCTGTTGCCTGCAGCTTCTGCCACTTCTCATGCATGGTGGCAGGTTATCTGCTTAACCAGGCATTCCTTGAGCACCTCTGTATGGCACACACGTAGATGGCATGCAGGCCCTGTCCTTCAGGGACAAAACAGGAAACAAGCCACACCACTCCGTGTTAGTTTTGCCCTCTGCTTGGGGGAGCGAGTACCATAAAGACAGCTGCATGTGCCTGTGGCCACCTCCCAGGGACATGAGGAGCACAGCATCCTGGGCTCTAGAAACCTGGCTGGTGGCTTTGGGAAAGGACATGGGTATTGGGGGACATGGCCACAGTAGCGTTGGATCTGGCTGTCTTCCTAACTTCTGTTCAAACCCTTGGGTCCCTCTGGACGTCTTTACAAATCAAGTGCATGAAACTTTGGAGTCTTCTCCCCTTAGAGGGACCAACGTGTCCAGATCCTTCACACACTTGTCCTGTGGCTGCCCCAGTTCTGCCTCCTTCCATTTTTCAGGATTCCTTCATGCAGGTGGGCTTTCTTCCAGGTGATGGGCAGCTGTCATCGTGTTTTACACACCTATGATTCTGAAACCCTTGCTTTCCTATTTTGCCCACCTCATCTTGCCTTAATCCTGATTGGTTAGTTTGTAGCCCCCTCTCAGCCCTGGGGTATGAACTTCTCCACCAATTTCATGGCTACAGTCCTTTGTCTCTCTCTGGCTACAGGCTTGAGAGACTCTCTGGCCTGGGTTCTGGAAAATTCTGCTTGACACAACCTCCTGCCTGTGTGCTTCTTCTTGCATCCCTGGGTGGGACTTCAAGGAGTCTTGGCCAACCCTGTGCCCTATGCCCGACTATCAATGTCACACTCCCTTCCTTCCCCTACATGTGGGACCCGTCCACCTTTCCAGTTCAATCCTCCCCAGTTCTTCCCATTGCACATGTGACCTGGCATTTATCTCTTACCTCTCATCACCCATCTAATGTGGTGCCAAGGGCCCATGTCCTTAGGGATGCACAAGCCTCTGCCCTCTCCTTAAGACTGTGCTCTGAGGGAACCTGGAGCTCGTCTTCTCTGTGCTCTGAACCCTCATACCCACTCACTGGGGTGACAGGTGGAGCAAGCAGCCTTTGCCTCAGAGGCCACTTTGGGACCAGCCTGAACCCCTCCTAGAAAAATGGATCAGGAGTCCTGAACCAGGAGATTTCGGGACAGGGCAGGCTTCCACCTTCACTGAAGTCAAGCCCAGGGAGGGGAGGAAGGTGGAGCCTGTTGAGAACCGGACTCTTACAAAGCACAAGGTGGAACATGGAACAGGTTCCTGGTAGCAGCCCCGCCTGTATGGACACCCAAGTCCAGCTTGGAGGGGAAACCAGGTCAGATGGGCCAGTGTTGACATTTCCCAGCCTGAGGATCGAGCCGGTGTTCCCTTTACCTTTGAAGTCCCCCGGGTGGAGGACTTTGTGGCCATTATCATTGTGGGTCTTAGGTAGTCTGGGTACTATTTCACTGTTTGTGGAGTGGTCTGAGGTCGAGAGCTGACTCTGAAGTTTGGGCATCCAGCCAGAGGGAACCCCGTTTCTCTATAAAGGCTTTAAGGATGGGCACAGGCTGGATTGGTGGCCACCCATGGTCCAGGATGAGGTGCCTCGTGGTGCTCCTTGCAGTCCTTGCTCTCTCCCAGGGCAGCAATGTTACCAGGTGAATATGAAACCCTGCGAAGGGCATCCTAGGCCTTCTCTGGGCGGTGTGCCCCTGGACTTCCAGCCGTTTGTTGCTCTGGGGAGTCTTGGGGGAGAGTGCTGTTGGCTCTGGGATAGTCACTTCTGTGGGTCGTGCCTTTGCATGTTCCCTTCAATGTGTCCCTTAGACCAAGGAGTCAGATGGGCCACCCTGGGAGATGAGGGCATAGCTTCTGGAGTCACACCATCTGGCATTCGATCCCCAGCTCTGTGACTACTTGGATTCTCTGTGCCTCAGTTTCCTCATGTGTTATAAGATTAAATAGTACTGTCCATCTAATAGGGCTGTTATGAGGATGGTATGACCTGATATTTTTAAATGTTTTAGTGTCAGACACACTGTAAAGGTTTTATATATATGCATTCATTAAACAAAACCAAGTTCTCTTGACTATGAAGTCCTCTGAGGGTGGACTTCAGGTTCAGGTCCCCTTCAAAAATAATAGCTGATATTTATTGAGCTGTTAGCTATGAGATGCCAGGCACTTAACCTTTACCTATACCACTACTAATCATAATAGCTTAGGCAGGAACTGTTGTTCAGGGAGGGAGGGAGGGCGGGTCCTTGAGCTGCCCAAGACCATGTAGTTAGCTAGTAACAGAGGAGCCAGAGCTTGGCCCCAGGTGGCCTGCACCCTTGCTGTGACATCACAATATCTCCAGGTGCTGGAGTTTGAGTCCTGTCACAGGGACTGAGCACAGGGAAGCCTGAGTCCCTCCCTGGGGAAGCTGGATGCCTGAAAAGGAACCAAGATGCCCAATCAGGGTGCTTTCAACCAGTCAGTGCCTTTCATGGTAGTTCTAAAAGTGAAGTCCCTGTCCCTGAGGGTGCTGGTAGTCCCAGCCCGGGGCCAGAGACAGAGCTACAGCTGGGGACTCCCTGGTGACTGGAGCCTCCAGAGAGGGCCGCCATCCTGGTTCAGCACCAGGGGGTGTGCTGCCTTCTGACTGCTGACTTCTGTCTGAGGCCTTGAGCTGGGATAGGTCCACTCAGCAGGAGCTCAGCTTCTTACTGGGGGAGGGGGGTCATCAGGCATTTAGCAATTAAATCCAGAACCAGTCAGAAACTGGAGCTGGAGCCAAGCAGAAAGCATTCTGAGACCTCCACATGGGGAAACAGGAAAGGTACCTATGGGGCTGGCCTCTGGAGCTTAGTCCAGCCCCATTCCTCGTATGTGTAAGTCCTTTTCTATCACCTGAGACAAAGGCGAGAAACATCTTGTGGACCTTTCATTTCAAAGTCAGGTCCTAGCAGCAGTCAGGTCTGAGAGCCAGGAGCGAGGGCCCCAAAGAGGAGCTATCATTCACCCATCCATATGGGTGCATCCATATGGTGACTTGGGATATGAACGATCTGAGAAAATCCATTCTCTTTGTGAGTCTGAAAATTGACGCCAATCTATTGCTCCCAGAGTAGTTTTGAATCTGTAGTCTCAGGCTGTCCTTTAAACCAGCCCCTTCCCTGCCCCCAGAGGAGAGCCACATGTTTCTTAGAGGTGGAAGGGACCATAGGAATCTCCAAGCTCTATTGTCTACAGGTCTACAGGAGAGGACAGGTAAAGTCACCTGGTTGGCCAATGGCAGGATTAGAACAGTAGCCGGAAAGGAAGGAGTTAAACTTTTTTTTTTTTTTAATAGAGGAGGGACCTGAAGTTCAGAGGGCTTTGGGGAGCCACCAACATGATGCTCAGAGAGATTTGGAGACTCTCTGAGGATGAACCTTGGAGGGCTCTGAGGAGCTGCCACAGCAAATCTTAGAAGGTTTGGGGAAGCCACCAGGCGAAGCTCAGAGCGGTCGGGGAACCTCCCAAATTGTCATGAACAGGTCAGAGCCAGGTCTAGAATACGTTTCTGCTGTTTTGCCCTCTTGATTTCTTCTCTGAGGACTTAATTCCATCATCTAGCACTTAAACTGGATCAAGAGGTCCCTAGGGTCCCAGCTCTGTGCTGAGAAATGCTATAAAGAAATTTCAACCCAGATTAGGACAGATGCTACCCAGAGAGTGGAGAGAAGGGGTTAGCAGAGGGTGGGAGCATTGCCAGGATGTGGGAGACACAGTTTTCCATTATAGATTGTGAGTTCCTGGAGGGTTGAGTTTCTATCCTTTTGGCTATCATTTTCCCCTGAGCCCTATACAGTGTCTGGCACATACTAGGTACACAGCAAAAGAGTTTGGTGCCTGAATGAGTGATAATATACTTAGACCTTTCAAACATTGCGTTGGAAAACTCCTTGGTGAGTTATAAAATAAATCTTTAGTAAGTCTCCACTATTAAAAAGAGAAAAGGAATAGGAAGTGTCGGTTCTCTGCATTTAGTAAGGTTGGGCGTTGATCTGTGATATAAAATTATATATATATATATATATATATTTAAAAAATGTTGTTGTATATTTTATACCTTTATTTTATTTACTTATTTATTTTTATGTGGTGCTGAGGATCAAATGCAGTTCCTCACACACGCTAGGCAAGCGCTCTATCACTGAGCCACAATCACAACCCCTATAAAATATATTTCTTACTTTGGGTTAGAATTAAAAAAAAATAATGTTTGGCCTGAGTCAATGGATTGGTGATCAGACGCTGGACGGGGGACAGCAGGGTGGGGGTAGTTTACGGAGTCCAGAGCCGCCCTCCTCATGAATTTACTCTACCTCCTCAGGATCCCTCTGCACAAAGGGAAATCACTGAGGAGCACCCTGCAGGATCTTGGGCTTCTGGAGGACTTTCTGAAGAAACACCAGTATGAGTTCATCAGGAAGAACTCCAACGTTGGGAAAGTGGCCCAGGAACCACTGGCCAACTACCTAGATGTGAGTGAGTCAAACCAGCCATGAATTCTTGCTCCTTTGGTACCTGCCTCCCTGGGGCTTTCCTTCTTTTAGGAACAGTGGAACCCATGGGTTGTGAAAGCCGTATTCCTGCCCTCAGTAGCTCCACAGTGGGCCACCAACCTGGCATAGGCGACGATCTGGACTTTAGGTTTCCAATGTCCCTGCTGGAAGGGTCTGAGCTCAGATGACCTTCATCATACAACAGTCCCTCCAGGGCACATGATCTGTTCCTGAGCTGACCTCAGGCTTGCCCTCCCAGCCCAGGAAGCCATGTCTTAGTCTGGACTCAGCAGGAATGGGGACAGCTGGTGCAGTTGGTGCCCACTGAAGAATGGCTGGCCTAGGACATGGGCGCCATCTTCCTTTCTTTCCTACCTAGGACCTAGGTGGAAACATTCCTTGTGCCCTCTTCCATTCTGAAGCTTGTATCTCTCTCTCTCTCTGTTACTCTTGGCAGTAAACAACCAGATTTTTCCTCTTTTGTGCACTAATTTCCATATCTAGGTCATCGTCACCTTTCTCTGCCCCCAGCCTTGGCTCTGAAACGTGGAGAGGGCTGGTAAGGGCAGGAGGGAATGGGTAGCATGGGTTAGGACTCAGGTTCCGGCCTGCAGCTGATGCCCCATCTCTGTGTCCAGCTCCTTCCTGCCTGGAAGGTGGCCAGGTGTCCTTCCTGGACAGGTGGCCCTGTGCCTGTTCCAGGCAGGATTTCAGTCCTGGTTCGAGGTCTGCTTCTGAGGTTGATTTAGCAGCGTTAGTAGGGGTGGTGAGAGGACCAGGCCATGAGTGGCTGGGGGTGGGAGCACATGTGGGGGCTTGAGATGAAGAACCCTCCCCAGAATCCTCCTTCTGTTTCCTCTTTCCTGACCTCCCAGCTCTCTGAGCAGAAAGCACAGGGCCTATAAACCTGAACATGCTTCCTGCCCAGCATTGACCCTCCCCTCCCTCACTGTCCCCTGCCTCTGATCCAGAGCTGTCTGTCCTCAGAGTCAGTACTTTGGAAAGATCTATATTGGGACCCCACCCCAGGAGTTCACCGTGGTGTTTGACACGGGCTCTTCAGACTTCTGGGTGCCCTCCCTCTCCTGCAACAGTGAAGCCTGCGGTAAGTGACCTTCCGGCTCTGCCTCAGCCCACACTCAGATCCACTCAGTGGTCAGGGTGGCGGGGAGGAGTGGCCCGAGGTGGAGAGCAAACTGGACGTCCCCAGTCTTCCAGTTAGGTCCCATCTCCTTGCTCAGTCCTGCTAGCTGGCCACAGACTGGGTCTGATGTATAAAATCACCAACTGGAAATTAATTAGGGAAACCAATGTGTTGTTGCTTTGTCCCTACCGGGAGCCAGGGCCAGCCACTTAACTTGCTGGATCCTCCACTTTCCTTTCTATATAAAGGAGCTCTGATGTTCCAGGGTGACAGGAAAATACTCAGAGGGTCTGTTATCAATGAAGAGCAAACTTTGACATATGTTAGGCACTTTCTTCCTGGTAGTCCTGCGAGGTGGGTACTCTTTTTATCCTCATTTCACAGAAGAGGAAACCAAGTTTTGGAGAGGAACAGGGACGTGGCTAAGATTACTCAGCTGGCGCAAGTAAAATATCCATGGGAACATAGAGTGGAAGCTATACAGACGGCACTGGGACCAGAGCTGGGTCTAGCAGCAAAGGAATATTTTCTTTACTTAGCTGTGGGGCCAAGGCTATAGAAAGAAGAAGCTGTTCATTTTTAAAAGAGAGAATGACCAGTACTGAGACTGTATTCCTATAGGAATATGGCAAGGGCTCCGCCATGGCTGGCACTGTCAAGAGGCGAAAAGATCCCGAGAACCCCACTAATCCTGGGTCTGTGTTCCAGAAAACCATCACCGCTTTGACCCGACCGAGTCCTCTACCTTCCAGAACCTCAGCAAGCCCCTGTTGGTCCTGTATGCCACGGGCATCGCGCTGGGCTTTCTGGGCTACGACACTGTCACTGTAAGTGGGGCTGCGGGTGGCCAGTGCTCACCTTGACTTTCCCACCCAGACACCCCGGCTCAGATGGGCTGCACCTGCTTGGGTGCCAAGGAACCTTTTGTGTGATGATCACCCGGGAGGCTCAGTGTTGAGGATTCTGAGAGGGATTTTAGCCCCCCGCCAGTTGTGGGGTACCTTATTCCTCCTTCCTTTCCTTCCTGCGTCAGCCCTCAGAGCCCCACCTGAGAGCCTTCTGCAGGTCCAGGTTTCCACCTCCTCAGTCCTGTTCAAGTGTCCTCAACAGGGCTGAGCATTCTGAGCTTATGCCACTTACTCTGCAGTCTATTATACCCACATACACCCTTGCGAAGGCTGGACCACCTCTGCCACCCTCCCCTCTCGGCTTAAGGCATGCTTTCCCCAAATCGCCTCATATATTTCTGCTCTATGTCACTTTATCAGTGGCGTCTATCTCACCATCATATAAAGTGACAAACTGCCTATTGTCCTACCCTGATTTATTTGTCCTCAGACAGGCTCATTGCCATCTGACATGTTCTGTATTACTTTTTTTTTTTTTGGTACCGGGGATTGAACATAGTGGCACTTAACCACGGAGCTACATCCCCATCCCTTTTAAAAAATATATTTTATTTTGAGACAGGGTCTTGCTAAATTACTTAGGACCTCACCAAGTTGCTGAGGCTGACGTTGAATTCAGAATCCTCCTGCCTCAGCCTCCTGAGCCCCTGGGATCAGAGAACCACCGCACTGGCTTATATTATTTCTTTTAAAAATATGTCATCTGTTTCTCCCACTGGAATGTGAGTTCCTCCCAGGGCAGGTGCTTTTCTTGTGCATTGTTACCTCCTTAGGGACCTGGCCCATTGGGGACTCTCAATGACCGCTCGTTGATTGAAAGAATGAATTGGTTTAGAATGGTCATCGAATCATTTTGGGGACTGAAGATACAGTGGGGGAACAAGAGGGATGGAGGGCCTGCCCCGCCCCCCTCATGCTTACAGTCCAGTGGGGGAGACAAGGGACACTTGAGTCAGATGACTTTGAACAGTGCTGAATGACATGAAGAGAATGAACCTGGAAAGTAGGAAGAGAGGTGCTTCGGGGGTTGGGGACAGAGACCTAGAGGACATGGTGGCCTGTGCAAGCTAGAACCCAAATGATGCCGTTCCAGAGGCCGGGCCTGAGAAGATCCAGGGGGGCGTTGTAGCAGAGGGAGCACCAAGTCCAGACCCTGGGAGGGGAGGACTGAGAGCTCTGAGGAAGAGAAGGACCGGCCAGGGAAGGGAGATAGGTGCAAGGAGCAGGAACAGAGCTGGAGAGGACCCTGGGATGGAGGTTTCATGCTGAGCCTTATTGGATGGACACTTGTAGCAAGTGTGGCATGACCTGACTTCCATTTTTAAAGACGGCTTTGGCTGCCTCTTATGGAGGATAGGTTATAAGGGGTCAGAGTGGAGGCAGAAGGCCTAGTCCCAGCCTTGTCCAAGCTAGTGACAGTGATGGCTCAGGGTAGGCTGGTGGACACATTGGCTATTCAGGAAATAAGCAAATTAAGAAGACTTTTTGGAGTTAATGCTTCCTCAGCGTAGTACCACGAAATGTTCAGTAATCGAACCCAGGGCATGGTCGACGAACGTTCAGCCTTCGTGCGATTTAGGCTGAGTACTGCCTTGAGGAGACGGTGGTGTTTTCCATTTGTCAGATAAGAGGGTTGAGGTTCAGATAGGTACTTGCCCAAGGTCACGGTCAGCGCATGACAGAACAGGGACCCAGACTGGGTCTTGGAGATGCAAGATGCATCATGTTCTTTCTTTGCATGGCAGTATCTCCACAGCTCTTCCTTGGGGGACGACAGCCCAGGCACAGCTGACAGGGAACCGCAGGCCTGCAGAGGGCCTTGGGCCATGCTCATCCTTCCCCCTTCCTTGGGCTCAACCTCAATGTTGGCACTGGTTTCTGCACCTGACTCTGCCTCCTTTCTTCCCCAGCTTCCTGCCTCATCAGACCAGTTCTTCCAAACCACAGCCAAAGTGCAGAAAAAGGATTTTTTACTTCTTAACATCAAATAACTCATGCCTTATAAGAAGGATAGAGACCCAGTGAGGCTGAAACCCGGACACCAGCTTGTGACCCAGAACTGGCTGTCCCCCATCCTGGGACTTTTCAGTCTTTGGCCTCAGGGACTCCCTGGTGAAGGTCATAATGACTTTCTTGCAGGTCTCCGACCTTGTGGACCCCCATCAGACCGTGGGCCTGAGCACTCAGGAGCCTGGTGACATCTTTACCTACTCTGAATTCGATGGGATTCTGGGGCTGGCCTATCCTGCCCTTGCCTCTGAGGGCTCGGTGCCCGTGTTTGATAACATGATGAACAGGCACCTGCTGGCCCAAGACTTGTTCTCAGTTTACATGAGCAGGTAGGAGCTGTGTCCAGCTGGGGTCTGACTGATGGCCTGGTAAGAGCTATCTGCTGAAGCCAGTGTGCACACCCTGGACACAGGCAATAGCACCCAAGCAAGCCCTCTCCTGGTTTCTTGATCCATCCAACCTCCCTCCAAGGGCCCCAATAGAATCATTTATACAGTCAGATTTCACTAGGTCAAAGGGTACTTTGATTGGCTTTTAGAGAACAAAGGCTGATCCCATCTCGACCTATGAGCTTTGAACAACTTTCTTCCCAAGTGACGGGACTTCAGAAATCATTTGTTCATGTCATTGAGATTCACAGGCTTTGAGAGCTGATCCAAAGGAGTCCCACCTTTCCCTTTCATTAGGAAGGAAACAAGTCTGGGGAGGGACAGTCATGTGGGAGCTGTGGCTGAGCCAGACCTGGAACTTGGGGCACCTGCTCCCAGGCCAGTGATCCTGTTCCCTGTGATGATCCAGCTCAACTCGGCCCAGGATGGGTGGCAGCTGGAAGAGAAGGAGGTCACCTCCAGGAGAAGGGGCTGGGTGGCTGAGGCCAGGTGAACCAGGCAAAGGGTAAATTGGCACAGTCCATTCACGAGTTCCTCCATGAACTCAATACACCTGTCCTGGGCCCTTCTATGTGCAGCGGCTGACCTGGGAGATGGGCTCCCATCAGCAAACGAAACGAGCTAGGGGTAAAGGCACACAGTTTCACACACATTGGAATCAAACAACTATGAGAAGGTCTGCTGGGAGGTTTGAGTGTAGTCAGTGGCTTTGTAACACCTGGGAAGTCTATCCTGTCGAAGCGTGTGTGGTGCGTGTGTGTGTGTGTGTGTGTGTGTAGGATGGGGCAAACTTTGCTGAGGGGTATGGGGGGTTATCAGGAGAGAGACAGAGGGATAGCACATTTTAGGCAGTGGGGACAGCGTGCACTAGGCCTTGGGTGAGAGGGTCTTGATGGATTCTGGGAAGTGAGAGCAGCGTGGGAAGTGGGTAAGAGTGTTCCTCACCATGGGTCAGACAGTAACCCAGAAGGAACACAGGGGATTTGGCCTTGGGTGCAGGTATAAGAGGACAGCTGGGAACACCTGAGCAGAGAAGAGGCCAGCAGTCCTGCTGCCTGTGTGGTGGGCCACTACTTCCCCTTCCTCAGCGATGCTGTGCTCTGGGCTCCAGGTGCTGCCTGAACTCAGGGCTGGGCACTCCAGCGAGAAAGGGTGCTGTGGCTGACATCAGCACAAACCCAGGCCAGCGGAGAGGAGTGAGGGGCAAGGGGTGTTCATCACTTCTGCCTCAGGGGTGGCTGGGGCACGCCTCACCACGCCTCACTGTGCCATAGCATGCCTTGCCTTGGTTCCAGGAATGGCCAGGGGAGCATGCTTACGCTGGGGGCCATAGACACATCCTACTACGTGGGCTCCCTGGACTGGGTGCCTGTGACCCTGCAGCAGTACTGGCAGTTTGCTGTGGACAGGTGGGTGAGCAGAGTCTGCCTTGGCCCCAACCAGATGCTGACTCTGGGTTGGGGAGTGGGGTCCTGGGTGTCAGGCCACAGGGTTCTGAGAAAGACTACAGCATGGTCATGTCCATAGGATTCCGAAGTGGACGTTCTGAGGCCAGTGACTTCTGTCAGTGGTAACGCTGCACATTCACCGGCTTTCTTCATAAGACGAGCTGTGTTTATTGAGCATGTCCAACTTGCTAGGCACAGTGCTGAGCAATTGTATGACACTGTCTCATTTATTCCCCACTAAAATCTTTTGAAGTGGGTGCCATTATTATCCCTATTTTAAAAATTTATTATTATTATTATTATTATTATTATTTGTGGTGCTGGGGATGAACCCAGGGCCTTGTGCATTCTAGGCAAGTGCTCTACCACTGAGTTACACCCCAGTCCTTATTGTCCCCATGCCTTGAGGACATCAAGGCTGGGGTTATTTATATGCCCATTTTACAGATGAGAAGCCTGGGTACATAAAAACTGGGCAACTTGTCCGAGTCATTCTATAAATGGCAGAGAGAAAACTTGAAGCCAGATCTTTAGGCAGCTAGTACAGTCCTCATTTGACCCCTTAATGCACTAGAATTGGTTGTTTTACTGACATTTCTGACCCATAGAAGGTGGGCAGTCCTCAATTTGACCAGTAAAAAATTGGGAGAAAATGGTTTCAGGTGTTTCTTCTGAGCTCAGGAAGTTTTATGGGTTTGGGAAGGGGCTCAAAGGAAGGGGCCCAGGGGCGGTTGGGGCTCTTCTACCTGCTTCTGGAGTCTGGCAGGCAGGAAGGAAGGACCCCCGGAGGGAGGGCTGGAAGAAGGATGTGCCCCAAGGTCCTCCTGGTTACCCTCCTAGGATCACCATCAGTGATGTGGTGGTGGCCTGTGATGGTGGCTGCCAGGCCATTCTGGACACGGGCACGTCCCTGCTGGCCGGGCCTACCCATGACATCCTCAAGATCCAGCAGGCCATCGGAGCCACACGTGGCCAGTACGGCCAGGTAAGGTCAGGCCCTCATCCCACCCCCTGAGGCCCCTGAAATAGGGGCCCCTTTCACAGGAAAGAAATGATAAAGGGAAGTGGTGAGGGAGCCTGGGTCCCCACAGTGGCTGGGGATTCCTGGGTCCCCACGGTGGCTGGGGATTCCCCATTGCTGTGGGAGCCCCCACTTTGTGTGGCAGCTGTGGTCTGGCTCCTGGTGCTCTGGGAGGCTGTGCTTTCCTTCCTTGCGGACATTTGCTGGGTCCCCTTGGTCCCCAAGCACCAGTGTATCCCTGTCTCTGTCTGCTGGCCAAGAGCTCCCAGGGTCCTCATGCACTCTGGCGGGGCCTACAGGGGAAGACACAGAAGCAAGCCCCTCGTTGTCCCAAGTTGGGGTCTGTCCCTGGGTTTCTGACAGTTGGTCCTCTCAATGTGATTCTTTGAGGACCATGTCATGGGATCAGGGTCTCATCCTGAGAGCCTCCTTATGGTCCTCTGAGAACGCACGGTCTCCTCTCTACCTTGTGGCTCACATGGTGCCAAAGAAGGTGTTCTGTGCTGTCAACGTGGGTGCCTCTTACAGTCGGATACCAACCTTCTCCCTTGTTGTGATTCTTTAGTTTAACATCAACTGCTAGAGCCTGAGCGGCATGCCCACTGTTGTCTTTGAGATCCACGGAAGAAAGTATTCATTGCCTCCCTTAGCGTATACCATCCAGGTGGGATTCTGGAGACGATGTCCTGGCTCCACTTAGCACTCCTCTTTCTCCTCCTCTTCCTCCTCCTTGTCCTCCTCCTTGTCCTCCTCTTCCTCCTCTCTCCCCCTTTTGGGCTCTGGCTCTGGTGACAGGAAGTAGCATGGACCAGATGGAGAATCCAGTCTTGCTGGATCTTGAGTGGCCGCTTTTGACTGGGGTCATACATTCTTAGGCCTCATTTGTGGCCACTACAGCCTCAAATGGGAGAAATGGGAGACAGGAAGGACAGAGTACTGAGGCTTGAGGGGAGGGTAGATGGAACAAGCACCCATGGGAACCTCCATCCCCTGCTCAAGACTCTAAGCCCTGGGGACCTAGAGCTCTGACCAGAGTTTCTTTAGGGAGCCTGGACTTTTGGAGCCTTTTTGAGGACTGCTGGCCTCAGCTTTGATCTGACCAAAGTGCCCCAAACTCATGCCACAGGCCCCCAGGCCAGCTCTGACTGATCACCAGGGCAGTGAGTGCTGAGAGCCAGAAGGCAGGAGGCTGGAGGGGACAGGAGGGGATATGGAGCCCAGTGCAGGGGACTGGGGCTCCGAGCTCCAGGATTTCACCAGATCATCTTGGACGAAGTCACTACAGTTTTTAAATCTTGATTTTTTTCATCTGTTGAGTGAGGCGAATCTGATAGTTGTCTGGGAAGATGATTTCAAGGATGAAATGGAATAATACAGAGTAACTGTGGGGTGAGGCAGATAAACACCTCTCATGAGGCTCTGCGAATGGTGCTGGAACCACTTCATCTCCATCTTGTCTGTCCCAGGGCCAGGACTTCTGCTACAGTGGCTTCCAGGAGAACAGTAACTCCCCGCTGTGGGTCCTGGGGACCATCTTCGTCCGGGAGTATTACAGTGTCTTTGACAGAACCCATAACCACGTGGGGCTGGCCAAGGCTGTCTGATTGAACACTGACCACATTTTCCCCAAACACACACATGCACAAATACAAGTATACGCACACACATGCGCGCACGCACATAGATCAGGATTTCTCACAGACGGTTTCCAATAAACACTTTTTTGCAAAGCCTCCTTTCCCTTGTTCTCACTGGGGCTAACCCTGCACTGATACAGGAGTGGGTTTGTGACTTCCATGGGCAGGACTGGGGCCATGTGTGTTGGGAAGGCCGAGGACACAGTCGGTGGGTGGAGACTTTCAGGAAGAGATTGGCTATTTCAGGCTCAGATCAGAGAAGACCAGTTATGTCATCTTGTCCTCCTGCTCTAGATCTTTCTGGCAAAAGGGTACCAGAGGGAGAGAGACAGGAGCATGGTGGGCAGGGGGCTGTGTAGAGAGCACTTGGCCTCTGCAGAGAAAGACTGCACGTCCATTAGAAGACTGCAGGTCTCACTGCTGTTGAAAAAGATGCATGGTGTGACAGGCAGAGAGTGTGTGGTAGAGAACAAGGGACTCGAGGTTGCCATTCACCCTGGGTGGATGAACTGCAGTTCAGCATCCTGTCCTCAGTCTTAGGGGCTCAAAAGCCACTGCCATGTTCAGAGAGCAGCTCCATTCCTGAGGGCAGACTCGTGTGAACCTGGCTCTCTGTGGCTGATGGTCAAGGCCTTTGATGTCAGGGTTCAGGTTTCCAGGGAGGACTGTGGGTGTGAAGCAGACAGAACAGCCAAGCTCACAGGGCTTGCATACTCTTCCTTGGAGGGCCAGCAGGGGGTCCAGAATCACAGGGCCAGATCAGGGGATGCAGGTGGGTACTGTTATGCTCGGTTGAGGCCCTCGGTTGCCTTGGTGGGCAGCAAGACAAGCTTCTGGGGGAGACCCCAGTCTTGGGGTCAGGTTGGCCAACTCTGAACAGGCCTCTGCCAAGGGTCACCCTTCCGTGGCCTCCCTCCTCTTTCTTTGCACCTTCTTCTTTTGACAATCTTTCCCTTCTCATGGGACAGCAAATTGATCAGGCTTCTGTTTTCCAAACCAGAGCCAGAGTGTCCGCCCTCTCTCCCTACCCTAAATAGAGTGATTGGACTTGAAATTGCTCGTGCAGAGTGGGTTAACTCTTAGGAGGCCTTGGAAAGGGTGGGGCTATTTGCTTTCTATTTCCCATCCCTACCCTGGCTGGCTCTGCAAACAGGAGAGGAGGGCAGCCAGTCCCAAGGGGCAGGAAGCTGCAGGTTGGTGGTGACATTGCTTCACAGAAGAGACTCTGAGGTGGGATATGAAGAGGAGGAGTCTGGTTGCCTGATTCTTTGTCCCAGTGGGAGGTGAGATGGGATGCTCTTGACAAGCCCACCCGGGGGCATATCCTGGGGTCTTTCTCAGCTGTACCCAAACACAAGATGAGGAACCCAGGGCAGTGAGGTTCCATCCATAGGGCCTGCATGGGTCAGTGGAGCATCCCTGGCCTCTAGCAGGGAAGGGGCAGGGCTGGGCTTGTGTATGTGTGGGGGTAACATGGAGGAGGAGGGTGAGCTGAGGAGCCTGGGGTGGCTTGGGGTGGAGGCCTTAGGAGTACATCCAGGACTTCAAGGATGGGGCATATGCCCACTGGGACAGGCCTTATTGTCTGAGCCTCAGGGACCAGGAAAGCAGGCGTGGTGCTGAGGAGGCAGTGCTGGCTTTGGGTGACTTCTCTAAGTCTCGCTTTCCTTATCTAGGACCAATACTAACTCTTTGCCAAGAGTGAGACAGAATTAGGCCACTTTCATTATTTTTCGTTGTCCTACAGATTAAAAAAAAATTAAAAAACCCCACAACCCCCCCTCCCACCAAATATGAAATGAGCTTATAACAATTGTGCTGTATATTTCAATGGCTTGCGTTTCACGATTGAATTTTAAACTCCCAAACCTCAGTTGGAGATAATGAAGAAAGTCTAAATATGGGAACGTTCATAAATATGAGGCTTGGACTAAATGGCCCCCATCCACCAGGACCACCTGGCTTTGGTGTCAGTCCCTGTCATGAGCAGTCAGTGAGGGTACAGAGAGTCAGGTGTGTGTATCATCTGCCTCCTGGGGCTCCCCGGGTGTGGGTAGTGCAGCGCCCTTTTGGCCTCAATTCTGCACACAGCTGCCTGGAATGTTCTTCACATGTCAACCCCCATCTGGTTTTTAATCAGCCTTCAGACCTCAAATCAGTCCTCATTTCTTCAGGATGCTCCTACCAGGCTGGTGCCTAGTCTTGTTTATTTCCTTGTCCATCTCCCTCACAGACTGTGGCCTCCCGAGGACAAAGGGCCTGACTCATGGAACGCCTCAGTGAGCCACTCAATCAGTGAGAACTTCAAGAGTCACACTGCTCTCTTGGTCTGTGACTTCCGATATTGGCTCCCTCCCCTTGCTCACCACTCCCGGTTCCTTTGCTGTCCCCCTGGACTCTCCTTGTGCCTGTTGGGAGGACTCTGAAGAGAGAGGAGGTGGACTAGCTGCCTTCAGGTCGTTGGGCTCTGCAAAGCCTCCCCCACCCTGAGGGCTCTGCAGCCAGGCCCAGATCTGGGTCCTCTGCCAGCTATGAAGGACGCGATCTGAGAAGGGGCCAGGGGGCCATCAGCACATCTCTATCTGGGAAGGAGCTGGGAGGGTGGAGGAGGCCCTTTGAAGTGCAGGGCTGGCTCACTAGGCCCAGGCAACGAGAGGGCAGCAGAGAGAACCTCGGTAGCCATTAGCTGCCACTGTCATTTTGCCTAAATGGCACCTAAACACCTGCAGCGTGCCTTGGAATCTTCTTCGCCTGCTGTCTCCTCTGCCTTCTTATCCTTCAGGCAGCTTAAATGTCACATCCTCTGAGATGACATCCCCACTCCTCTGCCTCCTGGTTGCTCAGCAGTGCTCTTTACAACAGCTTTGTGAAGAGTTTGGTCTTGGTGATGGGATGACACATCTATCTCCCTTTGAGGTGCAGATGACAGCCCCGGTGTCTGTCTTTCCTTTCTGAATCTTCAGCATCCAGATGAGTACTTAGCACCCCATGGAGGCTCAGCCAGTGCCCCAGAGTGGCTTATACCTTGATTCGAGAAGGCACATCCCTGACCTCACGGCATGAATAACGAATGCAGAGATGCACAAGTTCACAAAGACGCAAGTGTACGCATGCACTCGTGCACGCAGGACCCCACACACCAACATCCTCCCCCTGAGTGGGCCAGTAAAGGCCTCAGGCCCAGAGCCCTATTCCCAGCCCCTCTCCCTTCCCTGTCACTCAACTCCCTGCCAGTTCTCATGCTAATGAGAGGAAGCGGCTGGTCTGGGAGAAGCTCCTAAAGGAAGTCTTTGAAATGGAAATGTTATGACAAAATGATGGATTGTTTTCCGGAGCTGTGCAGTTTGTTTCTTCCTAGTGGCAGAAGGGAGGATATAATTGAGACAGGAGGGGCACAGGCTGGCCTTTGTCAGGATGGTAACAAATGCCACGAAACCCATACCCAGCGCAGGGAGCAGGCCACAGGAATGGAGGTGAGGGGAAGGCCCAGGTGGGCAGACAGGCAGAGCCCAGCTGTTGTCTAGGATCCCTGCTCAGAGCTGGGCCTGAGGCAGGGAGCATGGGATTAGGGGGAGCTTCTGGACTATCCTGTGCAGCTCAACCCTGAGCCTTCTGTGGTCCCCTTAGTCTGCTCTGCCCCTTCCTGTCTTTTCTAACCTGTGAATTGCTCCTCATCCTTTGGGCCAGCTTAAATGTCACCTCCTCTGAAAATACACGGGGGGCATCTAACCTCCCACCCCCAAACCTCAGGAATACTCCATGTACTTGGAGCTCATTGGAAGTGTCACCTGCCACATGCCTACTGTGTGTGACACAGTGTTCTAGGCACCGTGTCCATCAGTGAACACAGGCAGATCCTCCACCTTCCTGGACCTTACATTCTGGGAGGACACAGACAATGGAGGTAATGAATGTATTTTTTTGATGATAAGCTCCATGAGTTTAGAGGAGCTGAGGAACAGGGTTGGGGATCCTGAGCTTTAAAATTAGGCAGAAAGGTAGGCTTAGGAGAAGTAGACACTGGGGCAAAGATGTGAGAGAGGGCTCAGCCGTGCCTACATGGTGGTGGTGGGGGGTGCTGTGTGTGAAGATTCAAGACAGTGGCATCAAATAAGGAGGAGTTACCAGCATAAATATGGATGCACTACTTTTTGCTTTTAATACCAACTTTCTAATGAAACGTGACTCACATTTCAATCATTTTGTACCCTTCATAGCACTTAGTGTTTGGCGCAAAGTCATTGTTCAGTAGATGCATGTCGAATGAATAAATGTGCAGCCTGTCCGCCAAACCTCCAAACCAGGGCAAGGGCTGCCTGGGAGTCAGGTCTGATCCTGGAGCGCCCTCTAGTGACCAGATCCTAAGTGCCAGGTCTGGACACCTTGTTTATGTCCTGCAATATTTCCTCCTCTTCACCTCAGGTGACCTTGGGGGCTGTGGCCAACCAAGCTATGGACTTGACTGTCCTCCACGTGCAGGGCACAGTGGCATCTTCTTAGGGAGGCACATAGCCACAGGAGGTGGTCTGTCCCCTTCACTCTGGATGTCTCTCCAGAGGCCTCCCTCTCGGATCCTTCTGGACTGTCTGTGATACTAGAGCTGCATGTTGAGCTGGAGCTGGCCAGGTGAGGATGCACTGGCTGTGTGTGCCTCAAGGGTTGTGGGGCACAGCATTCACTTTCCAGGTCAGCGTAATGGCCTATCACTCCATGACAGTTACAGTAGACAGGATCCTGACCACTGGCCACTGTGCAGATTTTGGGATAGTACTGAACTGGGGCTGGATACTATGCAGTCAAATTTGTCCTCCTATTGTGCCTCCTTTTTAGGATTGCTGGTGGCCCTAGAAATCTCCTCTGGGCTGATGGCCTTCGTTCCCTCAAAGCCAAGGCTGAAGCTGGATCCGTGCTGCTGAGCCACCCCCCACCCTTTTGTCCTTGCCCTCTCCTCTGGCCCCAGCCATGAAACCTGAGAGTCTGTTTCTTTCCTAAGACTTCATTTAGCACAGAGACCAGAATAACTGTGCCCTTGGCGCTTTATTTTTAGGGCCTGTGAGGGGGAACAAGGAGCTCTGAGATGGACCTGAGTGTGTCTAGGAGTGTCCTAGGTGAATGGGGACCAGCCACACCGCCTGCAGCTTTGAACTGGTGCTTGGTCTTCCCCTGGAGCACCAAGTTCCTGCCATATCCCCTGATGTGGGATGCTGCTCCCCAGGGTGCTGTTCTCATGCAGTGCATCACTCACAAACAATGATGTGGATTGTGGGCAGCTGGCTGTCTCCCTACCTGGGCTTGTGTCAGTGTCCCTGGGCCTCCCTGAGTCCACTGGTAGCCACTCTCTTGGCTTTAGCTTCTGAGGCTGTGGGGCAGATGGGTCCAAGGCCTCAGTTCTGGCATGTAGACATGAGCTCTTATGGGTGTGGATGTCAACCAAAGAGTAGAGGATCCCCAAATGCCTTCCTGAGTTCACACAGTTCCTGGAAGTTCCAGACACAGGCCAGTGAGGGAGAGGATGGATTGGAAATCAGAATTTTCTGAAATTGTCCTCTGTTGGAGAGTCACATGGCCTGGTACAGAAGGTGCTGTGGGGCTAGTCTCATGGCTGGGGGGCAGCTTGGCTATAGATGTGGACCAGACTTTGAAGATTTGTTTGGACTCAAGAAGGAGAGAGAGGGCTTTCTTTCTCAGGCTTCTTTCTGACCTCTGACCACTAATTCCTGCATCCTTGGAGGTACTCACCTGGGATGGCAGCCTAGGAGGGGTGGGCCACCCCCACCACGTCTGTTAGCACCTCACTATTCTGCCACCCAGCATTCTTTACCCTCCCAGCTTCTAAAAGTAGTTTCTCTGTCTGGCTTGGGAATGCTCCTGTGGCTCAGGGTCAGACCCTGAGGGGTGCACGTACAGGTGAGAGCTGAAAGTCTTCTGTCGGGAGCCATCCATGGACTGTGTGTGTGAGCTGTGTGCATTCAAAGCATATGAGGGGACTGGCCTGACGTTACTGCCCGCCTGATTGGGCTGTGCTACACAGCACCTGAGATGGGTGTGGCCTTCCAAGTTGTCAGTCAATCTGCTGACCACAAGACATCACCAAGCAAGACTCCACCCTTCGAAACCCAATCTCTTGCCTTATTTGGGTGGAACTTTCTTGAATGTATTTCCTCTAAATAAAAACAGGGGGTTCGGGGTGTGCTGGCTCTCTTGCTTGTACCAGCACTGGAGCTGACCCTTGGGGTCACTGAGCTGTCCTGCCTTAGAAACTTATGTTCGTGTGCTGCGTGGTTTCTTTGCAGTTTTCATAGCTACCGATACAGCCAGCTCCTTTGAACCCAGCTCATATGGCCAGTCTGGCCAGCTGGTGATAGTCTCCTCAAAAAGGGTCAGAACCCTGCCCACTGGAGATACCTGAGTGAGGAAGATGAAAAGAATGACACTGGGGACTGTCATCTTTCTCCCATAGCCGGTGTCCTGGGACCTGAGGTTTGGGGGATGAGTATCCACGGCCTTGTCAAGGTGAACTCTCTCTGTCTCAGCTATTTCCTGGGCATCCCTAGCACTGGGTATAAAAGCCACAAAGGCCAGTGAAACACTATCTTCGTCCTTACCGAGCTTTATGGGGATGCATCGTCAGCTTTCTATCACTGTCACCAAAATATGTGATAAAATCTACTTCTAAGGAGGAAAGGTGATTTTGGCTCACAGTGTTGGAGTTTTCAGTTCATGGTCAGTTGGTGCTGATGTGTTTGGGTCTGTGTGAGGAAGAGCACCATGCCACGGGGTTCAGGGCTGAGCAAAGGTGTTCACCCCATGGTGACCAGGAAGTGAAAAGAGAGAGACAGGAAGGGGCTGGAGTCCCAATATCTCCTTAAGGACACCACCTCAAAGACTTAACTTCTCTCACTAGGCCCCACCTAAAGGTTCCACCACTTTCCAGAGTCCCCACAGGCTGGGGACCAAGGTTTCACACACAGAACTTTGGGGACACTCCAGATCCAAGCTGCAGCAGGTGAGAGCTAGCCAAGATTTTTTCCTGGTGAGATGTTCTGGGAGGCGCTGTGTTTTAGATTTAGATTTTAAATGTTCTGTCCCATTGTTCTCTTAATTGGTTGCAATGCCCTAGAAAAATGATAATTCTGAAATCAAATTCCATCTGCCAGACTGTTACTTATGCCAATGAGCATCACAAAAATCTTTATCAGGCCTGGTGTCCCAGTCCTTGGTTCTAGAGGTATGGTTCCCATTCAGCCTGAGATTCCAAGCCTGACTGTGGTGCAGGGGTTTGAATGGAAGGAAGCAGAGGAACAGCTGTGGTCTGGCCCCTGGAAACCCCAAGCATGTGCTCCATTTGCTAATGAAAACCTGCCCCCCCCCCCCCCCC
>NW_026000081.1:3279970-3308156 GCF_001458135.2 Marmota marmota marmota
CCCCCCCCCCCCCCCCCCGGGTGAGGTAGGGCCTGTGATCAGCTCCCTTGTCTGCTACTCCAGATGAGCCACCTGGACTTCACCAGACTCCCAGATGACAAGACATGACCTCTACCATCTTAATAGGGATCACTATGAAGAACCTGGGGGCTGAAGCCAGAGGCATTCAAGAGCCGTGATGTGTAGGAACCAGTAGGAAGGGGGGGCGTGTTATAGACTGAATTGTGTCCCCTCCCACATTAATACGCTAAAACTCTAACCCCCCATGTAGCTTTATTTGGAGAGAGGCCTTTAAAGAGGTAATTAAGGTTAGCTGGAGTCATAAAGGTGAAACCTCGTGTGGTACACCTGGTCTCCCTATAAGAAGAGGAGGCACCAGCGATGTAACTGTAGAGGACACTATGAGAAGGTGACCAGTTATAAGTCAGGAAGAAGGCCTCACCAGAAACCAACCCTGCTGGCCCCTTGGTCTTGCATTCCAGGCTCTAGAACCATTGTCTGAGCCATTGGTCTGCAGTATTCTGTGGTGGTGGCCTGAGCAGACCAAGCTAGGGTGGCTGGTGCAAACAGACTGTACCTGAAAGGCCAAGGTTCGTCGTCAGAGATTAAAACGCACACACACAGACAGCAGTGACAAAGATGAAGCACCTTATTGCAAGCTGGTGTTAGCTTATATAGAAAGTGAGAGTCAGTTATCTTAAACCAGGAAGCTCCCGGGGCCAATCATAGTAAAGGTCAGATCATCACCTACGGTGCACGCATGTCTGCCCTGCATAAGATTCATGGGGGGCACGAGCTGTCCACGATCACGGAAGAGGGGAGGACCAATTAGAAAATTTTCAAAACAACTTGTTATCCGACCACTGGCAACTTGCCTGCCGCCATGTTGCATTAGGGGCTCCTTATCTGAAAGGCCCATGGAGTTCTAGCCACCCACTGGCAATTTGCCCACCGCCATGTTTGAAAGGCCTGGGGAGTTCTCAGGGAGACTCCCAACAGTACCAGCCTCTGATCCAAACCTGGGCAGGAGGGTGGGGAGACATGTCATCCCCAGAATATATGCCCTTAATGGTTTTGGCAGCTGGGACTACCTTCTCAGGTTGGTTGGTAGGCAGCGGAGGACACTCCTAGCTAGACTCCTGGCCATTGTGGAGGATGTCAGGGTGTGTGTGTGTGGGGGGACCCTGCAGGCCTTGACTGCTTTCCTTGAAATAAGATCTGATCTTCCAGGTGGACAATGTTCAGAGGTTCTCTCCTTGGACAGCAGAGGTCGTGCCCCCCAGGCAAAGGCTGAATCTTGCAGATATCCCTCTAATGGCTAATGGCTGCTGCCATCATCACTGTGTGATCTAAGGCGTGCTGCTACCTTTAACCCTGTAACTCTCTGACTTCAATGTGTACAAATCTTACTGTCATTCTCCAATGCATGGGCTCCCCATGACCCAAAGGAAGATACACTAGAGCCACATATTCCCAGATGGTTAGGCATAAGAGCTATAGTATTGACACAATCAGTCTCCTGGCTGACTTCTTTTTTTGGGGGGAGGGTATTAGGGACTGAACTCAGGGGCACTCGACCACTGAGCTACATACCCAGCCCTATTTTGTATTTTATCTAGATACAGGGTCTCACTGAGTTGCTTTGCACCTCGCTGTTGCTGAGGCTGACTTTGAACTTGCAATCCTCCTTTCTCAGACTCCGGAGCCATTGCGATTACAGGCGTGTACCACTGCACCGGGCCTGGCTGACTTCTTTATGACAGACACCATCTGTTTTTTTTTTAATTTTTATTTTTTAGTACAGGAGATTGAACTCAGGGGTGCTCTACCATTGAGCTACACCCCCAGCCCTTTTTATTTTTATTTTTTAATTTTGAGACAGGGTCTTACTAAGTTGCTTAGGGCCTTGTTAAGTTGCTGAGGCTGGCCTCAATCAAGTTGCTGGGGTTACAGGGATGAGCCACTGTATGCAGCTCATCATCTGTATCTGCTTTCTGTTGTTGCTGTAACAAACAAATTATCGCAAATTCGGTGGCTTAGAACAATTTATATTTATCATCCTATGGTTCTGGAGGTTGGAGGTGTAAAATCAGTCTGCGAGGGCCAAACTTCAGGTGTGAGCTAAACTTCAGGTGTGAGCCAGGCTGCGCACCTTATGGAGGCCTCAGGGGGAGGAGTGCCTTTTTTGGTTTTTATAGGTGACCTGCATTTGGTGGCCTTTTGCTCCTTCGTTTCCACCTCTGTTTCTGTGGTGGCATCTTCTGACTCTGCCCTCCAGCCTCCCTCTTGTGAATTCCCTTGTGATTCCGTGGGGCCCGCCATGCTAATCTCCTCATCTCAAGTCCTCAGCTTCACCACATCGGCAAAGTCTCTTTGCAAAAGAGAAAGTTTTGCAAAGGGTAAGGTAAGCCAGTCAAAGGATTAGGGTCCTGGCATCTTTGAGGGACCATTATTTAGACTACCACATCTCATTGCCCTTTGTCACCAAGCTCCTGTTGAGGATCCCTCCTTGAGATCCACATCTGAGAGATGGAGGTTCAAGTAGAGACAGGGGCTCTGCCTCCATTTGCCCAACTCCCTCCTCCTGGGACAACAGACTCTTAAGAACCCATTCCCTTCAGATCACACCTTGTCCTCATCTTCAGGGTGTGACCGCTCTCTGTGGCTGCTTCAGGTCAAGTTCTTTAGAATTCCACCTGTTAGCTCTGGCATCGGCACTCTTCCAAACCACGGCAGGATGGACTCCTTTCAAAAGCTCAGAGTGCTGAGGACCAAAGCTAAGCCATCAAAGCCAGATGCTCCTCCCCCTCAAACCCTATCTGCTGCCCCACCTTGCCTCTCCAGTTTTTTTTTTTTTTTTTACTGAGAATTGTTTCTACAATGGGAGGGAGAATATTTGGCTTTTAGATGTTGATCAGGAAGAGGACTCCATAAGGGTTGAGATGAGGAGGAAAGGAACCCTCTGGAAACTCTGGAAACCAGAGAGTTTCCTTGAAATATCAGCCCACCTTGGGGGTTCACTTGCTTCCAGATGGGCAGGGACCTTCTGGTCACCAAAGCCAGGAGCCTGGAGAGGACGACGCTGTCTTGACACTGTTTTAGAGATGCTCTGTCCTCACTGTAGGTAGTAATTGCGTAGAACTTGTTTCACATGGAGACGGTACTGTTCAGATGGAGAAACCAGTTGTGAAGTTCAGATACCCGTGAGAAGGTCGGACTAGGTTCAACGCCAGCCCTGTCACTTATTAGGCGATGTGACCTTGACCTTTCTGGGCCTCACTTTCACCAGTTATTAAATTGAAACACACAAAGAACTACATTCAGAGTGTACTCATAAGAAATCAATAAGATGGTGAAGTGAGAGTGTTTTACACAAAGGAATCAGGGGTGAAATTATAATGATAGGAGCTTATGCAAGCTGGGAGGCATTCAACATTTCAGAGGTTGGGAACAAAGGGGACAACTGCACCTCCCTATAGCCTTGGTGACAGAAAACTGGGATGGGTGGCCCAGGGATTGACCCTGCATGGGGAAACTTATGTTTTCATGTACAAAGACTCACAGCGCCATTTCTTTGTGCCGGGCTGTGAGCTGACCTATGGAGAGGTACATGGGGCAGGAACTGAGGGTGACCTCCAGCCAGCAGCCAAAAAAGAACTGTCTCCCTCAGTCCATGGGTTTGGGAGGCCCCCTCCTGCTTGTCAAGCCTTGAGGTGACAGTAGCACTGGCTGCATGAGCTGATCTTTGTATGAGCTCTCTCTCTTTCTCTCTTTCTTTTTTCAATGCTGGGAATTGAACTCAGGGGCACTTAACAACTGAACCACATCCCCAGGCCTTTTTTGTATTTTATTTAGAGACAGGGTCTTACTGAGCTGCTTAGGGCCTCGCTTTTGCTGGCTTTGAACTGGAGATCCTTCTTCCTCAGCCTCCCAAACTGCTGGGATTATAGGTGTGTGCCACTGGGCCTGGCTGTATGAACTATGAACTCTCTTTTGCCTCCTCCTTTCGTTCTTTCATGTCAGAAATATTTGTTAAGCATTTATTATGTACCAGGTACTGTACTAGGAGTCAAAGAATACAGTGTGGCCCTTGAAGGGTTCCCAACGTACAGGTTTCATTCTAGGGTTTCCCAGGTTGTTACTGAGCATGCAACTGTCTAAGGGATCAGGTGATTGTCTGCCTCTGTCTTCTCTGTGCAGCACTTCTTAGTTTGCTAAGGGGTCTTTCATAGTACGCCGCTTAATTCATGCAATCATCTTGGGGGCTGGATTGTTGCTGTTAACAAATGGGGAAACTGAGGCCCACAGAGTTAGAATAACCATCAAAGGCTGTGAAGCCTCTGGGGGCAAAGGAGACGTGAACTTTTCCCACGGGGTCGGTAGTTATTTTCAACAGGCTGAGGGGGAGGTAGATATGCTGTAGGGGACAAGGTTCCTTAGACAGGGAGGTCTGATGTCTTCAGTGGGCCTCCTGCCACACTGGTGTCTGGCCAGGCTGCCTGTCCTAGTTCTAGTTCTGGACTTGGAATTCAAAGCAGTCCACTGATCCAAAGCATCAAGAATCAATTGAAGATTTAAACAAGATGCCAATGTAAAAGACACTTCCTGTCTCCCAGGGTGGCAGACTTACTCTCGGGTTCCAGCCGAGTCCTTTTTGGAGATGGGCCCATTTGTCCAATACGTGCCCTGAAGCAACAGGGGCCAGGGGGAAGGCCAAGGCCCTGGGGTTGGGGGAGGGTGAGTGTGGTGGGGATGGGGTGACTGGCAGGGGCTGAGTTCTTGAATTCAGGGGTCCTTTCCTGAGAGTGTGGGGCAGGAATGGGGGGCATTAAGAAACACGAAAACATCACTCAAGAGTTGAATGGAAGCATTTAAATTTTATAAATCACTAGTGGGAGCTGTTTCCAGCACCTACCTGGTGCTCGCTTGATTGAGACCAACCAGCCTCTTTGACAGGAGACAGGAGGGGAAGGGGCCCCTCCCTCTGGGGACTTGCAAAGCGGCTGGCACCCTTCCCACTGCCTCTCCCTCCTTCCCGCCCACTCTACCTGTCACATCCTTCCCTCTCTCCTCACCCCTGGAAGCTTGGGAGGCAGCAGAGAGAAGGCAGGGGAGGTCAGGTTTGCTGCTTGGGATCCTTTCTCCCACTCTGCATCCCGTCCTCTGTGGTGGGGAGCCCTCTGTTCCATGGCTGGTGATGGGCTCTATGGATTCTAGTTGCTGAGCCAGGGAATATGATGTTGTGGGTGCCCACATAGGCTCTGGAATCAGGGCCAGGGACTGCTGCTTTTCCTAGCTGTGTGACTGTGCGTATGTCATTTAACCTCTCTGAACCATTTTTTTTTTCATTTGTAAAGGAAAGATGATTTGTGTACCTCCCCATCTAAAAAAAGGTATGTTGGAATCCTAACCTCCTCTCTCAGAATCTGATCTCCTTTGGAGGCAAGGTCTTCACAGAGGTGACCAAGTTAAAAGGAGGTCATTAGGGTGGGCCCTAATCCAATGTTTGGTGTCCTTTAAAAAGTGGGAATTTGTGTGTGTGGTGGCACATGCCTATGATGTTGTGGTTGTCCAAAAGTCTGAGGCAGGAAGATCTCTAGTTTGAGACCAGATTGGGCAGTTTAGCAAGATCCTGTCTCAAAATAAAAAGGCCTGGGAGTGTGGCTCAGTGGTATAGCACCCTGGCTTCAGTTCCTAGTATTGAAAAAAATATATATTTTGGACACAGACACATAAACAGGGAAGACCATGTGAAGATATGAAGAAAGAAGATGGTCTTCTATAGGACAAGAAAGCAACCTTGCTGGCCACTTGATCTTGGCCTTGTGGCCCTCCGAACAAAGAGACAGAACATTCTGTTCATTAAGCCCTGCCTCTCCCTGGACCCTATCTTGTGGCCCTTGTTATAGCACCCCTGGCCGACTGACACCAACACCTTCAGCAGGTGCAGAGCAAACATGGGTCCCTAGGGAAGACCCATATCTCCCTCTTCTGCCCTGCCCCCATTTTTAGTGAGAGCATGGTATGTAAGCTGTGCTTGGCCAGACCTCAGGGGAGACAGCTGTGGTGTCAGGGCAGGCCACCGGGAGAGATGGGCAGTCACTGGGCTCTCTAGAATGGTTTTATCAACTCTGAACTAGGGCAAATACCCAAAGCTTCTTGAGTGAGGTGCAGGGTTATTGCGAGGTTCCCGTGAGATAAGAGTGACTGTGGGATTGTTGTCTAAACCCCATAGGATTAATGATGGCTGTGGTTAATGCTGTCCTAGGAGGGAATTGTGAGAATGACAGAAGTGTTTCAGGGGAGCTTGGAGGTAGACATTTCTGCTTCATGGAGGAAATTAGATACTGTCCTAAGGGGCTCACAGTGGTGGGAGCTCAGTGGGCATGCTCAGATATGATGCTAGTACTACCCTACCCAGAGGTCAAGTGCAACGGGGAGTCTGCTTACACTTTGAACCCTTTTCTGAGATTCCAAATGTGGGAAAACTACTAGTTAGTGCCCATTCTATGAAAGGGGGTTTGTATTTGACATCTGTGCTAGTCAGCTTTTTGTTACTATAACAAAATACCACAGACAACCAATTTAAAATGGGAAAATGTATATTCTGGCTCACCGTTTTGGCAGGTTCAGTCCATAAAAGATTTGCCCCATTGCTTTCGGGCCTGTGGCAGCACAGTATGTACCGGTGAGAGCCTATGGTAGAGGAAGCCCGTTCACCTCTTGGCCAGGTGAGAAAGAGAGAGAGGAGGAGATGGGTATCCTGCTGTCCCCTTTGTAAGCACATTTCCAGTGACCTAAACCCTCCAGTAAGCCCCACCTCCTAAGTTTCCATCAACTCTCAATTGTGCTAACCTGAGGACCAAGCCTTTTATATATGGGCCTTTGAAGGCCATTTCAGATCCGAATGGCTCATTTAATTTCCTTGACAACTCAAATAGATATGCATAATGAATCCCAACACAGCTGAAAGAATGAGTCTCAGAGAATTTATGTAACTTGATTGCGGTCACACGGCAAGGCTGGATTCTGAACCTAGTCCTTCAATACAAGGCAAGTAAAGCCTTACGAGTCTCCTTCCTTCAACACGCTGCCTCTACAGACTCAACGATGTCTCCTGCTTGTGCCTCCTTAGCAAATAAAACATTCCATATTTTATTAAAAAAAATCACCCACCTGTCATTACAATAGTTATTTGAGCATTTCATTTATAGATGATGCTTGAAAACAGATCATAAGAAACTTCAAGACATCTGGACACATCTTTCCTCTCCAGGAAATCATTTTTGGTCATAGTTTTTTTGTCCTCTTCCATCTGGCTTCAAAGAGAAGGTGGTAGTCTTTGCTCTTTCTACTCGTTGAAACTTTTATAAAAGCCCTTCCGTTTTCAACATTGTTGACTCCAGGGGGCCCTGGCCAGAGACCTTCTCTTCTCACTCTTTCTCTGTGATTCCAAAGGAGAGAAGCTACACAGGGCCTAGCCTCTTTCTCTGCCCCCATGTAGCAAAGTCCACACTCTCCAGTGAATCTCTGGGAAATGCAGTGGGGCTTTCCCTTTCCCATTCACACGTCTTGGCATTTTATTCTCCAGGACAACCAGGGAGCATCTTTCTCCCTTGTCTCTGCCAACAGAACTCCTTCCCTGACTTGCATTTGTGCCCAACACTGAACTGACTTCCCTCCTGGGCTTCAGGGTCTTCTCCAGTGAAAGTGACCATGTTTCTTCTGAGCAGAACATGGGGGCAGAAAACCAGCTCCTTTCCTTACACTTTTGCTGCTTGTCCTCTTGGGCCAGAGGACAGGCCCAGGCAAGGCCAGTTTCCCTGTTGAGCGGGCAGGCAAGGAGCAGGAGGTTGGCTGGCTTGCTGATAACTCCTGGTGGGGAGGATCAGGAAGGGGAAGGGGTTGTGCTTAGGCACAGGCCTCTGGCCCACCCACAGTGAGGTCTGGGTTTCCTGCCCTTCTGTAAAGCCAATTTGCATTCATCAAGAGCACAGCAGAGACATGCCTCTGGGCTCTGTCACTCCAGAGACAATTGGGCGGGTGTTTGACCATAGCAGGAACTTGATGAATGTTTGAGGAAATAGTGAAGGTGCCATTTATACCCCTTGGAAAATTAGTCACTGGACACACAGGGAGTGTGAGTTATCTTTTCCTGCTTGGAATCTCAGAAAAAAACAGAGAATCCAGGGCCGCCACAGAAAATTTGTGTGCCAAGAAGTCACTTCAGCCTAAACTCTGCAGGTAGATGGCTCATAATGAATACCAATTTGGGAGGTGTGGGGGAGGCCAGGTTCCCTCAGCCTGGGCCCTCTTATGCCTCTGTTCACTCTCTTCCTCCTTTTCTCCTTTCATTTGCTGAGCCTCTGTAGTAGACCTGACAGTATCCTGGGGTGGTAACAGTCAAAGGGCACGGCCCCTGAAGGATTTCCAAGCCACTGGTGGGTTTTCATCCCAGGCTCTATCCACCTTACACAGGTTTAGGATCTTGGATCTACCATGTAAGAAGAGGTCAAGTCACTTTCTTCCTCTGTCCTGCTTCGCGTAGCATCTTTTACAGTTTGTTGAGGAACCTCACTTATTATCCTATTTAATTCTCAAAATCATCCTGGGAACCTGGTGCTATTTGTTATTCATTATTCATAGTTAATATTTCCATCAACAATGGTACAGTAGGGTACATGAGGGAGGGACATGGGGTGTGTTTGTCAGTGTGGGGGTGGGGCGCTCAGCCATGGCCCCCTGTGGTTCAGAGGAGCACAAGATCCACCCAGGATTCATTCCTAAGGAGGATGGCTGCTTCTCCCCAAGCATCTCACTGACACCTCAGCCATGGGGGTGAAATAGCATTCATTATCTCGTGACATTTCTCAGACAGCCTTTTACCTCCACTTCCCCTGAGATGTGATAACAAAAGTTTGTCTGATCTTCCTTTTTCTCATCTCCCTGGCTCCCAGCCACCCCCGGTTCCTTTTCATCTCTGTGTCTGAGGGCAAGCGGGTCTTGTGTCTCTAAGGATGTGTCCCAGGGAGCAAGCACATTGGCCCCTGGGGAGACCAGGCCCTCTTTCTTCCTCTCACTTCAAAGGGCCTTTGGAGCACGGCACTCCTGGGGCAGGCGGGGTGTGTTTTATTTGTTAGGAGGCTGAAATCAGCTGCTAGTAGGGCAGGGACACCTTGGATGTCTCCTTCCCTTCCCCATCCCCAGGCCCCCATAAGGAGGGAGAAGCTCAGGGCATGGGTTCCTGGGACTGGGCTGGGAGGCCATCCTGCTCCTGGTGAGAGGGACTAACTCTTTCCCAGGAGGCAGCAGGATCCAACTGCTTCATCTGGGAGCTGCTGAGGTGGAGAGGGGCCGACCAGGGTGCCTGGGCTGGGGACAGAGCCAGGGTGTGTGGGAGGGGATTCAGATTTCCTGTTCAGACCAGCTGTCTTTTTTTTGTGTGTGTGTGTGTGGGGAGGTACCAGGGATTGAACTCAGGAGCACCTGACCACTGAGCCACATCCCCGGCCTTATTTTGTATTTTATTGAGAGACAGGGTCTCACTGAGTTGCTTAGTGCCCTGCTTTTGCTGAGGCTGGCTTTGAACTCGCAATCTCTCTGCCTCAGCCTCCAGAGCTGCTGGGATTACAGGTGTGTGCCACCGCGCCCGGCTCAGAGCAGCTGTTGTGGGAAGCTATTCCCTGAGCAGGAGAGGGACACCCCATGGGGCTGTTGCTGCTTCCTCCTCCCTTACAAAAAAAACCCTCCTCACTACTCAGATAGATGTTTGGGAGAAGAAAGCAGCAGACCTGATCTCAGTAACTCATCCAATGCACCAATGCTGCAAATACAGGATTCATGGTCCTCCGAGATGCATGTCCTGGCTTCAGTCACACAAATCTAACCTCCCTGGATGGTTTGTCACACCTGGTCACACCTATCCAGATGTTGACCCCTCTGGAATTGGCAGATGGGTCAGGGTCGCAAGAGGGAGAGTAGAGAGGTAGTGACCTGCAGAGCAACCTCTACTGCTCTGGCCACCTAGGCAGGCACATCTTCCAGTTTCCCAATGGAAGTTAGAAATATGTTTTTTTAAAAAATTTTTCTATTATGAAAAATTTTCAGACATAAAAATAGAATAGTAAAATGAGCCCCCATAGACCCACTACCTGGATTCAAAAATTATCAAGATTTTGCTGCCCTTATTTAATCTATTCTGTTAATTTTTTTTTTTAATGTGAAATCTCCAAAATTAGATGTTGGCTTACAGTTTGGGAAAGCATATGTGTACCAAATAATGGTTTCCGTGAGTCAGCTTCATACCGAGGGTCGTGCGATTCTGTTCAGGGAAACCGGGCTGCTCCTGCTGGCTGGGAGTATGCCGGGGCTCTGGGCCAGGCCTCCCTGTGCTCCTGTCCCAGCTGCACCCCAAGCAGCTCATAAGTACTCCAAGGGTCACCTGCATCTCCCTTGCTTTGAAGGGTGTCAGGCTTCAGCCTGTGGGTCTAGGATTTAGGTTATAGTACATGCGGATAAGAAGAAATCTCACCAGGCCTCTAGCGTGGCTTAGTTTGGTCTCTGTAGTATAATTGGGAAGGGGAATTTCAAGGGACAATTCATTAATTTTCAACAGATTTTTAGTGAACACTTACTAAGTGCTGTGATAGACACTCTGTATACAGCAGTAGACTAAGACAAGAATGGCTGGCTTTTGAAGTTGACATTTTTTCGAGGAATTATAGATAAAATAGAAAGGCTGTTATATGTGTGTGTTTACTTATGTGTGATTGTATGTATATATATATTTCTATTTCTTCCCCTTTGGTTAGGTGGTCATAAGGCTGTGAACAGGTTGTCATTCTCCCTGCCCCATGGAGAAGGCTTTCCTCAAGGGCCCAGGGGCTGTGCAGAGGAGACAAGTGTGGGACAGAGGTGACAAGAGCTCTGAAGGTGGAGTGTGTTTGCAGACAGAGCTGCCCCACATCATCCACCTCCTGCATTTCTCAGTCACATGAGTCCACACAATCCTCTCTTCTGGTTCAGTTTGAGTTGGGTTCTAGCCACCTGCCACAGAGTGTCCTGCCTGACACATCCCTGCACCAGCGTGTGTCTCCTCACTGAGTGTCTGAACTAGTTGTAGGGAAGGAGCTGGGTGAGGGGTGGCCAGCCCATCAGGGGGCAGCTGCTAACCCGCCTATGAGCAGGGCAACGCAGCCCTGTGTGTGAGGTGGTTGGGAGGGGTGGGGACATGTCCACTGTGCCAGGCCACACTGGGCCTGTGTTAGGAGATACTCCCAGAGGTCCTGCGGGGCCTTCTTATGCAGTCAAGTGGCTGAGCTGCTCTAAGTGGTCTCAGTACAGATGTGGATCAGGAGAGGCCGGGGCAGTGGCGGGGCCTCAATCCCGCCTCCCTGATGTCCCCGAATCTCAGGAAGGGATGCTAGCCTAGATTATGGTATTTGGAGTTAGGCTTTGAGTGACAAAGACTTGAGGGTAACAAGATAAGTGTTAGGTTCTTGACCAAGAAGGTGGGCAGATGGGGCAATTAGGGTGCTGTCTGCATCTGATTGTACCCATTTTGTGCTCCCTTCATTGGGGGTGCTTAGAGTGACCCCAGCCCTTTTTATTTTTAAATTTTAAGACAGGGTCTTGATAAATTGCTGAGGGCCTCACTAAATTGCTGAGGCTGGCTTTGAACTTGTGACCCTCCTGCCTCAGCCTCCCGAGCCACTGGGATTATAGGCGTGTGCCATTGGGCCCAGCTTGTCTTCACTTTTTGAAGCTTAGGTTTCCATATCTGTTAATTACGTGAAAACAACACCTACCTTCTAGAATTATCAAGGTCTGACTAGGATTGCAAAGGCAAGTTCTTGACTCATGTGGGCAGTGTTAGTTTGTCCAAAAGGAAAGCATTTAAAGAAGAATAATAAATTCTATTGTGAGGTGCTTGATGGCCATGCATTGATTTTGGCAATCCTCTATCACCGAGTAAGGTCAAGAGGTAGAGTGTAAGAAGCAGAGAAACAGGAAGTCACTAGGGACCTGCCTCAGCGAGGGCCAGTCCTAAGCGGCTACTTTGGAGGCCCGTGAAGGCCCTGAGAGGCCAGATTGGGTGAGGGAGGACAACTGGGAGGCCTTGGGGGCCAGCTTCTTTTGGAGTGGGAGGGGTGAGAACATTGCCATGTGTGCTCTGAGGTAGGGCTTTTTTTTTTTCTTTTTTAAATCTCCATTTTCCACTTAAGGAAACTGAGGTTCATTGAGGCCAAAGTCATATAATTAGAAAGAACTCAGCCAGGTCCTTTGATTCCAAGTCTAGAGGGGTTTCCACTCAAAAACCCTTAAGTTTTCAAAAATGCTTCATGGTTTATAAAGCACTTTTTAAAGAAAATGATGAATAAACACAACTGTTAGTCCTGACTCACACAATTTTTTTTTGCAAAGACAGAGGCATAAAGTGGAGGAAAAGAAAACATGAGACTTGGAAGCCCTTTGCAAAATGAACCACGCTCAGAAAGGGTTCTTGTTTCTCTGATGTTGTTTGCTTATTTTTACTATGAAAATTAAGAGAACCTTTGTCCTTTGGGCGTCCTCCTACAGTGGCTGAGAAGTATCTGCCACACAGGAGGAGCTCTGTAAATATCCACTCACAGAGTGCAGTCCTCAGGCCCAGCTCCTCTCCCCCAGAGGTAGGGTCTTCTGAGCCTGGCTACTGACAAATCCTTCCCTCCTGAGTTGGTAGTGGGACTCCCCCCCACCCCCGCCCCTTCCTTTTGAACTTGAAACATTAGATCTACCTAGGCTTTGAGCCTGCTGGCCTTAAGACAGGAACCATACCGGCAGCTCTCCTGAGTCTCCAACTTGCTACTTAATTCTGCAGAGCTCAGGACTTGCCTGGCTCCATAATTGCATGAGCCAGTTCCTTATGTGTGTATGTGTGTGTGTGTGTGTGTGTGTGTGTGTGTGTGCAGGTATGTATGTTTACAGAGTAGTCCCGTCCGGTGTGTGGTTTTGCTTTCTGCAGTTTCAGTTAATCTCCTAGTCCACCACAGTCTGAAAATATGAAATGGAAAATTCCAGAAATAAACAATCATAAGTTGTTTTTTTTTTTTTTTAAATATGATACTGGGGTTTGAACTCAGGGCCTTTCACATGCCAGGCAAAGGCGTTGCCACTGAGTTACAGCTCCACCTCACAATTCATAAATTTTTAATAACTTTATAAGTTTTTAATAACATTGTAGAATATTCTTCAATTGTCCTATTTTATTATTAGTTATTATTGTTAATCTCTTACTGTGCCTAATTTATGAATTACACTTTATCATAAGTATGTGTGTGTAGGAAAAAGCATGGTATATATTGGGTGTGGCAGTATCTGCAGTTTTTAGGCATTCTCTGGGGGGTCTTGGAACATATCCCCTGCAAATAAGGGGGGATACTGTACACATAAATCCTTGTATAGCTAAGTTTATATATAAATTTTTATATTCATATAAATACACACACACACACACACACATACCCTATTGATTCTGTTTCTCTGGAGAACCCTGATGTGGTTGTGGGCCAGAGCTATGTAGTGACCTATGGGCCATGGGCATCGTGCTGGTGTTGACTTACCTTTCTGGTGTAGCGTGGTGTGGGATTGGGCCCGAGGGAGATACAGGGCCCCCTTACATGAGAGATGGGTGGGGAGGGTCAGAGTGGAGGCTTCCCTCCCTGTCCTTTGGGGACTCCCAGTTCCACTCCCTTATCTTGGGAGCTTGGTGGGCTGATCATCTCCTCTCCCAGGAGGGCCCTTCCTCTGGTCAGCCTGCCACAACCATACCTCCTTTGTAAACCTGGCCTCTGGGTACATATCTCAGGGCCTCCTCTTCCCTCCCCAGCTGCCTCTTAGGCTACTTGGCCAATTCCTGCAGACTCGGTGGGAACTGAACTGCGAGGCGGTTAGGTTCCTGTTTTCCTGGAGCCGTCTTCTGGGCCTCACTTTCTCACACTTAGGATCCACGGTCTTTGTGTTGACCCATGGAGATGACCAGGTAAAAAGGATAGAGGGATGAGGTGGGTGCAGTGGCACATGCCTGTAATCTCAGTGGCTTGAGAGGCTGAGGCAGGAGAATTGTGAGTTCAAAGCCAGCCTCAGCAAAAGTGAGGCGCTAAGCAACTCAGGGAGACCCTGTCTCTGAACAAAATACAAAATAGGACTGGGGACATGGCTCAGTGGTCGAGTGCCCCAGAGTTCAATCCCTGGTTACCCACTCCCACTTAAAAAAAAGGACATGGAGATGCTTCTTGTTCACTGTCCAAGGAAGGGGATGAGGAGTAAGAGACCCAGACAAGTCCTGCCTCCCCAGGTTGTGCTTAAGTCCCAGGCCCCGGAGGGAAGAATGTCCCTGTCCAGAGTTTTGAAAGTCAGACCTCTCCAACTCCTCTCACCCTCCCCTCAATTCTATCACACCCTGTTCATTAGTGGAAAGAACAGTAGATTCATAGGTGTGACATTTGACAGCATTGACTGTCATTGCTTCTGAATGACAGGAGCTTAGTTGTAAGTTGCTGATCCCTGATTGGTTTATCCGCAGTGTGGGAATAACCATCAAATCCGTTGCCCTGGTCATATTGAGATGCAGTGACATGTGTTGGTGAATGGGCTATGGAAAATTTATGCAATGCTGTGAAAGTATAAGGGATTGTCATTAATTATTATTATTAAACAACTCAAGTCTCAGTTCGTATTGCTGATAGCAACTCTGGCCTCTTAATATGCTTCTTCTGAGGAAAACAAAACCCAGTACTTCTGAGTCTTTAATGTGCAAATAAATAAACTGGGATCTTGTTAAAAGTGTAGATTGTGGTTCAGTAGGTCTGGGCATCCTGGATTCTGGTTTTTCATGCTCCCAGGTGATGTCAACACTCCAAACTACTTCAGAGGAAAGGCCCTGAAAGGTTTATAATAAGCTGAGAAGAAACAGCTTAGGAAATACAGCAGAAGTATGGATTTATTAAAGCAGTATGCAGCCAGAGATGGCCTGTTGGTCACAAAAGATACACTTTGGTCTTTGGAAAAACAGAGGGTGAGAGGACAGAGAGCGAGAGAAAGCAACTCTGGGACTCAGGAGACCCTGGACTGATCACTTCCTGGACTTCTCTGAGGAGCAGCCACCATTGGTCTTATTAAGAGAGTCGGTGCTGCCTGTTCTTGAGCCCACACTATTGAGGATTTTGTCAATATCTCCTGGGATGTTTTGCTTCTCTTCATTCTCAGTCTCTCGGTGGTAGAAGTAGTTGAAGTTGGAGACGATGACAGGCACAGGGAGGGCAATGGTGAGGACCCCGGCAATGGCACACAGAGTGCCCACAATTTTTCCCCCTGGGGTAGTCGGGCACATGTCTCCATAGCCTACAGTTGTCATGGTGACCACCGCCCACCAGAAGCCATCAGGAATGCTGGAGAAATGGGACTCTGGCTCATCCACCTCGGCAAAGTAGACTGCACTGGAGAAAAGGATGACCCCAATAAAGAGGAAGAAGATGAGCAGCCCCAGCTCCCGCATGGAAGCCTTCAGCGTTTGCCCCAGGATCTGCAGCCCCTTGGAGTGGCGGGAGAGCTTGAAGATGCGGAAGACCCTCACCAGGCGGATGATCCTCAGGATGGCCAGGGACATGTTTTGCTGGTTGCTTGGCTCCGTCTCCTGGACCAACTCTGTGATGAGAGTTGCAAAATAGGGGATGATGGAGATGATGTCGATGATGTTCATGATGTTCCTGAAGAAGTCCGTCTTGCTGGGGCAGACCACGAACCGAAGCACCAACTCGAAGGTGAACCACATGATGCAGGTGGACTCCACCATGAAGAAAGGGTCAGAGAACATGGTCTGGGAGAGGTCTGTCTTGTTTGCATGGAGTCTGGGGTCCCTGACCACCTTCAGCTCCCTGTCCTCCCGGAACTCCGGTAGTGTCTCCAGGCAGAAGATGGTGATGGAGATGACCACGACCAACACTGAGACCACGGCCACCCCACGGGCCGCACTGGAGCTCTCAGGGTACTCAAAGAGGAGCCAGAACTGCCGGTGGAATTCATTGGTGGGGAGCGGTGTTTCAGGGTCTTTGATGAAGCCTTCATCCTCCCGGAACTGGTCCATGGCCTCGCTGCCCAGCTCATAGAAGGAGATCTCATCAGCAAAGACATCAATAGGGACATTGGCTGGCCGCCGGATTTTCCCACCAGATTGGTAATAATACAGGATTCCATCAAAACTTGGCCGGTTCCGGTCAAAGAAATACTCATTTCTCATAGAATCAAAGAACTGCATCCTTTTCTCCCGGTCTCCCAGGAGGGTCTCTGGGAACTGATTGAGGGTTCGGAGCTGGGTCTCAAACCTCAGCCCAGCGATATTAATGATCACCCGCTGGTTTCCTTCATTCCAGACCAGTGGCTCAGGCCCTGGGGGATCGGCATAGTCTCCTGGGAGCTTGGAGAAGGTGGTCTCATGGTTGGTGCTATCATTGATGAGGATCTTCCAGTTGGAAAAGGGGCTGCTCCCAGGGCGGCCTTTTGGATTGGACGGATCAAAGTCTGTAGCATAGCCTGGCTCTTCCTGGATTTCATCTGAGTTATCAAAATTGACCAGAGCAACTTCCATTTCTTTCCAGCCACAAACATCCATTCTAGGGGGATCAGGGGAGCAGCATGAAGACCCTCAGTCCTCACTGCCCGCTGTGAGCTGTGGAGAAGAAGAAATTCATTATATACGAGCCAGGGTAGGATACAGCTGGCTCTTGATTATTGATGTTAGATATACCAATGGATTAAGCAATGACTTATTTTTTGCTTGAGAAGGTCGCTTTGGCGACAGTCTTCCCTTGAAATCAATTTGCACCCCCTGAATTTACACATGCTAATACCTACTAGAAATTGCAAAGAGGGCCCTTAGAGGACAGGGACAAACTTTTCCCAGCAAAGGAGTGTCACTATATATGTTGGCAGAGAGGAGTCATAATAAAAGAGAAAGTTACTATTTCATGATAATAAAAAGGACAATTTTGTATGTGTGAAGACTTGAAGTTCACCCAACATTTCCACTTTTATTCTCCTTAGCTCTTTTCTTTCACCCCCAACATCCAGTCCCTTTTGTTTACGTTCTTCAAAATATATCTGGAAGTCTACCATTTCTCATCACCTCCTCCACTATCTCTTGGACCAAGTGGTGAAGCCTGGGAGTGAATACGTGAGCCCCCGTTGGGATTCTGTTCAGAAGGGAGAATGCAGACTGGAGGAGGGGTCGCCGACTAACATGTCCCCTATAGTACACTCTAAAGAAGCTGTCTGTGCCTTGGGCCCCACATCTGGATATACCTTCTAGAGTGATTTTGAGGGTGCATTAGATACATATGTTAGATGCTCGGTGGAGGATGATTGTGTTATAGCTATGTTTTTTTGCCAACTTCTCCACATCACAGGAACTTTAGAAGCCAACATGCCATTGGAATGTTTTGGCTTGAGTCCCAGGTAGTCACGGAGAATGATTTTGTTTTAGTTATTTTCACTGGGAAGTGACTACATAATTCTGTGTGAGTGTGGGGCGGGGTCAGGAGAGCATGCCCAGTGGGCTTGGATAGCCACGAATATCGTCTGACATTCCTTCCCCCAGTCCAGGCCAGCTTCAGCTTCAACTGGAGAGCACTGAAGCCAGGCAGAGCAGAGCGAGGGTGGAAGGGGGGAGGGACCAAGCCTGAGATGAAAGCCGGAGTGGTCATGGCCTTGGGTAGTTTCATTTACAGGCGACAAGGATATCTGCAGCACACAGTGCCGTCAGTCTCTTCACACGGACGCCACCTTCCCTTATCTTTCTGGATGGCAATAATCGTGTGGGGTTAGGAGATGTTATTTCTATCAAGCCACAGAGCCAGGTGACCTTCCCTGGATCACACCGCTCGTGCTACAGAGTCCTGACAGAACCCTGACATGGCCTCCTGGTGCAGGGGGTGTCCCTGTGTGGAGCTGAGGCCTTGTGGGGCGCTGCGGGCCAGGGCTACAGAATCCTGGGAGCTCAGTGTTCCTTGGTCCCGTGTCCTTTTTTTTTTTTTTAGTTCAGGTGTCACCTGTTGGGCAATGAGATGAGACTTGGTCAGTCACAGCAGACGGAGCACCTACCTGTTCTATCTCTGAGGAGTGTGTGGCCTTGCAAGCTTCATAATGTTACTGAGCTTCTTCTTCCTCTGTTGTGGACTGGGGAGGGTATACCCATTGCTGAGCATGCCGGGTGCTGGCCTTCCATGGGATGCCCTGTGAGTGGTAGGGTGGTTGGAAAGCAGGGTGAAGAACTCTGAGAACAGAGCCATTTGGCCAGAGTTCAAATCCTGGCTCTGCACATGGTGAGCCTTGGAGAAGTGTTAGCTGCACAGGAGGCTCCGTGTACCCTGCTTATTTTAGTAAATGTGGATCACTATAGACACTGGGGAAAGAGAACCACACCTGGGGACAAAAGACCTGTCTGAAAGCTCTGTTTCACCACTTAGAGTTGTATGTTTTTGAGTAAATCACTGGATTACTTATGACCCTTAGTTTTCTGATCTGTGAAATGGGTAAAAAATGGTCACTAAAAGATTATATTAAGAGATAAATAAGGCATTTCACTTTATAGATACTTTGCAAATTTCAAATTATTTTGAAAAGCGCTTTGTAAATTGCGAATTACTTTAAAATGTAAAGATTTACCCTTCATGCTTCTCTCCCATCTGCTCTACATGTAAACTAATATAACATACTTCTGGGCAGAAAACACATTTCATGTGAAGAACTGGAGGAAGGATTCATTTTGGGGGGTGGGTACAGGAGATCGAACCCAGAGGTGCTTAACCACTGAGCCACATCCCCAGCCCTTTTTTTGTATCTTATTTTAGAGTCAGGTCTCACTGAGTTGCTTAGGGCCTCGCTCAGGTGCTGAGGCTGGCTTTGAACTCACAATCCTCCTGCCTCAGCCTCCTGAGTTGCTGGGACTATAGGCATGTGTCACCATGCCCCGCTGGGAGGAAGAATTCTCAGCTCACCATCCTCCCCATCTGTTCTGTCCTGACCTGCCCTCCACATCTTCGTTCCTATTTTGTTCTGCCTCTTGTAAACTTTTTCTTCTCCTCTCTCCCAATCTTTCCTTCCCATGGAGGACTGTCCAGGTCCTACATTGTCCGAGGAGGCCACTCTGGCAGCCCCACTTGGGGAGTCCCCTGATTCCCCGATGAGCTCACTCTGCCTTTGTAGATCACCCTTTTGCACCGGGTTTGGAGTATCCATGTCCATGGGGTCAGCCTGAGCTTCCAAGTTCTTTTGCCAGTTTCCAGGATAATAGGACATCGAGGGAGCTCTGTGGGGGTGATGGGGATTTCTTCTTGTCTTATAGGGTTTTCCTCTTGCCTTACATAGTCCTGGAGACCAGGGTTCGCCTCAGTACCTGTAGCACCCCAGGGTCTAGTTTGAGGTGGCAGATAGGAGGATGGTTGATAGGTAGCAGGGTTGTGGGACAGCTCCGAGTTCAATGTATTCTGTGTACACAGAGTGATTATTTGGTGAGCATTTCCTCATTAAGCAGGTGAATGAATGAATAAATGAACGAGTAATTGCAAAGTCACGAGGGCAGGGACCATGTCTGTTTTGTGTGCCACTGTGACTCCACAGGCTCTCTGGTGAACGAATGGATGAGTGATGAATGAATAGGATGCAGACAGCGTACCAGGCTCAGGGCCAGGACACCTGCCTTGCCTATGCTGCTTTATGATCACCAACTACTACTACTTTACCTCCTCAAGCCTCCGTGTTGTCATCTATGATAGGAAAATTGGCTGAGTTGGAGAAGCCAGATCAAAACAGGTACACATATACAATAATTTCCATGATACAAAAATTCTAGCAAAATACAAATCTAGAAGGACAAAAAGCAGGTCAGCAGTTGCCTGGGAATGGGGGCAGGGAGGAGAGGGCAGGATGATAAAGGCTCTCGAGGGAGCTCCATGGGGGTGATGGTGATTCTTCTTTTTCTATCGGGGTGACGGTTTCATAAGTATGTACACGTGTTGGAATTCAGCAAGTTGCATGCTTTAAATATAGTATGCATTTTATCTCAATCAGGGTATTTAAAAAAAGCAAGGAAGGAAATAAACACAAAGAAATAAAAATGTGCAGTTTGCCAACGATGCTTCGAGATTTTGGTAAGGACTGAAGGAGAAGATGTGGGGATGCTTTGGAAGCTGCAGGGCGTTGTGTGTCTTCCTGCGCAGCGTTCCCCACAGCACCTAGAACCACACCTGGTCATGCTGCAGGGGCTATACTTCTTTCTGGGCACAACACTATTTGACTATATGTTCTGTGGAGCTTAGCCATCTTTGGTCCTGCAGCATGTGACACAAGGGATCAGGCTGGCTCCTCACTGTCTCAGGGCATCTTACAAGTCCATCTTCTGACCCTTGCTTTCCCTCTTCCCCCAGAGCCAAACAGATTTGCTATGTGGCCTTAGGCATACTGTTGCCACTGGCTCTCTGCTTTCTTCTGCTCTGAGTGGGTCCAAACATCCCTGTCCTCAAGGTACTTAGGAGAAGAATAATATACTGGATGTCGTCTATTGCATACTGCAGTAGGCATGCCGTAGATGGGAGTGGATCTTCTCTGGGAAGCCTCTTTCACAGCCACCCGGGCTGCCCCTGAGCTCTGTGGCAATGCCTGCTGGCACATGGATACATATGAGACTGTGGTGCAGGGGTCTCTTTCCAGACTAGACAGGGTACTTCCTGGAGGCAGGGCTTTGAGGGTTCTACCATATGCTTCTCCCAGAACAATCCCGTGCAGACGTCTGAGGCTGGTGCTGGGGCAGTGGATCTGGCTTTGTAAGGTCACAGAGCCACACTGAGCCAGCAGGGCCTGTCCCATGGCCTTTCCCCACAGGATGCCTTTGGTTGCCTAGCAACTCCAACACCTCCTCCACATTCAGGTGAGGCAGCAGCTGTCACCAAGTCAGAGAGAAGTCAGCCTGCAAAGACAACCGTGCGTACTGAGCCTCAGGGCCCTGAGCCCCAGGGAGGGGGAGTGCAGTGCTGTATCGTGGGCAAGCTCAGATGTCGCAGGGCTGACAGCTGGTGGGGGGACAAGGAGGCCGGCAGGTGAGCCTGGCACCAGATAGGTTCCCACACCCATTACAGAGCTCTTTAGTGGATGGTGGCAAGGCAGGCAGGAGGGAAGAGAGACTGTGGCGCTGCTTGAGGCTGGACAGAAGAGGGCGCTGTTGTCCTGCTAGAAGCAATTCCTGGCCACTTTGTACCCCTTTCTTCCATCTTTGATATCCCTTCTCCTTCACCTCTTAGGTCCAGCTGGCCTTAGGTCCTGCTGATTCTCCCCAGGGTGATTCTGAAACCCACTTCTTCTGCCCTCTGCTGCTTCTTCAGCCTAGCTCCCTCTCTTCAGCTCAGTTGATTCACACTTGATTTATTTAGGAGGCAAAAAAAAAAAAAATGTAGATTTTGTACCTTTGCCAGTGGTTGGGATTATGATATCCCACACTCCAGGAGCCTTAGTTTCCCCAGCTGGGAGACTTAGGTGAGACTTGCTGCTTCTGCTACCCACCCTAGTCATCCGGGTCCCTGTGGAGAGATAATCACGGGCACCTGGCTCTCCTGGCTTTCTGAGCTGAAGGCAGAGGGTGGGATGACAGACTTGGACCTCAGAGCAGCATTCTGCCATGGACCCAAATGAAGGTAGGCAGCAGGCTGGGGGTGAGGAGAGGGTGGTCCAGGACCTTAGACCTGTCCCTAGCACCGAGTGGTCCCCTAGGCATCCTGGCAAAGGGTGTAGGCTCTGGGGGGCAGAGTCAAGGTCATCTCTCAATCCTGATGTGGCCACTTACTACCTGCATGGCTAGCTACGCTCCCTTGACTTAAGTTTCCTCATCTGTAAAGTGACCTCATTCGTATCAGCCTCACAAGTTTGTGATGAGGAAGTGCTATCCATATGGAAGTTTTAGTAGGTGCCAGTGAAAGCTGATAGCTAGTATCTGCTGGGGCACAGGTCAGGTATCTGTGGGGTCGGCCATTTCTCCTTTATCTCTCCTGCTACTCGTAAATGGTGTGCTATAACATTGCTGGTGTGGCAGCCGGGCCCTTCAGAGGTCATTCCTTCTCACAAAGAGCCTGGGTGTGCATGGTGTTCAGTGAGGGGAAGACCATGGGGTAGATGTCCCTGCAGGAACTGGGAATGACTTCTATGGCCTGTTCTAGGCCCCTGTATTGTGGTGAGGCCTCCTCTTGTCCTGCTGTGAGAAGCAAAGTGATCACATGCCGCTCACCAGGCTTTCGCACACAGTGTCTGAGCCTCACAGTGCTCCCCAGTGGAGGCAGGGTTACTATCCCCATTTCACAGATGAGGACCCTGAGGTCCACAAAGGTATGTGAGCAGTCCAAGGTCTTTCAGCTACTATGTTATGAAGTTGTGATTCACACCCAAGTGTTCTAGTTCCATTTGTCATTCTTCCCTTTAACCTCTTGTCCGGCAATAGCAGATCCATGATCTCATGTGATTCTCATGCAGAATCATTCATTCAGCCAGGGGGTGTATCTAGGATGGACACACACACACACACACACACACACAGATCTACTTGGACACACACCAACACGGTGATGTATGCCTTTTCATACAAATAGTCACAGACACATGCATACTGCACATAACATTGCCATGACACCCGAACCCACAGATATGTACTCAGGTGCAAATATGCAGACACAGAAGCAGACTGCCTCATGCACAATCTGCGGTGCAGAAACCACCCACACTGCACAGATGTTTCGGTTCCAGGTGTGCCCTGAAACTCCCTTCTCCCATCTCCTCTTTCCACCTCTTGGAACAGGAGAATGTTCTGTTGCTTGGAGCAATTGGAGAAGACAAAAGAGGGCTGGAGGGGGCTCAAATGGCTGGTCACGTGGCTCTCTTCCTTGTTAAGAGTGGCGATGGGCACAGCGTGGGCCGTCTGTCTCTTTCCCTGTGGGGACGGCTCAAGGACAAACCTATTTTCCTAAAGGGACGGAATGATGCAGTCAAGAGCTTTTTCATTTAAAACTTAGGCAGCAGCATCAGAGAATGGTGGCAGGGTAATTCATTCCACAGGAATATAAGGGCTTACAATTTAACTGCTGTTAACCTTGAAGACAGTGCAAGTCCCTACTGACCTTGGGGAAAATACTTTTGCTCAGGTGTCAGCTGGGGGAAAAGTCTCCTGGACCTCTTGATTCTGTACACTTTCCTGTTTGCCCTGGAGAGAATGCATCTGCTTCTGATGATGATGGGGATGGTTTCTAGGTAGCAGGAGAGAGGGCTGAGAAACCATAGGCCTGGGAGTCTGAGGGAACTTTATTCTCTAGTCCGAAAATAGCAGACCCACCACCCATGTGACTCTCATGCAGAATCATTTATTCAGCCAGGGGCTGTGCATGCATATGCACGTACACACAAACACAGACCCTCATACCAGCACTTGCATCTTCAAGTGAAGCAGCTTCTGCTCAAGGCTGTCACTTCAATGCCCTTTGGGCTGGCTCTCTGCAGAGTTCTGCCTGTCAGCCATGCCCACGCAGGCCCTGGGGAAGTGTGGAGCCAGGAGGGACACTGCAGCTGAGTCCAACACCCTCCATACATTCCCATGCCCTGTCCTCAAAAAAGCCCCAGTCTAGCCTGTATCCAGATGCTGTTCCCCAAGAGAACTTGGATGGAAGCCCACAGAATACCCCCACCTTGACTTGGCTGTCAGGCGTAGGGTGTGGAAGGGCAGGTGAGTGATATGTGCCAGGACTTTTGTTTCTATAAATCCTTTCCTGCTACTCCCCCCCAAAGGTGGGTTTGTTTTTAGCCAGCCCCAGGAATATGAGAAAGAATGCTTTTAGATAAAATTTCAAAATAGGGGACATTTCTTTTTAACCTACTATTGCTACCAAACTTGCCCCCGCAGCCACCCATTTTCATGAAGCCAGTTTAATTAGCTGGAAAAAGTATGTGGAATCGGTTGACACCAATTCAAGTTTTGCCTCTGCCTCTCCCTAGCTACATAGCATTAGAGGAATCACTTAACTGCCCAAGTTTTAGTTCCTTCATGGTTAAAACAGACACAGAGCACCTGCCCTGCCTATCCAGACCTGACACCTGATCCAGAAGGTTCTTAATGAGTGAATGGGTCAGAAGTATGTTTAAGATGACAGGTGTCAGCATGTTCACAAACACACATGGGGTGGAGACTCACAGGCCTTGGGCCAGATCTGCTGCAGGATGAAGGTCCTTTAGGAACTAAGGTACAAGAGGCCACAGCTCCCTCTGCCCTCCAAGCCTTGTGTTCTACTCACCTTTATACAACTTCCCAACTTCTAAAGTTTGTTTGTGTCCCTGTTTTCATTTGACCCTCACAACAGACCTGAGATGGACAGACTGCTATTATTGTCCACCTTTTACAGATGAGAAGCCTGAGGTTCAGAGTGGTGAGGGTAGTAAGTGGAAGTGCAGGGACCTGGAGCCTAAAACTCACCCTGGGCTGCCAACGGCCTCACTCAAGGCTAGGGATATGCCCTCTGGTCTGCCCTCGGTTTCTCAATAACATGTTGCAAGTTATCATTAATAAATTTACCAAAACTTACCTTGTCCTCTCCCCTAGTCCTCCCTTCCTCCTCCTGGGAGGCATCTTATTTAGCGGGGTGGTTATGAGGATGGTGGCGGCCACCAGCAGGCCTAGATTTGTGATCCCCACTCTGACCAGCCAGCCCCTTGGCCCTGTGCCAGTTGCTTCCACTGTTCTTCTGTCTGTAAAATGGGGAGCCTGCCTACATGACAGGGCCGAGGTGATAATTAAAGGAGTGACGGTGACACTTAGGACAGTGCCAGACCCCAGGCAGGTACTATGTAAAAACTGGTTCCTGTGTGTGTGTTGGAGTCGGTGCGTGGCTGTCCTGGGAGGAATACCTTGTCTTGGCCTGGTTTTGAGAGCATAACTGGGGTCTTTCCTTGCCCTCCTGGGATTATGTGACCTTGCTCTGCCTTTTCCTTCCCCCAGGGTGTCTCAGTCTGGCTCTTTGCTCAGGAGAAGGCATGTCCCACCAGTTTTCCAAACTGTGGCATCTACCTCCATGAGGTCCCCTGCCCCTGCCTGCCCCTCCCTCTCCTGCTGCTGGCCTGGATTGCTGTAATAGCCACTCCCCCCCTTCCTGTCCCTCCATGTGGCTACCAGGGTGCCTCTCCTCACAGCCAGGCTGGATCTGGACACCCCTGCTGGAGGGCTCCAGTGGATCCCTTTACCCAGCCTGTGGTTCCTCCTGGTCCCTTGCCGTGGAGGGGCCACAGCCTCTTCCACTCTGTCGCCAATTCTAGGACTGTGGACACATACGGCACGTGTGGTCAGAGGATGGAGGGGAGGGATGAACTGGCTCCTGTTCCAACTGGCAGCAGTCACCCACCACACCTCTCCCTCGCCTCCCTCTCCTTGGGTGGCCCGGGTCAGGCAAGCAAGCCCCGAAACTTCGTGTTGTTAGACACTGAACAACAGAATGCCAAACGCTGGCCTCTCCTTTTTGCAAGCACCTCCTATCCTGAGTTATTTTCTTGGGGGTCATCTCTTTTAAAGAACAACCCCATAGCTACTTTCCAGGATTTCTTAAGCTGTATAACCTTGAGCTAGTTACTTTACTGCTCCCCACCCCCTTCATCTATAAAGCAGAGATAATGATGGAGAGAGAGAGAGAAAGAGAGAGAGAGAGAGAGATTTGGGGAAGGAATTCTATCCTTGCATCACCCTGGTCTCTGGTACAATATGTTGCCATTCACACAGAAGAACCACTGAAAATATTTGTTGAATAATTCATTGATTGGTGCACAAAGGCACGAGCTTTGGAGCAAAGCACCTATGGTGGAATTGCAGGCATCTGTCCTTGGGAGTCGGGTGGGTGGTGGAGGCCGGGTGTGGCCAACAGAAGCCACTGTCTATTCTCCTGGCTTCCGGCTTCTTTAGGCCTGTTCTTGGCTCATATGTGGGGTGTTGAGTAGAGAACAAATTGTGGGGCCCTGGGGCCTCCTTAAACTCCAAGAAGGCTCCAGAATTTCTGAGGCAGAATTATGCACGGTTTTTGAAAATGTGCATGTGTGTGTGTGTTGGGGGTGGGGTAGCTAGGCTTTCTTTTGGTGGAGAGTCAAGGTCCAGACCGCAACTGAGGCCCATGTGGACCATAAGAATAATGCATCTCCCTAAGAGCAGGCTGGGTCACGAGCCCGTCTGATTAGCTTGTGCTTCTTGCTGTGTGTCCAATTGAATTTCCCCAGAATGCTTCAGAAACTCTAGGAGGACCCTCGGGCCTGCTGGCATGGCAGCTGAGATCCAGCCTCAGAAGTTGAAGTGTGTGTCAAAGGAGAACAAGATGGCCAAGAACTCACCAGCAGGAGCGGTGGAGAGGGAGATGTGCCTTCTTCAGCCTGTGTGAGCCTGGGGCGCTCCAACTGGGTCAGCTCTCCATGGCGGAGGGGACGTGCTGGTTTCAGGGCAGACGGGAGAACTGGCAGGAAGAAGCCTGCCCAGCAGAGGCCTAGGATTCAGAAATCCTATCCCTCCGTGAAACAGGATCGCCCCGGCCATCACTGCCTCTGGAGGAAGCTCGAGAGAGAGGATCCAGCCTGGTTGGTGGGCAGGGTGCAGGGTAGCAGGGTGCTGGGGTGAGCTCAGGAAAGAACAGCCTCCAAGCTCATGGCTGATGATGCATGGGTCAGCTCTTGACCTGGAGGTTGAATTAGCTGAGGACTCGGGATATTTCCTAAAACTTGCTATAACAAGAAGGCAATCGAGGGTAGTGTCTGTGGGCCCCATCATCAGACCCAGCTCATAGAAGACCTGATGGCAATTGCGATCGGGTCAAGCCTGGTTTCCCTGGGCTCCTCATTGACTGGTCCTGGCCCTGGTTATCCCAGTGGGCCTTTGCCTACTCACCTGTGATCAAGGCCAGGGTAAGGGATATATATGCATGGGGACTTCGTTCAGTCCCACTGGAGCTAGGGGACAGAACCTAGGCCTGATGACCTGTTACATGAACTTTTCTCCAACTCCAGCCAGACCCCCTTTCAATGTGGGGAAGGAATCCTTCACAGGGAGAGGACTCTCTGCCCCAGGGCCTAGGGGTTAGGCACGGATCCCTGACAGCTTTAGGATGGCGAATCTGATCCATATTAACTCCATGAGCAAAACTGTAAGCAGAGTCTCCCTAACCATTTCCTGTTCCTGCTCCATCTCCAGCTCATGGCCCCTTCAGAAGTCTTACTCCTCAGAGAACTGCCCTGGCTCTCTGACTTTCCATCACGAGGAACTCTATTTGGGTAAACACAAGAAGGAGAGGCCAAGAGGTAAGATAAAACTGAGTCCCATCTTAGAACTGGAAGACCATATAGCACCACTGAGAACTGGTGACCTTGAATATATCCCTCAGTCTCACTGAGGCAACAGCACAAAGTTTCAGCATGCAGACTCTGGAGATGGTTGTTTGGGTCCTAATCCAGGCTCAGCTACTAGCTGTGTGACCTTGGGCAAATTACCTTACTTCTCTGAGCTTCCTTTTTCTCATCTATAAAAAATGGGGATGAGAAAACTAGTACAGTGTTGTTGGGAAATTTAATTGAATTAATCCATGTAAAACCCTAGAACAATTCCTGTCATGGTGAACGCTCTCAGTCATTGTCTGACCTTTTGTAGCAAGGGATCATCAGCAGATAATGGATTTAAATTGCTTTGTAAACTATAAAGTGCTGAAGACATTTAGAAACGCATGTTACTATTAAAGATCAGGTGATGCTATTTTGGGGGTCTACAGGTTTCATCGTCAGGGCTTCCCCATGTTTTAGGAGCTTCCTTCTTCAAACTGGGTGGCCCTTTCTTTGACAGCACTCTGCTTTCAGTCCCCATCCTTTCCCCTGCTGGTCCTGTCCCCATCTCCTGAGGCTGCTGGAAGGCACTCAGTGGATCCTGTGGAAACTGGGGCTTTGTTCTCAGGGTTCTTAGTGCCTTATTTCAAAGGCGATCTCCTGGTGGGTGTTTTGGGCCATTTTGAGATGATAAACCTTTTACTCTTCCTCATGGGACATTTCCCCAGAAAGTGTTTTTCTCTTCCTTTCCTCTCCTCACCTCTCCTCCTCCCCCCCTTCCCCTGTCTCT
>NW_026000081.1:3308161-3380413 GCF_001458135.2 Marmota marmota marmota
TCCTCTCCTCACCTCTCCTCCTCCCCCCTTCCCCTCCCCTCCCCCCTCCTCCTCCCCCTCCCCTCCTCCTCCCCTCCCTTCCTCCCTCCTCCTCCTCCTTTCTTTCTTTCTGTCTTTTCTTTTATATATATATTTTTAAACTAAGGACTGAACCCAGGGATACTTTACGGCATCCCCAGGCCTTTTTATTTTTTTCTTTTGAGACAGGGTCTCACTGAGTTGCTTAGGGCCTAGCTAAATTGTGGAGGCTGGCCTCGAACTCGCGATCTCCCTGCCTCAGCCTCCTGAGTTGCTGGGCTGACCACCATGCCTGGCCCTGGCTCATTTTCCTGTGTAAGGGACAGTCAGCTGCTTTGTTCCTTTTGCTGTGGGCCTCCGTCTTGGAGAGGGGCTGGTGCTGCAGAAAGCCAGGTGAACCCTCTACCCATTCCTTGCATCAAGGTCTGAGCTCTGATCTGAGTTCTGAGCGGGGTCCATCATGATTCCCTGGCCTCATCACAACTCAGCTCCCTGGGAGGGGCAGCAGGGTGGCACAAAAGTCCTTCTCATCAACGGCTAACAAGTCCATCCATAAAGTGTGCCCTGCCTGCGCCCCTGGCTTTCCTCTTCCTCTTCCTTTCTTCTTGGGACTTTGTTTAGTTGTTGCTTTCTAGGGGTTCACCTGATTTGCCTTGACCTGTGAGGGGTGGGCAAGAAGCTCGACTCCCAATAGGTAGGGGACCCACACTGCCTGGCATTTGTTCTGCTGCCCTGGGACAGGAAGCAGTGCCCAGGGGCTGCGCCTGTCCTCTGTGTCCCGGCAGGTATGTAGATGTGTTGGGGGCAGCTCCAGCTCCATTCCGGATCACCTCCTCCCCTGGGACCAATTTGGGGTTCCATGAGGAGTAAGTCAGCTGAAGGGGCTGGGACCAGGAGATGGAGGGAGGGACATGAATGGTTGAGATACACTCTAGGTATCTGCTCTCGGTTCTGCTTAGGGAGTTAATATGGACCAGATCAGCCCTCCGAAAGCTCTTAGTGCTCTTCCCACAGCTCAGCAGATCTGACCAAGCCAGGGGGACAGGGTTATCCTGGGCCAAATTTTATACACACACACACACACTGATATATATATATATATATATATATATATATATATATATATATATNTATGGGGGGGGTGGGGGAGTGGGTACTAGGGATTGAACTCAGGGGCACTTAACCACTGAGCCACATTCCGGGCCCTATTTTGTATTTTATTTACTGAGTTGCTGAGGCTGGCTTTGAATTCACAATCCTCCTGCCTCAGCCTCCTGAGCCCCTGGGATTACAATCAAGTTCAGGAACATTTGTCATGTCCCTGTGTCTGGCAGTGTGCTGGGCATGGGGAGGCCAAAAAGAAGTCCATTGACAAGACTGAGTCTATGCCCTGGATATTACTTTGCAATTGCTACCTCTGACTTATTTTTAAAACCTGCTTCATTTAGTTATAATTAACATACAGTAAACTGCACGTGATTGAAATTTACAATCTAGTTGCTTTTGATGTAAGTGTGCCAATAAGGCCATCATAGCCTTCAATCTAGGGAATATCCCATTACTCCCCAAACTTTCCTCAGGTCCCTTTGCCATTTCTCCCTTTTCTCCCCATTCAAATTCCTAGTTAAACAAATTTGCTTTCTGCCATTATACATTAGTCAGAAATTTATGGAGATGGAATCATCGAGTGTGTATAAGTTCATGTTGTTGTGTGAATCAAAAGTTCATCCTTTTTTTGTGTAGTTTTCCATTATGTGAATATTACACAAATGACTTACTCTTTCATTTATTGATAGACATTTAAATTGTTTCCAGTTTGTGGCTGCAACAAATAAAGCTGCTATGAACATTTACACCCTAGTCTTTGTTTGGAATAGGCTTTCATTTCCTTTGGGCAAATATGTAGGAGTGAATTGGCTCCTGTAGTTTGATAGAGTTAGATGCCCAGTGTCTGCAAGCAGTCCCAGGTTGGCTGAATCTTCCAGAATCTTCCCCAAATATTCTTGGCTTCTTGAGAAGGATATACATTTGTTTTTTAAGGAGAAAGTGGATGAATATGCATGTGCAGGTGCCCTGGGGACAGAGATGGTGTGTATATGAGTGCTTTGTAAATGACCACAAGTAAGAACTGTTTTCCTTTGAGCCAGTAGGATGTGGTTCTGCATTTACACTGTAACTACTGAGGCTAAGTAGCTGGTCAAAAACTTTGACCTCTAGGATGCCATCCATTCTGGGGCTTAGCTGTGGCCAGAGGGAAGGCCTTATCCAGCTTGCTGGACACCATGGGGATTACCTGGGCCTGAGAGAGACACAAACACCCAGACTAAAGATGCCAGGGTAGCCAAGTTGTTCTGGAGGGCACCATAGTGTTGGTACCAAGCCATGGACAAATGCAAAGAGAGAGCTCACCTTGTCCCCAACCCTGTCTTCCTGCTATGCTTTGCATATAATTCCATGTGGTGCCAAGAAGTCCTTTCCTCCTCCCAGCTCCGAGTCCAGGCCCAGGAACAGCTCGCCTGGGGCACCAGGTACCTCCTTTCATCTGGGACACTGGGATTGACCTGACTGGGATCTAGCTGCTTTTATCCTGAGGGCTCTGAGAAATGGCTTGAGTCCTAGTTTATAAGGGATGGGGAGTGGGAGCCCATGGGACTCAGGACCTGTGGTGACTTATTAATTGGTTAAAATTTTCACTTATTCAACAACTGATCATGTTAGGGTTCTCCAGGGGAACTGGCTGCAGGCCTAGAAGTTCCTTGGAGAGCTGCTTTGAATGCAAGTCTGCATTCAAAGTCTGAAGAATCGGGATTCTAATGTTCACAGGCAACAACAGCAAAAAAATGTCCCTGTTTAAGGAGAGTAGAGTGTGCGTGTACCTGTGAACTTCCCCCTTCATCCCCTTTTTGTTCCATCCGGGCCCGCAGTCTCTGGGATGTGCCACCCACACTCAGGGGAGGTCCTCCCCTTTCAGTGTGCTGACCCACATGCCCCAATTGTCTCTGGAAACAACCTTACAGACACATCCAGAAGTCTGCAACCAGTTGCATGTGCAGAAGTCATCCTGGGGAGGATGTGCAGGAAGAGAACTTGGAGTTGGTCACTGAACTCACTGAAGAGCATTGTGTGTCAGATGCAGGATCTAAAGCCAATAGCAGCACATTCTATTGTCATTTCATTATTTACAAATGAGGAAACTGAGTCCCAGGGGGAGTTTGCTCAAGGTCTTAGAGCTCCCGAGAAGGCAGAACTGAAGTGTGAATCTAGACTTACAGGCTCAAGCTCTATGCTGAAGGTGTGTACCAGCTGTGGGCAGCAGCTGGCTACAGGGAGTGGGGGAGAAGGGGGGCTAGCTCTGCCTGAGGAAGTCAGCGAGTCTTCCTCTGGAGGTAGCCTTGAGCCAAAGTAAAAGCACTTAGGATGAGAAAAGAGTGCAGGAACTAAGGCGTTCCAGAGAGAGGAGACCCTTTGAGTGCAATGCTGTGAAGGCCATGAAAAACAATATTCTTATGACCAGAGTATGGGTGCCCAGGGAGGGGGGCTTATAAGTTAGGAAGCATCCAACAGGCTGCCACGTGCGTAGGAGTGCTAGTGTGGTCTGTTCACCAACTGGGGTGCCTGCTGACTGAGCCTGAGGCCGGGTGACCAGGAAGGAAGAAGGAGCCAATGTCTGAGACCCAGGACATTTACAATCCAAGGCAGGGTGAGTTCTTATCATCAGCATTCCCAATGTCACCTTTTATTCAAGGGGAAATTTGCACTAATGTCTGAGATATGAAAAATTGTGCTGTATACGTGTAATAAGAATTGTAATGCATTTCCCTATCATTTATTTTTTTTTTAAAATCAATAAATACAAAACAAAACAAAACAAACAAACAAACAAAAAATCAAGGCCAGGTGCGGTGGCGCATATCTGTAATCTCAACACCTTGGGAGGCTGAGGCAGGAGGATTGCAAGTTCAAAGTTGGCCTCAGCAACTTAACACGGCCCTAAGCAACTCAGCGAGATCCTGTCTCTAAATAAAATATAAAAATGGGATGGGGATATGACTAAGTGGTTAAGCGCCCCTGGGTTCAATCCATGGTACCCAAACAACAAACAAATCAAAGAGGTGCTCTGAATGAATTAGGCTGGGATCTTGAGCCATGCCTGCTTGGCCCCTTGATTCTCTCTTCCTTGAACCTTTCTAGCTCCCCAGTACACAGTCCACCCAGTGACTACCCTTTGCTGTTTCATTGCTGCCCACTTGAGGTCTGGCCTCTCTGGTCGCCCTGGCCCTCCACCTGGATATACCCTCTGCTCTTTTCTCTGCAGCATGCAGGTTGAGTGACACAGTCCAATTTGGTCTTTGTCCAAGAACATGATCCTCTTGCTCTCCACTCTGACCTCTGGATCTCTTACCACCCCCAATCTGGGAGGAGAGCCTGGGGCCCAGGGCCTCCATCTGATCAATTGGACACTGAGCCATGAAAAATGAACTCCCCTATCAGATCCTAAAGCCTCTCAGGCTTCGGTCTCGGCTTGCCCTTCTGACCCAAGCTCCTGTCCTCCAGTTTCTGGGGGAAAAGGATGAATAGGGCTATGCACTCCCTGGGGAGCCTCTCTCACCCCAACTCTATATGCTGGGATTAGACTTGGCAGGAAGAGAGAAAGGCAGCCTGAAGGTGGGGTGGGGGTGGGGCTTAAGTCCAAGGGTGAAAGTGAGTAAGAAACTGTTCTCTGCAGATTCAGGGTCTGAATGCTCAGGATCCCATCTCCCTTTCCACTGCTCCAGGCCCATGCCGATGTGCTCTACTTCTCAACACCTGAAGACTTAGTGGTGCAAACAGGTTCTCTTCATATAAGCATGTGAGTGTTGAGCACCAAATGTATGCCCTGGCACTGGGCTCAGTGTTGGAGACAGAGATGCAAATAGGAGAGGGGAGCAAAAAGCAAAAAGAGACATGGATCCATGATGGTTAGATGGAAATTTCAAGAGCCATGTCGTAGGATGCTGGGAGGACTGGGTGAACGATTCCACATATATACGCCTTGCTCTGAGCCTGCTGCCTGGGAGGTTTTCAATAAATAAAGTGGCAAGATAAATGGAAAAATAATAGACTCATTTGATACAGGATCACTGAGGAGGGAGCACTTCATTTGGGTGGAGGAGGGTGCTAAGCAAAGGGAGGACAGAAGATCATCTTTTAGGAGCAGCTGGGAACTATGTTCTGTAGGGTAAAGGGAATCTCTTTCACTCTGTCTTTTGTAGTTGTAGATGGACAGCATGCCTTTATTTATTTTTATGAGGTGCTAAGGATGGAATCCAGCGCCTCACACATGCTAGGCAAGTGCTTTTTGCCACTGAGCTATAACCCCAGCCCCCAAAGGGAATCTCTTCAAGCAGAGAAGAGATTTGTTTGTAGAGTGGAAGAAGGGAATGGAGGGGGGGGGGTGTTCTGGGCATGTACAAAGGAGGGCAGGGATGTACATGTAGACCTTGTTTATCTGGCAGACTCCAAACTCGGGATCATCCTGCCTACATGACATCAGGGTCTCTTTGACATATCACTGTAGAATGGAGATGTCTGGACTCACACAGATCAGGGTTCGAATTCTAGTGGTGTGGCCTTGGAGCGTTTCTTAACCTTTCTGAGTCACAGTTCTTCAACCCTGAAGGGGGACTGCTGGCCATATTGCTAGATGACATTCCAGGGTGAAAAAAAACCCACAATGTATGACCCATGTGGCTTTGCTCCTGCCTTCTGAGGCGTAAAATCTGAGAGTAAGAATTGTGAAATCAGAAGGCACCAGGCTGATCTGCTCCAGCCCATTCTCAGTGTGGGAGCCCCTCTGCAGCAGTACCACCAGGTGGTCACCCAGCCTCTGGGTAATATTTCTGGCTTGTGCAAAGGTCTTTGGACCATGACAACCTTGACTGCAGCCATTGATTGCCTTCCACTCTGACCCTATGCCAGGGGAGACGTGAACAGCAGAAGAGACTAGGAACAGTGATTGCTGGTTGTAGATGCAGTTTTAGGAGGGCCTTAGGAGTCACTGATCCTAACTCCTGTCCTGGATAGGCACAGAGAACCGTGACTTGTCCAAAGTCACCCAGTGAGTTACCAGCAGGTCTCCCGATTTCCCTCGGAAGGGCTATTCTACAGCAGCCTTTGCTGTCTCCAGTCTAGCGACGTCACGGGGGAATTGACCAATCCCTGTAGGCTCCACCATATGTCACTCCTATCTTCAATGCTGACCTGGAAAATCCTGCAAGCTGAGGTAGACCAGGCAAGATGGAGCAGTGTGATGGGGTCTTGTCCCTGCATGGTCAGGGAAACTGGAGGCAGGAGGGACAGGCAGGAATGAACTGCTGGGACAAAACAGAGGATGGGCTGGCCGAGTTTTTAGGAAGGATTCCATATGGAGGAACTGGAAGGGTGTACGACTTCAGTTAAGAAGTTAGAGAGGAGGCTGGACACAGGTCACTGTGTGTCCCCCACAGGGCAGAGCCCACAGACCCTATGGAATTCTGTTATACCTGCATCAGCCTTGGGGTCCCATTTGGTATCTCTGACATCAGCATTTGGATGTCACTTCTATCTGATCCTGAGGAAGTAATAACTGGCAAGAACAAGACAGAGCCCTGAGCTGGAGAAACAGACCGTTGGCCAGTTCCAAGATGCAGGCTCAGGCCCTGGGAACCAGGAATAGGCTAGTGGGGTCTGACTAAGGTTGCTAGAAGGCTCAGGTGACCTACCTGAGGGGAGAGGAGGCTACAGACCTTGCGACCCACATAGATCATGGGAAGGCTGGGATGAGGTTGTGGGGCACAGACTCCTGGCCCCAGCCCCATCTTCTCATTGTCCCTTTCCATCCAGCAGGGCTCTACTGGGATGAGTCCATAGTTGGCAGTGGTACTGGATTGGAGGTGAGACCTTGGAGTGCCGGGGGCACTCTGAACCAGCTCTGCTATTCAACTTGCAGGGTAAACTTGGGCAATTCCATGAACTTCTCTGAGCCTCGGTTTCCCATCTACAAACTGGAGATAATACCCCAACCTGCTCTCCCCATGGTTTCTTTATTGGTTAAAATAAAAGCTACATGGCATGATACTGAAGTGACCAGCTGCCTCCTGTCTCATCACGAGGTCCTTCCATCTGTAAGTCCCCCAGAGCAAAGGCCTAGCCTCTGGCTTCTTCTGTGCACCCCCGGCCCCCCACGGTGTTCAGGATGTCACTATGTCCCACTGTGCAGATCGAGGGAGAGGACGGGCCACAGCTGAGGCCAGCCTGCGGGGCTCTGGCAGCCGGCAAAGTTGCCGAGGAGGGAACAGCCTGGTGATGGATGACGCTGCCAGCCTTTGCCCATCTGGCAGCCTGAGCAATTTGCATAAAAACAAAGACAGCTCCAGCGGCATGAAATATTGATGCCCAGAGACTTTCCAGAGTGGCATCGCTGTCTCGCTCTGTGAAGGTCTGGCTCCCAGCCCCCAGGATAATGGCGTCTCTTGCCTGTTGAGGTTGGTTCTGAGGGGCTGCAGGGAGAGTGCCCTGTCCGAGAGGGCCGCCTGGGAGTCCCTTGTGGACACACGTACATCTTGGGTTTCAGGTGATACTGACTTTAATCAAACGGGGTTGGAAAAAACCCACCTTGGATCAGGTTCTGAATGGCTCAGTTTCTATTCTGCCCAAGGCAGATGGGAGCCTTGGTCTCCTCAGCAGGTCCAGGTCTCCCTCCCTGACCCTCACGAAGAAACCCACGTACCAAATGGCAACCTTTCCAAAGTGACAGGGTGGGAAGGGGATCCAGCCCGGAGGAAGCTCTAGAATGGGGAGGTATGCAATTATGGGGGTGCATCCTCATTAGCATCCTGGAGGGGGCCCGGTCTTTAAAATGCCCACGCGGAGCCCACAGAATCAAGCCTTCTTTTCAGGCAGCCTGGTTCCCATCATTCACAGATTCCTCTTCTAAGAATGAAGCAGTGATAAAGGCTGGGCGTTTAGGCCCAGTGAGTCCTAAGGTGGAAAGAGGGGTTGTTTTAGGCACAGGCACATTTGGGGTCTTGGTCCTCAGGCAGGGCCAGGGCTCTGTCTATCTCTGTTTTGGCTTTTCCCAGGAGGTGGGGGTGGCAACATAAAACTGGAGCTCCATTCTTAGCTCTGTCCCCTCAGGCATTCCCTTCTGGCCCGGACCCCTCCATCTCCATCTGCCAAAAGAGCGCGAACATTCAGAACCAGCCAGATTCCTACCGTCAGAGCAGGCCAGTCCTAATAGGTCTCTCTGTGTGAGTACCTCCAGGCCACAGGCCAAGGCTTAGTCATCTTTGTATCCTTAGCTCCTGGTGCACAGGAAGCACCTGAAAGATATTTGATGAAATTAGCAGAATCTTGGGGTGTGGGGACGGGGCTGGCCCCAGAGCTGACCAATACAATGAAGGGAGCATTCACAGGCCAATAACAAAGACGTTTGCTGTCATTGAAGAGGTTTGGAGGGGGACAGGGGTCTTCTCTTGATCTGAAAGCACCTACTTGGTTGGTTGACAAGCGTTGGTAAGCTTCCTCTCGGGCCAGGGATCCCACCTTTCCATCAGAGCTACTGAAGGCCAGCGTTTGGTCCTTTTTGTTTTTTATTTAATTTTCCTTCCAAGAAATACACATTCACAGCATAAAAAATTGTGACAAACAAGAGTACAAAGAAAATAGCTATGATGTTCTCAACAAGTTGAGTCATGTCTTAACATTCTTATTCTAAATAAAGCTGACTTGGCTAGGTTAGGGGTTAGAGAAGTATCTCTTCTCCATTCTGTGAGCAAGTGACACCAACCATTCACCCACCTGCCCTTGGAGTGAACTCCTTGACCTGGTCTTTCCAATGCCACATGTAGCTCTCCGTGGGCACTGGCTTAAGATTGGCACTGTTTGCCTGTCGTGGGAGGGGGAGATGCAAGATCTTTGTGAATAGGCTGAAGAACCTAGATCCACTGGGTCTGCTCTCCTCACCTTTGCTTGGTGACCCAGCTCTGGTAGCACCCTAGAGTAGGTAGGCTGACTCATTTCTTACTCCAACTGGAGTGTGGAGGAGGGGATTGGAAGAGAGGACAGACGGCATCATTCTGCCTCATAGGGAAGACTGTTAATTTAGAGCCTTTTCTGAGACCAAAGATTTTCACTTTCAATCTTTTCTCCACATAGCATCCATGTGATTGTTCCAGGATGCAAATCAGATCTGTCACTCCCCTCCTCAAAATTCTTCGATGACTCACATCAGCTACAGGGCAAACTGTTGTCCTTGAATACTGGTTCTCCCTTCTTCCTTAACCGTATAGTTTTGAGCTAGGTATGAAGTTGCAAGATCCAAGACCACATTTCCAAACCTCCCTGGTAGTTTAGATCAGAGAACTCCCAGCAGATCCTCAGAGACAGGAGCTGGCCTGGCCAACATCAGCCAACCCACAGATGCCGGGGAAATCATAAATGATTATGATCTTAAGCCAATGGATTTGGAGGTGGTCTATGATGTTACAATATGTTATTGACATAGCATCCTCCTCCAGTTCCCAAACTTGGCCAGAAAGTAAAAAGACTTAATGGTAAAATGAACAGAGACACACAACCAGAGAGAGATAGAGAGAGGGGAGGGGGGGACAAATGTGTCAATCAGAATAGAAATTATTAAGAAATTGCAGTGTTGGGAAGGAGAATCTGTCAGATAAAGGCAACCAAGTCCATCTCATCCCTCTCTGGGTAAGCTCATCTGGCCAGTGTCCGACGAAGCTGCTCTGCTATCTGGTGAATCTCAATTGTGGAAATGGCTAGATGAACCTGATGCCATTAAGCAATCAAATATTTTAATTAACTTATCTCAGCTGATTCCTCAATGTTTCTATAATTTAGTCCCCACAGAGAGGTTCTGGTCAGATTTGAATCCATTTTTGAGCCATTTAACAGTTCTATTTCTCATTGACTTAATTAACGTTCTGGTCACATTTATTGCTATTCATTTAAGATTAGTTAGTGTGCACCCGTGTCCCCAAATCTGACCAAATTTGATTGGGGATTCTGATAGAGTTCATCTTCCGTCTGCCAGGAGGAAGGCAAGAACTTTGTTGGTGGACAGTTCCTCAGAATAAAATTGCCTTTGGAAGACCAGTGCAAGTTAATATCTACCTCTCCTTGGGTTTCCAAGGTTAATGCTATTATCCAGACATACACAAGTCTCAGGTGAGGACAGGTGGGATGCATGTCACTGGTTGGTAGAAAAAATTGGAGGAGGGGAGACACTGAGCTCAGTCTGCAGATTCAAAGATCCATCATTACCTAAAGGCACCTCTGCAGTCCCTGTATCTCACTCAGAAAGACAATTCTGGGATGTTGTTTCAGGAAAAATCATTCCAGACCCTCTCCTCCAACCTTACTTTATAGACATGAACACTCAGGCTCAGAGAGTTGTTCAGATTAACACAGCCCCCTGAATCCTCCACGTGGGTGGATTCACATACAGGAGAGCCACAGATTTGTTCTCACTGCAGTTGGCTGATGACTCAGGGACGACGCCTAGTGCACCTCCGAGGGCAGGAGCCATGTCTGTGCTTAATAACAACCTGGGATTGCACATGCCTGTTGGGGTCTCAGCATATGCTGCAGATTGGCTGGATTTGGTGTTGAGGAGTGGTCTGCCTCTATGCCCTATTTCTCAGTCCTGGGTTTGGCTGTCTGAGACTCCCCTCCTGCCATCCATTCTCTCAAGCTGTGATCTTGGCAGGAGCAAGCTGCTTACTTGTGCTTCATTACCCATAACTCACTTTCCAACTGGTCATACTCCTGCAAGGAAATAAGAAAAGCCTTCCTGATTGTGAAACAAGAATGATTTTTCTTTTCTTTGTAATTTTCTACTTTTTCCTCCCCCTCCTTCCAAATATGTTGACTTTTGGCACTAATGTTGACTCAGTCCTGACCACTCGGGGAAGCTTTCTGCAGAGGGGCAGGGAATGATCTGGAGGTGATTCCAGGTCTCAGTGTGGAGCAGGGAAAGAACACAGAGCTGGGAGTTAGAAGGCTTGAGTTCTAGTGCCCTGGCCCTGGGACGTTAAGCTGGTCATTTGATTTTTTTTTTTTTTTTAGGACCCAGACATTTTATCTGCAAAACAAAATATTGAGTTTCTTAATAGCTTCAGCACTAGTGTGCTGCTGTGGTTTCATTTTGAACTAAAATTTGCTTGGACTGCAGAGAGGAGACACTGGACTTCATTCCCTGATTAAGTGCGCTATGTCCTTGGTGCTGAGGACCTTGGGTATGATGTCATTGGCCATTGGTCATCTTCAGGATCAGTTTTACAAAACAGGGAACGGTTGAAATTTTTGAGAATCTCTCGGACTTGTTTCCTGTGATATTGCAGGGCATGGGCTTGAGGCTTGAAGGCTTTTCATAGAATTGTTGTTAAAAAAAATCAGATCTAACTCCATCTGCAGGATGGTTTGGCAAAATATCTTCCATGAACACTGCAATTTGGTGGCGTGACCATATACTCTGGGATTTTCTGACACTGTCCCAATTTTAGATATGCTGTCACATAGTTTCCATGAAATCAGTGCAGTGCCCTGAGATGCTACTATTTTTACCATCGATACCACCTCTCCAGGCTGACCCTTGGAGAGGGTCATACGTGGCTAGACAAGAGATTTTTAGAAATCTCTTGTCTAGCCATGTATTTAGATCTCTGGATTTGAAAATATGACTCTGGCGTAGACACAGTGTATTTGCTACCTCTTGCATTGATATTTTAAAGTCTCTGGATAAGAAATTGACAGGATTTTACCTTTTTTAAAAAAATAAACAATATTTGTGTCAAGAGGGCATGCCTAGGTTATGATGTGAGCTCGCATTTTTTATTTTTTTTGGACAAAAAGGCAAAAGACCAAGCAGTTTGGCACAGGTCATATCTACTCAGTGTCACACAAGGGTTATGAGGATAAAGCATAAGACAAGTGAGATTTGGGTGTCTTCCACAGCCCCAGAGGGCCTGGGTGATCTCTTCCCCCAGTAAACATGTTTACTGCACCAGTTAATTTGACACTGGATTGACACAATGGTGGTGACAGAATGGGGATTGTCCTATGACTAAGTCTCCTGATGTTGAACAATGACAGGAGGTCATCAATGGCCTGAGAGCAACCTGTGGGCCTATTTGGAGCATTCCAAAGAGCCATGTGGAAAAAGGTCTTGTCAGCTGGCCTCTACGCCCGTCACACTCTTTGGTCCCCCTTTTCTCCTTCCTTTTGAGAATTGGGCTTCCCCAATCTCCATGTCAGGAAACTTAATTCAAAGTTTAACCCAGACATTTAATTCAGGAAGCGTTTATTAAGCACCTACTGTGTACTTATCATTGTGCCTTGACCATGAGGCAGGTGGAAACTGAGGACTTACTGGCAATGAGGAAGAGTGTTCAGAAAGGGGGAGAAGGAGAAGGGGGGGGGAGGAAGAGGGCAATGGTGGCCTGGAAAACTCCAGAGGGGAGGCCCTGGTGTGGGATTGTCATTGTGGACTCCAGAGCCAGCCAGTCCAGTCTCAAGGCCCAACTTAGCTTTTGAGTAGCTATGTGACCTTGAACAAGTTGAATGACTCCCCTTATAAGCCTGAACACGTGCATTTGTGAAGTCCTCCCACCCCACAAGGTTGTGTGTGAAATTTAATGAAAAATTTCATGCAAAGAGTTTCGTCGGTGTCCACGAGTGCTCAATAAAAGGAGGCTCTCTTTTTCCACACACGTGTGATGTTCATACAGCACGCGGATTGCTTGAAGACAACCAAGCAATTTAAGATTCATGCTATCTGTCACTTCCCCTGGACTGTGAGGGCGGAGAAGTTGGTCTTGGCAGTTTCCTCTTTCCCTCAAGGATACGCTAGCAATCTTGTCACATCTTGTCATCTTCCAGGCGGTTGCACATGAATTGTTTGGATATTCGATCCACATCTTGCCTGATGCTGAAAGAGTTGTTGGCTTTGTACCTGGAGGGTTACCTCTGCATAAGGGCTGTCTCCACACCTACCTCATCCCGGTCTTCAGGGACGTCTTCCAACCTCTGTAAACCTAAACACAACACCCCGTGCCTTTGCCAAATGTTCAGGATGTCCTATGCGCCTCCGGATGCAAGTCTAAGGGGCCAGCTCGTTACGAAACATAGCTCCTTGATGACCTCCTTAATCCTGCCTTAATCAAGTATGGCTTTTCATCTTTCCATCAAACAAGGCACTCTAATTATATGATTACAGTTGATCTTTTAAAATAAAGATCAGTTCAAAAATGCTTCTGCCTTCTCATGTCCCCAGTTATTGTGTCATTCAGCTGGGTGCAGGGGGTTGTCTTCAAGGGGTGGAAATGACGTGACTTTCCCTCTTCTTCCTCCTCTTTTTCCTTTTATATTTGGGGAATGTTGGCCTGTTTCCACTTTTCCCTGGCAAGATCCTTCTTCCTTCATGCACCAGTTTTTATCACTACAAACGTGGGTATGTGTTTCTTTTGTTCTGTTTTAATGACAAAGTTTGTCTGGGAGAATGTCTCATTTTCAGATCCTCCAGACACCCTCTGTAGGTTTTACACAATGTTATGATTTGGATCCAGAATGTCCCCCAAAGTCTTCTGTGTTCGAGGCTTGGTCCCCAATGCAGCAAGTCCTCAAGAGTTGGGACTTGAGGAAGTGATTGGATCCTGAGGGCGCCAACCTCACCAGTGGATTAATCCACGGATAGTGGAATGGACTACTGGGAGGCAGGTGGGGCGTAGCTGGAGGAAGTAGCTCACTGGGAGTGCCCTGAAGGGTATTTCTTGTCCCTAGCCACTTTCTCTCTCTGTTTCCTGGCTGCCACTAGCTTAGCAGCTTTCTCCATGCCTTTCCGCCATGATGGTTTTTGGTCTTGGAGCCAGCTGACCATGAACTGAAACCTCCGAGGCCATGAGCCAAAATAAATTTTTCCCCCTTTGAGTTGTTTTCTCAGGTATCTCCCACAGTGATGAAAAGCTGACCAACACAGACAGCCTCACTCTGATGTGAGGACCAGCGCCACACTGATACCGCCCCTAACACTAGCAAAAATACAAGTCAGAGCTACAGGTACTTAGATGGTACTAACTGTGCCGGCTGCTCTTGCTCTGTGTCCCTCGCCGTTGCTCCCAGGTTCCCTGTTTAATGTGGGAATGAGCCAGGGCATAGCCCTTGACCTCCTCTCTTCTCATCCGGGTGGTCTCCCTTGGTGGTCTTGTCCAGTCTCCTGCTTTAAATGTCTTTTGCATGCTCAAGACTCCAGAAATTTCTTCAGGCTGTAACTCTTTCCTAAACTGCATGTTTGAATACTTAACTACAAAACCCCATATCTCCACTCAGATGTCTTATACGCATTTTAAACCTAGCATGTCTGAAATGGATCTTAGGATTACTTCCCTTCAAACCAGCTTCTTGTACATCTTCCCAATCTTAGGAATAGGCAACTACATTTTCCAGTTGCCCAGATCAAAACCTTTGGTATTCTCCTTGATGCCTCTTTCTCTAACTTTCTACATCTCATCTGTAACCAGTTATATTGCTCTACCTACAAAATACATCCAGAACATGACCTTACCTTGCTCCTTCCACACCTCCACCTTAGTTTGAACCATTATTCTCTCTCACTTGGATTATTCCAATAGCTTTTTAAAAAATTATTTGTTCTTTTTAGTTACACGTGACAGTAGAATGTATTTTGACATATCATACATAGATTTTTGTGGTTGAACATGATGTGGAGTTACACTGGTTGTGTATTCCTATATGAACATAGGAAAGTTATGTCTGATTCATTCTACTGTCTTTCCCATTCCCATCTCTCCTTTCCTCCCCTGACTCCCCCCTTTCCAATCTGGTAAACTTCCCCCCTCCCATGCCTATTTGTGAGCCAGCCTCAATTTACAGGCAAATGCCATAATTTCGTTTCCTCTTTATGGCTGAGTAATATTCCCTTGTGTAGGTGTACCACATTTTCCTTATCCATTCATCTGTTGAAGGGCACCTAGGTTGGTTCCATAGCTTAGCTATTGTGAATTGAGCTGCTATAAATATTGATGTGGCCATATCATTATAGTATGCTGATTTTTAAGTCCTTTGGGTATATACTGAGGAGTGGGATAACTGAGTCAGATGGTGGTTCTGTTCCAAGTTTTCTGAGGAATTTCTATACTGCTTTCCAGAGTGGTTGTACCAATTTGTAGTCCCACTAGCAATGTATGAGAGTACTTTTCTCCTATATCCTCACCAACATTTATTGTTACTTGTGTTTTTGATAATTGCCATTCTGACTGGAGTGAGATGGAATCTCTTGTAGTTTTAATTTGCATTCCTCTAATAGCTAGAGATGTTGAGCATTTTTTCACATATTTGTTGACAGATCATATTTCTTCTTCTGTGAAGTATCTGCCTGTTCCTTTGCCCATTTATTGATTGCGTTATGTATTTATTTGGTGTTGAGTTTTTTGAGTTCTTTATACATCCTGGAGACTAATGCTCTATCTCCCGTGCAGGTGGCAAGATTTTCTCCCATTCTGTAGGCTCTCTCTTCATGTTCTTGAGTGTTTCCTTTGCTGTGAAAAAAGCTTTTTAATTTGGTACCATCCCATTTATTGACTCTTGATTTTACTTCTTGTGCTTTAGGAGTCTTGTTGAGGAAGTCTATTGCTAAGCCAACATGATGGAGATTTGGGCCTACTCTTTCTTCTAGTTGGCACAGGATCTCTGGTCTAATGCTTAGGTCCTTCCTTGATCTACTTTGAGTTGAGTTTGGTGCACGGTGAGGGATAGGGATTTAATTTCATTTTGTTACACATGGATTTCTAGTTTCCCCAGCACCATTTGTTGAAGAGGCCATCTTTCCTCCAATGTGTGTTTAGGGTGCCTTTGTCTAGTATGTGATAACTGTATTTCTATGGGTTTGTCTCTGTGTCCTCTATTCTGTACCATCGGTCTTCAGGTCTGTTTTGGTGCCAGTATCATGCATGTGTGTTACTATAACTCTGGAGTCTGGTATTGTGATGCCTCCTACTTCACTTTTCTCACTGAGACCTCAGATGAATTTCATGATTGTTTTTTTTCCCTTTCGTCATTGGACTCTTATTAGGAATTGCATTAAATCTGTATAGTGCTTTGGGTAGTATGGCCATTTTGACGATATTAATTCTGCCTATCCAAGAACATGGGAGAGCTTTCCATCTTCTAAGGTCTTCTTTTTTTCTTTAGAGTTCTGTGGTTTTCATTGTAGAGGTCTTTCATCTCTTCTGTTAGATTGATTCCCAATTTTTTTTTTTGAGGCTATCCAATAGCTTCTTAACTAACTTCCCTGCATTCCTTCTCAATCTCTCTTTTTCTCCAAACTGCAGTCAAAGTAATTCTGAAAGATGTAGCTTTTGTCTCCTTTTCTCCAAAACCCTCCTACAGGCCTCATATCACTCAGAGTCCAAGTGGAAGTCCTTCTAATGACTAGAGAGCCTTGGACAAACCTGAGCCCATTACTTATCTTCCCCAGCACTCTCCTTGTTCACTGTTTCATGTCCTCCTTGCTGTTCCTTAGACATGGCTGCCTGCATTCTCCACAGGACCCTTGCATCTGCTGCTCCATCCGTTTGGAATGTTCATCCTCCAGACGTCTGCTCAGGCCACTTCCATTAGGCCGTCACAGGTTACTTATCCAACATTGCATGCTCCAGTCTAGCCCCACCCTATTTATCTACTTAGCCCTTTATCACATTGATCTTGCTGTTATTTTCTCCATGAGGTTAGGAATTTTTTTTTTTTTTTCATTTATGTCGGCTAGACCCCCAGTGCCTGGCATAGAGTAGTGTTTGATAGATATTGATTGATGGAACTGCTCTAAGATTCCTATATTTATTAATTCATTTAATTTCCACCATGGCTTTATGAATCCTGATTTGTACACAAGGAAACTGAGGCACAATATTAAGTAAAATGGCCCAACATGACACAGCCGGTCGCAACAGAGCCGGGACTTAATTCCAGACAGTCTGAGTCTGAGCTCATGTGCTTGACCACTGGGCTTCACTGCCAGGGTGTGGTATATGGTTTTCTGCTTCTGTGGTTGAGATCTGGTCATCTCACAGGGTTGGTCACTGTCATTGTCAGCTTGGGTGGCCATAACAAAATACCACAGACTGAGTGGCTTAAACAACAGGAATGTATTTCTCACAGATTTGGAGCCTGGAGTCTGAGCTAGAGGTACAGTGTGATCAGATTCTAGCTCACAGGGGTGAGGGTGCTCCCCGGCTTGCGGGCAGCTAGCTTCCTCACTGTGTCCTCACATGTCCTTTTCTTGGTGTGCACATGTAAAACAGATTTTTTTTTTGCTTCCCCTTTGGTAAGGCCACCAATTCTATCCATTTAGGACTGCACCCTGTAGTCTCATTTAACCTTAATTACCTCCTAAAGCTCTATCTCCAAACAGAGTTGAGTTTTGGGGAACACAATTCTGTCCATAGCAGCCATTATCTGGATTGAATGGCCTGAGGTCCAGGAGAGAGGGTTTGAACAGAGCCGGCCAGGCAGCAGGTGCTCATGGGGTTTCATGACATTTTGGTGGGAGGCTCTTGTCACCCTCACAGCTCGGGGACAACCTGAAGAGGTGCCCAGGTACTGGGCTAACGGGGCTAACACACCACTTCCTTTAATCTTCTCAATAAGCCTGTGAGCTGGAAGCTGCTGTCACCCCTATTTTATGAGTGGGGTAGCAGAGGCTCAGAGAGGTTGAGGACCCTGCCTCAGGCCAAACAGATACTAAATGGAAGAACCAGCATGGGGGCTCAGCTCTGTATGCTCTTTACTTTAAAAGTCATTTATTTTGGAGAATAAAAAGTCAGTTACATGACAACTGTTACTCTCGAAGCATTATTTTATTGTAATACTTGCATTAAGTAAATCTTCTCTTTAAAAAGTATTTTCTTGCTTATTTGCTAGTGTATAGTCTACATTTACTAGTTGTGACATGACTGGATTGGAATTATTGGACTTTTGTTTTTCCTCTGAAATGTATCATTTGCTGAAAAGTTACCAAAATAAGGAAGAAGTCAGGGTATTGTGGTAAAAAGAGCTTGCACTGGTCAGCAGTTGGGTGTTCTGAGCCTCTAGTGTGACCCTAGAGTAGGCACAGCCTCTCCCTGGGCCTCCACTTTCCCAGAAGGGAATGGAGGGCCCTGCAGAGCTGACCGCTGAGGGCTTTCCCCACTCTGTGCTCCAGGACCTGAAGCTCTGTGGAAGCCAGGCAGAGCGGTCAGTCTTTCTGAAGCTGCACGTGTGTGTGCTGGAATTCCCCAACGGCAGTGTGGGGGATGGAGGGTGGTGCCCACTGGTTTTGCTGCCTTGAGGTGGGTACTCAGGATATGTGGGGAGGGGGCAGTCAGAAAGCCTGCTGGGCAAAGGAATGGCTCTCTGTTCTTACCCTGGGTGCCAGGCTCAGGAGCAGAACTGGGACCCCAGGAACAGGCATTCCTGATTGGAAGATGTGAAACTCAGCCATCCTGTGACAATACTGATGTCAAGGAGAATTCCTGCTTCTGCTTCTCCCCTGCATGTGCCTACAGAGGTGTCCCCAGATGAAAACATCTGTGCCATCTGCATCTTACTATCTGCCCAACCCTAATTATTCCATATTGTCCTTACTGTAGCCATGCAAGTGACAGGCTGTTGGCCTTGATTCACATCCCAGAAGTTGTGAGACTTTGGCCTGGTCAGTGGCCACATACTTGGGCCATTTCTTCCAGTGATCCAGTCTGGGGGCTTCTGGAAACTCCTTTGTCCCTAATCTTTCACTATCTGCACTCCTCCCTCCAGCAGTGCTAGCTGATCTCCCTCAACCCACCTGGTACCTTCGGCTTCAGCTGGAATGACACTTAACTGGACCCTCCTCTAATGTAAAGCTTCATTTAAGAAGACAAACAGCATCTGCTTTTAATTGCCCACAGTTCCCTTTGAGAAAGGGGAAATGTCCCCTCCCCACCCATTCTACCCCACCACCAGTTCCCCAGGGACCAGAAGGGAGAGAATGGGGGAGCACCTGTGGCCTGCATGTCCTGGCTTCTGAGCAAGACCTTTCCACCACAAGGACAGCTCTCGGTTTCTCAGGGACAGGCTTCACTGAGGGAGGCTGCCATAGAGGCATTTTCCAGTGTTGGAAGGAGTCTGTCCTGGCCTGGAGAGCTGGCTGCTGTCCCGTTCCTGCCACCTCAGGACACAGAGAGTGTGAGTTGGTCCATTTACGGTGGCCTTAGACTTGGATGTGCGAGGGTCAGCCAGGGAGAACCTGTCGAGCTAGGACAGCTTCGTGGGCCATGGAGAGAGAGCGCGGAGCCTCAGAAGAGGAGCAGAAAGACGGGGCTGGAAGTGAACTAGGGCACAAGAAGCCATCCAGGAAGAAAAGGGCAGCTATGGTGAAAGGGCTCCCCCTCCCTGCCAGCTGGGGCGACCCTGCCTCTCCAGGCCTCCTCTGCCCTCTGTGGTCAGAGGAGGAACTACAACTCCTCTTCCTTTGCCTGCCCTGAACCCACACCTTTTATTGGGCTTAGGGTTGCCCAGCAAAATACAGGGTACCTAGTTAAATTCAAATTCCAGATTTTAAAAAATGAATTTTTTAGTATAATCATGCCCCATGAAATATTTTGGACTTTCCATATACTAAAAAATAATGCATTGTTTATCTGAAGTTAAAATTTAATGTCCTCTATTTTTATTTCTGAGATCTAGTAGCCCTAACTGCACCTTGACAGTCACTGCCGTTGGTCTGTTTGTCACAGACAGCCTGGGCAGGAGCTTGCAGTGCAAACTACTCTCAACCATGCTTAGGGCTCATGGGGCAGGGCCAGAGGCCAACTGTGCAGTGGGCCCCCGAGACTTCTCTGAGCCCTGAGATGCTCTATCTACCTGGCAGTTTCTGGACTGCAATTTCAATATTGGTCTTAGCTCAGTTAATAAAAAAGTTGGGGGGCCAACTGGACAGGAAGGCAGAATCTGACTGCAATATATCAATGGTGTAGGGAAGAATGGAGACCCCCTTGCCTGCGTCCTCAGCTGTAAAGTGAACACAAGAAGACACGTTTCACAGCCCCTTATGAAGACTAAATGGTACATAAAAACAAGTAGGCATATAAAAGGTTCTCAATAAATATTTGCTGACATCATTCCATTTTTAGTGCAGAGAGCAGAAAGGCATGGAAAACCTAGAAGGCCCTAAGCAGGGAAGGAAGCCATGGCAGGGAGATGTTCTGCTTCTCACCATAGTCATAGTCCTTATATTGCTGCTACTCTTCTGACCCCCTGGAAGGGCTTAGCATCTGTCCCAAATCTTGTTGTCTGGAATTCAGTTCTGGTATAAGGTGGGGAGCAGAAGCAGAGGGATAGGAAGACTGGGAAGGAGTGGCAGAGAGACTGAGAACATCAGGATTTGGCCATGATATGCATATACCAAGACTGGGAGGATGCAGGCAACTGTGGCTACTGCAAAGATGGAAGAAACACTGCCTTTTAACATATGTGAACCCCAGTATAGAGGGAGAATTGCTTATGGTTCAAATGTGAAAATATCATCTCCTTTGATGCCCATTATAAATATAGGTGATGTACTGAAGTAAGAAGCTGAAAACTATAGGGGGCTTGGCTAAAGAAGTACAAAAAAAAAAAAAAAAGGAATACAATGAACACTACCGTTTGCGTGTAATCACCTTGTGCCCAGAGATGGTGATAAACTTCACTGCATATACATTTTGCTAGAGTTTTTTTGTACCAGGGATTGAACCCAGGAGTATTTAACCACTGAGCCACATCCCCAGCCCCTTTAAATATTTTATTTAGAGACAGGGTCTTGCTGAGTTGCTTAGGGCCTTGCTAAGTTGGTGATGCTGGCTTTGAACTCAGGATCCCCCTGCCTCTACCTTCTGAGCTGCTAAGATCATAAGTGTGTGCCACAGCACCCAGCTAGAGTTTTAAGTTTAGTATGACTTTGACTTTATGCTTTGTCCATAACTCTAGCCCTGTGAGTCACTGTAACCCCTCCTTATACATTCTGTAGGATTTGGACTCCTGCTCTCATCCTCCACAGTAGCCTCTCAATTGCTGTGATATAATGCTAACGGTACATTGTTGGTGCTAAGCATTTGCTTTTTAACAGAAAGTGATGCCCTAAATAGAAATGATCATGATAGAGTTAGTCTTGAACCTTTCTTCTGAGGAACTCTTGCAAACAATTTCAGGGCCTAGGGCAAGAGTGCCAATTGTGGCCCATGAGCCGTATGTCTAAAATTTAAAAGTTATAATACATCAAGCTAACAAATTGTTACTTAAAATATGTTCACTTCCTACTTTGACACAGTATTTTTGCAGTCAACTGGGAGGTCATGTTCAAATTTAGAATCCAGGGATTCTTCGACGTGCTATGTCACAAAATGGTGGAATAATTTGTCCCTTGTCCCTAGTCTGCAACCCACCCATGTTTTCATTGCATCCCTGACTCTAACACTTTGAAGGTCTGAATTAGTTTTCTACTGCTGCTGCAGAAAATTACTACAAACTTTATAACTTAATGCAGACTTAATCTCTTTCAATTCTGGAGGTCAGAAGTCTGGGGCTCATTTAGCTAAAATCAAGGTGTTGGCAGGGCTGCATTCCTTTCTGGAGGTTCTAGGGGAAAATCCATTTTCTCCTTCTTTCCAGCTTCTAGAGGCTGCCTGAATTCCATGCCTCACGACCCTTTCCTTCATCTTCAAAGCCAGCAGCATAGCATCTTTAAATCTCTAACTCTCCTTCCTTCTTTTGTCACTTAGGGCTACTGTGACTGCTTTGGACCTCCCTGGATAACAAAAGATAATCTCCCTATTTCAAGATCTTTAAATTTGTCACATTTGTAAATCCCCCTTTGTCATGAAAGGTAACTGGCTCTGGGGATTAGGATGTGGATATCTTTGGAGGGGGCCTTTTTCTGCCTCTCCCAGGGTCTTTGTGAATAGTGTAGACGTTGTACTCTCCTTACCAACACCTGCTGTATGGGCCCAGGGATCAGCACTGGTGTCAAGAGTGATCCTTGAGATTATTAATCAGGTGAAGAGGCCCACAGACCCTGGAAGTGGACTTGGATCTGTTTGGGCAAATCATTAAGCATTTCAGGCATCCAGTGAATGGTCTGGAAGTGGGGCATGAGTGCCAGGTATGAGTAGCCTCTTGCCCTATGGGAGAGACTGGGAGAGGGAAGGACCAAAGTGGAGCCCTTGTAGGCTTGAGGCTCAGGGCAGGATTCCCCTTGGCTGAGTCTACAAATGATACTATCTTCTGATCTAGGATCACTAACCTAAGCTCAACGGACTCTGAAATTCTGTGCAATTTTTTTTTCTTTGTGTGTGTTTGGGGAAAGCTTTATGATTTTCATCAGATTCTGAAAGTGACCCAGGAGAGTTAAGTGCCATAGCCCTCGCTACTCTGTTTACTCTTATCGGGTAAAGCTGACCCTTTCTGGGTCATTTCTGTGTCCACAAGAGGCTTCCTTGAGTCTCAGGTGCAGCTTCCCAAGCTGGCCTGAGCCTACCATGAGCCTTTGCAGTGACAATTCTGGGGTCGTGGAAGGGACCCACATGGGTTAGCTGAGCCTCCTGTCTGGGGTGAGGAGAGAAGGGCAACTGGAAGAGGTTCCTTCTCTGGCAAACAGACACTCGAAGGCATTTTCCATATCCCTGATCTCACCTGCCAAGCAGAATGCAGGACGGGGCCAGATGGGAGACTTTGCAAATTTAGGTCTGGCCAGCACCATCGCTGACCCCACCTGCCTGATGTGCCTGACAGGTGAGCCAGAGACGCGCTCTCCTCGGGAGGGGATCTGGAGGAGTGAGGGAAACAACATCAACTTCCACCATCTGCTTTTTATTTTCTAAGAAACTAAACAGAGTTTCTTCTTCCCAGTGAATTTCCTTAACAAGGATATTTTAAAGCTTTGGAAAACATACTTGTCCTAGTTTAATTGTATAAAGACTTTCTGTACTGAAAGAGGAGGAGAGCTTGAGAAATGGGGAGAAAGGGGGCAGAAAAGAGGAGGGAGAGCAGCGAGAGGGAGGGGGGGTTGGAGAGGAAAGAGTGGGAGGAAGGAAGCAGGAGAAAAAAAGGGGAAGAGAGAGTGGGAGAAGGAGGAGGAGGAGGAGGAGGGGAGAAGAGAGAATGCATTTCAGACATTAAAGATCAGCTCTTTCCTGAATAATTTTCTCTCCCAAGTTTCCTCTTTCCCAGGCCAAGTGCTCCCATCAGCTCACCTAGCTGAGATGAAGCACCTGAGGTCCAGGGAAAGGAGCCTGGGATTCCAGCCTCCCCACCCCCATGCCTGCCAGTCTTTAGGAGGCATCTCTGTTGACGGGGGTTCTTTCCTAGGGGCATCTGAGGCAAGAGAGCTAGGCACTCTGTGGACCCAGGCTCTCAGACTGTGGTCCAGGTTGGGGAAATGGCGGCGCCCAGTTGGAGAGTCCATTGAGAGATAACCCAGAGACCTCTTTCAGATCGTCAGATAAGCTGCTGAGGATCCAGGGAATCCTGATCTGCTTGTCTGAAAACTCTTTTGAGTCTCTTCTAATCTCTGCATCTGCAACCCCTTCCTGGCACTTGCCTCAGGAAAGATGGCCTTCTGACCTCAGCATCGCTCTTTGACCCCTGAGCTCCCCACCAAGTCTCCTTGTCCGTCCTGACCCAGTCTGGTCAGTTTGAGCTGGTCAGTGAGCATGGTCTTCTCTTCAAGAGGAGCAAAGAGGCAGAGGTAGTAATTGAGAAGCATTCCCCAGATTCTTTTTTTCTTCTTCTTCTGAGAGAGAGCTTGCATTTTTTCCCCATCCTCCCCTAGAAATCCTGGCTTCTGAGGGAGCAAATTACCTTGGGGAAACCGAGGCCATGATGAGTCATCCACTGTATACTGGAAACTCTCCATGATGCCTCCTTTTCTTGGCTGACAGGTGAGAAGGACTGGCCAGAAGCCATCCATGCCAGCCTCTGCTTAGCATTGACTGGATACTTCTCTGTCCTCTCAGACCAAAGCTCCAAGAAGTCCCTAGGTCACCTCCAGGCGGGAACAGGGCCGCATGATGTCCTGCTGTCACTTTCGTCTTGATAGTCCCTCAGAGGACAGATGGAGAACTGGGTCAGGAGAGGCCAGGAGGGAGGAAAACATTGGGAAAAATCTACCAGACGGGAGCTTGGAGAGTGGAGGGACCATGCCCTAGTTAACACTGGACCCTCCACCGGAAGCTCACAGAGAAAGCGTGCAAGATAAGCCGCTGACGATCCAGTGAATCCTGATCTGCTTGTCTGAAAACTCTTTGAGTCTCTTCTAATCTCTCTGATGTCACAGAGTTGTTCTGGAGAGGAGTCTAAAGCTAAAGCCTAAAGCTCTGGGGGTGGAGTTTAAAAATAAGCACCACCCTCTTTTGGGAAGGCGAGGGTTTGTTCATTCATTTGGCAATGAGGTATCGATCATATGTTTTATGCTCAGCATCGTGTGAGGTGCCAGGGTTAAATAATGAGCAAGAATAAGAGTCCTTGATCCTGTGGAGTTTATATGCTAGTCAGAGGGACAGGATTTGGCCAATAATCTTACAGATGGATAGTTTCCGACTGTGAAGATGTTTTCTGTTGTAAAGAAAACCCAACCCCTAGAAGAAAAGTAGCTGTCTGATCTCAAGGTAATGAAAGAACCAGATTCTTTCCAGCTTTTCACTCTCTTTGGGGGTTCTGTCCTCACACTATCCCCTTCACCATCAAGAGATGGCTGCTGACATTCTGGACAGTATATCCAGCCATGAATCTATCTGGGCCAAGAAGAAGGAGTGTCTGTTTTTGTTATCTCTTTTTAAGTAAACTTTGGCCAATGCCCACTCACTCCCTGCAAACTCTCCTTCACATTTCCTTGGCCAAAACTGGTGCACATGCTAGTTCTTGAGAAAATGGGATTCCCAGAACCAATTGGGATGAGTCGGGGATAATATCAGATTCTCTGATTAGAGGACAGTTTGATAAAAACTGGGGTTCTCTGACTGAATGTCGCAAAGGGAATAAATTTTTGGAAGGCAACTGAGAGCATCTGCCATCCTAAAATGGAGGCCAGGGAAACTTCTTTGAGCTGTCTTCAGAGGAAAGTGGCCCGCTCCAGGCTGGAGACGATGGCTTCTCAGCTTCTCTTCAGTAGGTGTAAAGTTTATTGAATCTTGGAATGGGAGAAGACCTTACGAACACTTAACCAAAGGTCTTTAAATTTGGGCAGATGATGGAGTAAATTGGGGAGGGAGTCAAAATACAAATTCCCAGGCTCTACAATGACCACCTGAACAGGAATCCCAGGAGGTGGGGGCTTAGGAATCTGGATTATTAAAGAGTTCACAGGTGTTTTGGATGCTGATGTTCTAGTATCTGGGAACCACAAATTCACCTGCCACAGGAAGCCCAGAGAGAGGACTTAAATTGTCTCAGTTCATATAGACAGTAGGTCAACCACTGCATGGGGGAGGATCTGCCTGAGAACACGGTCTTTGAAGTACCCTGATGGGCAGAGAGAGGGGAGCAGTGACCTTGGTCAGCAGTCCAGGGCTGGAGGGTCAGTTCTTTGCCTGTGTTGGGGCAGGGGCCCTTCAATCATGACCCCCTTCTATTAGACTGAATCTTAACAAATCTCACCACATTCAACCCTTAGACAACTCTGGATCAAGAATGATCATTCTCATTGCAGAGAGCAATAAACCGAGGCTCACAAAGCCTCCCAGTGTGGGGCGCTCAGAATTCTGCCTCCTGCTCCTGTGGATCTTAGTCCCTCTACGCCTCTGCTTTCCTGCCGCTCCGCAAAGACAAACGTGGCGGCCAAACTGAGGAGGAGGCCGCTCCAGTGCTGTGTCCTCCCTGAGCGCGCACCCTGTGGGAGGAAGTCCGGCTCCTGCGGGGCTGCGGGGCTGTGGCGGCCGAGGAGGCGCCTTCCCAGCTGCACAGGGGCAGCCGGGCCAGCAGGGGTCACTGCGTGGGTAAAAATGGTGCGCGCGCTGGGCGCAGAAGCCACTAGGTGGCCGCCCCCGCATCCTTCCTAAGCTGCCCTCTTGCCGCAGTCCTCGGAGGGCCCGGCGTGGGTCACGGTCCTTGTCATATAACCAGCGGGAGGCCGAGTGCCACCGGGCAGCGGCGGTGGAGTGGAAGGCGCTGGGGCTGTGCAGCGCGGCTGGCTCCGCGCTCCCGCCACGCCAGACCCCTGGGGTCACCGCGCCCATGCTCTGCGGGAGAAAGCTGTGATTTTCAGCTAGAGGGGTCGGACCTTGCAGGCAGCTGGGGGTCAGGCTGGACCACAGGCCTCCAACTAGGAGACTCCTGCTGCATGGGATACTGGTTCTGGGAGAGTGGCTTAGAGATTGCATTTTAGGACAAGGAGACCCCAGAATATTAGAATGTCATGGCGCAGGGAGGCTGAACAACAGGCTCTGCCACCAGATGGCTCCCCTGTTGAACCCTGGCCTCCCGCCTCTAGCTGAGCACCTTGGCCAGTTATCCCACCTCCTCATGTCTTCTGTCTGCTCCTGGGCAAAGGGAATAGTGATAGCACCTGCCTCCTGGGGTTGCTATGGAGCTTAATGAGTGATCATGGTATGGACCGTGATTGGGGCAGAGCCTTGCTCAGGGTCAGAGCTGCATGATAACTATTATTATTGACCCTAATCTTCTTCCAGTCACATACAAAAATCTCAAAATACAGCAGGGACAAGGCCCTGGCTCTCAGAGAGCTCCCACCAAAGCCAGTGCCAAATCCCACCCTCCAAGGCCTCATAACAGAGAATTGTCCTGATGAAGCACTCCCACCCCTCTTCATAGCTTAGTGAGGTTCAGGGTCTCTTGGAATGATGTCAGCCCTTGGAGCCCCAAGGTCTGGTGAGGTCAGGCAGAACTGGAGCCTTTGTTGAGCAGCGCAATGAAGTCCTGTGTGTTTTCTGCAAATGGGCCTAGCCTCTGTCCATGTCCTTGAAGGACTCTGTGGCTGTGGCTTCCCAGGCCTCCCTGGTGACTGTGTCTATTGAAAGGGCTCTTTGTACTAGGCCATCTGGGAAAAGAATGGCAGTTTGTGCCTCCCCAAGTGTTTGCCAGCAACACCCAGGCCCTGGGTGGGTGCAGGCCACCTCGCCCACTGGGAACATGCTGCTTAATTCAGACCAGATTCCTGAGCTCTCACGCAACACCAGTCTCACTGATATTAGGCTGTCCCCTCCCGATAGTGTGTGACAGGAGGAGTTGTGGGGTTAGGAGCAGAGAGGCCTGGGTTCTGGCCCCAACTCCACCATGTGATGGTTGGATGCCCTTTGATCAAGCAACTTCACCTCTCTGTTCTGAGGCTTTTCATTTATAAAATGTCCTTCCTGTTGCCCAGAGGTTCTAGACAGACGGTTCACACGGGATAGGAATAAAGGGCTAGACTTAGGTTGCGAGAGTTCATGATGAATTATTGATCTATGATTAAATTCTCAGTGCTGGTCATTTCTGTGGGCAACCAAGTAGTTACCAAAGGGGTGGGGAAGACAGAAGAAGGAGGACCTTGACCTTGGGGCATCTCTATCCCCACCCAGTTTATTGGAGAAGCAGAACACACATTCCTGAGGACAGAGAAATATACAAATATAGACTTCAAAGAAACCCACAAGCATGGTTTAAATATACATCTATAAACACATGAACAATTTCCAAACTAACAACAGCTGGAAGTTCAAGTGCTCCAGAATTCTGAATTCTTCAAGTTTAGGAGAAGGTGCTTAAGGTTTTCTGGAGGAGGAAACAGTTCTTAACAAAAGAGATGCAGAGAAAAAAGGTAGTCAGTCCTGGTGGTGGTGGTGAGGGAGCTAGAGGCCAGGGCAACCTAATTTGTAATCAGCTGAAGGTAGAAAGATTTGGTAGTGGCTGGGATATGGGGACGCTGATTAACCAGTGATGTGTGAGGAATGGCTAATAGTAGTTAAGGGGCATGGATGAGTGGGCAGGCTCATCAAGGAATCACCATCATCGGATCAGCTCAGGTGGTCCCGTGCCATAAGTCAGTTTTCCAGGGAAAAAGGCTGAGACAGAGATTTGCATTCAGGAGGATTTTTTTGAGGATGGCGTTTGGCATTGCCATTTCTGGGAGATGGGGCAGACTGGGAGGCTGGGGGCAGAACCTCCCTCTTTGGAGGGTGCAGCAGAGGTCTCAGCTGATCCCATAGGAACTCTGCAGCTGGGATGGTTGTTCCAAGAGGTTCCTGTCTGAGGCTGGAAGAAAGGACCTGCACTCCCATACCACTGTCGATCAGTTAGTGGGTGTGGGGTTAGACTTAGGGGAGGCTGCTCCTTCTGTGGAAGGCAGTGCCTAGAGAGGGACAGGGCTGTGAATTGTCAGGAGCCATGGCTCCCAGCAGCTGCGGGAATGCATGCCCCCATGCTGAAGGGGAGACCTGGGTGATACACCCCAGGAAACATCCCTAGCAGTGTCTGATGCCCCTGATCAGGCTCTAAGACTAATGCTAGCCCATTAGATTCTTCTAGGGCAAATGTTTTTTTCTCATACCCCTTTATAGAATATTAGATGTAGAAGTGAATTTTTGAGACCCTTTCATCCAATAATGCTCAGCTTAGGTGCAGAGACTTTTTCAAACCACCCTCAGGAGATTTGATGTGCGTTGACCTTCTGCCACCAAGACTCAACTATTAGCTCCTTGAAGTTGGGGCTCCGTCTTACACAGTGGTAAGTGAATGTTTGGGGAAATTGTGAATGTGACCCTGGCCTTCATCTTCAGTCTTCTGTCTTGGATCTCCCTCTCCCATTTGTTTTCTGTGTTGCAGTCACTACGACCACCTTACCTTCGCAGACTGCTCCCTCGGCCTGAAAGTGTCCCTGCTTGGGACTTGCTTCTGCTTCTGCTTCTGGATCCAGTTCAGTTACGACTTCTTCCGGCCCTGTAGAACTGGTACCCCTCTTCTGCGTAAATGAGTTAATGTGCATAAGATGCTTATGAAAGGAACTGGATTTGGGAGCCTCCCTCTGAAACTGAGAATGCCTTCCAAGCACTGAGAGTGAAGGCTAGGGGGCCTGCGACCCTAACAGGAGCCAAAGAAGACGGGGTTGGAGGTTGCCCATTCAGGCTCTCTACCAGACTAACTAAATCTGCAGATGTGCATTCTCTGTCTTTTATCTCACTTCTCTGCCATATCTCTTTTCCTCTGCCTCCTCTTTGTAAGTTCTGCTCAATATCAGACATTTTCTAGGCCAAACCTTTGAAAAGATTAAGTTATTTTTCCATCTTTCTTCAAAGTTGGCTTTGAATAAAACCCATTTTCCTATCAATTGGACTCCAGATATTTTCTGGAGCAGCGAGCAGTTACAGCCCAGCTTCTTTCCTCCTGGGCGGTAGGAGAGCCTTCTGGTGACACTCAGAACAGAGCCAGACACATGGTAAGCTCCACATAGGTGCTAACTGTTGCTGTTACTCCATCCTTTGGCACACAGAGCTGATCGTTATCCTAAGATAAACCACACTTTGCTTCAATGGCTTGTTTTCTAGTGATCTGAAAGCCCTTGGCAAGCAGATACCCTATCCTTTATCTTTGTATCCAGGGTATCTAGGACAGTGCCTGACACACAGCAGGTGCTTAATAAATGTGTGTAAAATGAGGAGAACTAGCCTGGGAATACAGTTTGAAAAATTCTATTTATAAGTATATTTAATGAGGAGCCGATTGGATGAGATTCACTGTTAATGGCCTGATGTGGCATCAATAAATACTGAATACTGAGTGAGTGAATTGATGCATGGGTAGATGGATTGTTGATTGGACAGATGCATGTGTGGATGGATGGGTAGATGTGTGGAGAGATGGAATGATGAATGGATGTTACCCAGTGTGGAAGAAGGCCAGGATTTTCGAGTCTGGGCAGAAGGGACAGAGGGCAGGAGGAGGGCTTACCATTTCACGGAGGCCAAGTCAACTAGGTGTGAACTGGAGAGGGGACCTCTGAGCAAAACTTCTCTGCCCCTTTGCTCTTGCCCAGTAGAAGCTGGGGAAGTGCTGCTCCTGCACGCCCCCACCTTCAGGGAGTGTGTCACAGGGAAGGTGCTGGGGCCATTACTCATTCTGACCCATCCCTGAGGCCAGGATTAAGGCAGGCAGAATGGAGGTGCTCTAGAGTGCTGAGTCAGGGAGAAATGGGCTGTGCGTGAGTGGGCTTCTGGGAGAACGTCTGGGGATGTGAAGCCAGATGCAGTGGTCTCTGTTCCTCAAGGGCTTTGGCAGAGAATTCCCCAGGAAGGGAACTAGAGCAAGAGAGAATCACCCTGTAAGGGGCCCTAGAGGATTGGTTCCCCAGCAAGCATGGCAGAGTACAGATCTGGGTCAGGTTTCAGGGAATTTCTGTTCTAGAAAAGTCTTGCTTTGTTTTTCTGTCCAGCAGGTAAGTCAGTTAAAGTCTGGTCAGTAGGCAGAGATGGCTTGTCAATTGTTGTCATCCAGGTGGGACAGTTGGGTCTGCTAGGTTAATAGGTAAGGGATATTTTGTGTATCTTTTTCTTACTGAAATGAGCAGTAAATGGGAATTAAGAAAGCAAAGAGAGAAGCTCAGTTGTTTCTCAGGGGAGCCTCTACCAATGCTCCTAGGTGGGTGGTACTGCACCCTTAGAGATTGGTGGGGGGCAGCAGAGCTGTATAAAGGGCCTGGGGCCAGAGTCCTGGCACCCTACAAATGAAGGATAGGCCCTCAACCAAGAATCACCCCACTCCAAAGGGAGTGTCTTCTTGGAGAAATACTGCATGTAGCCCAAGAGAACAGTTTATACTAATGATTTGTAAAGTCTGTGCCTGCCCAGTCCTGCTCCCCTGCACACACCCAGACTTCTAGGTCTCTCCCCTCTCTTCCTTCTCTTCTCTGGAAGATCCTGAAATTGCTAACATTGAAAGTTCGCAGAGAGCCATGAGCTTGGGGAGGGAGGTGACAACCAAGTGAGAAGTAACATCACCTGCCTGTGGGTCTGGCTCCCTCCTGCCAAGGGAGCAGCAGGGCTGGAGGAGGTAGGCTTCTGGGAGAATCTTCCCCTACACTCACTGCTCAGGGCCTCCCGAGCCTCCCAGCAGAATATCTGGAGTCTGCTGCTCAGGCAGAATTCCCAGGGCAGCTGCCCCGATGCTGTCTGAGTTGGGCCTGGGCTCCATCCACCCCCTCCCCATCTCTCATCTTGGTTCCTTCCCTCACCTCAGGCCTGGGCTGTCAAGTGCAGCAGCCAGGGAGAGAGAAAGCTCGCCTCTCCTAACACCACATGTCCTGGAAGGACAAAAGTAAAAATATAGAAAGCCTCTGGTCTTGGGGTCGGATCACATGGATCACATGGCTGGGTGGCCTGCCACCTCGTCTGTCAGGTTGTGGGTTTCTGAGAAGGTCGAGAAGCTGGCTCCAGCCAGAGACGGGGAAGAACTGGGTTTGTAGGGATAATACCTGTGTCTGTAGTTCCTTCTCAGCCTTCTTGTGGAGATACCCTCTGGCCCCATGGTGTGGGCTGGAGGAGGACCGTCTTTATATCCACTTTCCAGATAGGAGAGCTGAGGCCTGGGGCCATGTCTGGCAAGTGGTGCTTACCAAGTCTTCTGCCTCTGAGCCCAGGGCTGGCTCCTCTACAGCAGCACCACCCGGCTCTTCCCTCTCGGGCAGGACCTGGTGCGGCCCACCTGTGAGGAGGCAGCAGTGGCCCCAGAGGCCTCTTCCTGGGGGCCTTTGTGGAGGTTTGGGTGGAAGGCTTAGCAGCCTCTGTGGCAGCCCAGGGGGTGTAATGGGTGAGCAAGAAAAAGCCTGTTCTTCAGGGCTGACCCAGCCAGGCACAGGATCGTGTATGCTGCAGACTAGAGATGACATCCTGGAATCATCTCAGAGGGGACAGCTGACCTCTGAAATGACAGGCAGCTGAGTGGCTTTCAGGAACTCGGGGAAGCCCTGGCAGGCCTGATCCCTGGGTGTCTGGGAGGCAGCCAGGGAGGGAGAAGGAGCAACTCATCAGGGCTTGGTGAGCAGGGTTTTAGGGGTGCTGGTCTCCTTACCAATTATGTTATTGACATCCCCCTCCCCAACACCAGGCACTCCAACAGCCAGAAGAAGGGGTGCATTGGTCAGGCCACTCTGGATCCCCTGACAGTCAGGAGCCTTTACCCCCAGCTTCCTCAAGAGCTCTGCTTAATGCCCATAGATTGCCTTAAGGCTCCCCTGGGCCTTTGCTTGGCCCAGCAGCCTGGGCCAGGATGAAAGCGAAGCTGTCAATAATTCATGCCCCTGCTCCCCCTCACTTCCCCTGCTTGGCTGGCTGTAAATATTTCACGGGTTTCAGGGAGCAGAGATAGCCCGGCAGAGACTCCCAGGATGAGGCTCAAAGAAGCCTTCACCTTTCCTAGAGACCCCAGTCAGGTCCCTGGCAGGAGAGGATCCAGGTCTCAGCTTGGGGAGTGATGAGCTTGTCCAGAGCTACTGACCAGGCTGGTCCTGCAGTCTCTGGTGGGAATTTGGGTTCTGGGCCACGCCCTCTGCAGACTGGCTCCTTGGAAAGCTATCCTGAGGAGAGGTGGCAGGGGTACAGCCACCTTAGAGCCAGCCTGGGGGCTGTCTTCAGCGCCTCCTCACCCTGCCCTCTCCCACATCACCTGCCCTGGTTTAAGCCTTTGAGCGTCTTCCCAGACAATTGGCCCAGCCACTCTGTGACCACAGACAGCCTGAGGAGTCTTTCTAAAACAAAAATTGGACCTTGCCACTCCAGCGTCTCAGAGCTGTCACAAGCTCCAGGTTATCTTCAGGGCTAAATCTTTCCCTGTGTCAACATGCAGGCCCTGCATGACCTGAGTCCTGAGCTGTTCAGCCTCATTTCCCAGCCCCGCAGCCTGTCCCTCATGCTGTCACCATTCCCCTATTCCTGCACCCCTAAACTCTTTCCCACCTTCCAGGGTTTGTTCCACTTGCAATTGCACCAGAGGTACTGGGAGTATCAGCTTCCAAGCTTTTCTGGGGGTCACTCTGCCACTCTGGGGCCAGGCCCAGCCTCCTACATAACACCAAGTGACAAGCTTGACACACGGAGGTTCAGTTTCCAGCTCGGCCCATTACTTGTCTGTTTTTGTAACTGGTGTCCTGTTCCTCCCAACCTTGACACATGCTTCTATAAAATTAGAATAATAATATCTACTTCAGTGGGGAATTGAGAGGCTAGGGAATAAGGCCTATTAAGTTCACAGTTCAGTCCAAAGCCCAGGGTAGGTTCTCCAGCCATGCTAGCCTCTGTATATTTAGTCTATGAATTGCAGGCTGTGGAATCTCTCTCAACAGGAAAGAGCAGACAGGTGGGATCCTAAGAACCTTTGGCGGGGGTCTTGTTGTTGTTGTTGTTCTAATTAGTTTATACATGACAGCAGAATGCATTTCAATTCATTGCACACAAATGGAGCACAACTTTTCATTTCTCTGGTGTACACAATGTAGAGGCACACCATTCTTGCCACCATACATGTTCCTAGGGTAATGATGTCCATCTTATTCCAACATCTTTCCTACTCCCATTCCCTCTCCCCTCCTCTAACTCCCCTCTGCCCAATCCAAAGTTCCTTCACCCCCACCCCATTATGGATCAGCATCCACATATCAGAGAAAACATTTGGCCTCTAGTTTTTTTTTTTTTTTTTTGAATTGGCTTATTTTACTTAACACAATATTCCCTTGGAGGGGTCTTAAGGCAGGTGGTATATCTGAGTGGACCCAGAGAAAGTGAGGGAAGGAGGAGTCTCCAATAATAGGGTTCCTTAAGGAGGATACCGCTGTGGGAAACAGGAGCTGGATCCCACCAAGATTGGGGAGAACGTAGTATGCATTTCACAATGGTCCCTCTGAGCATCAGCCAAGGAATGAGAATTTTTCCTCCATAAAATATTAAAAAATGTCAGACGTAAAGAGTGTTGCATTCACCAAAAGCATTTGGGCACCTTCTCATGAGCCAGATATTATGCTGGGCCTTTCGTTTATGGTGCTTATTTGTTTCAGGCCACAACCCAGACCCAAAGTGGGCACTATTGCTTGTTCACAAGTTACCAATGAGAAAACTAGGCTCCAAAGGTGATGTCTGCAAAGGTCAGTTCTACTCCACAAATGTATATTAACTAGGTGCTCCAGGCACCATGTTTGGGATTCATAGAAAACCTAGGTCCTCAACCTTAAGACTGTCAACAACGAAGCACAGATTATACTCTACAGAAAGGACAAAGACTCTTCATAGTGAAAACCAGCTTGACAATCTGACTCAGAAGTATGAATTTCACTTCATGTGCTGTGTGGAGCTTAGAGATGGAGATAAGTAGGTGCTGGACATGCAGTTAACCTGACTTGGAGGATCAGCAAAGATTTGCCCACAGTGGCAAACAAGGATTTGGACCTGGGTTTATACAACACCAAGCCTCATGCCCATCTTTCTATGCCACACTACAAAACCTGTTTCTCAACCGTGATGAAATCTCAGGATGCTGAGATGCTCAATGAAAGAGGTCAGGCATGTAAATAGACCATAACAGCAATCAGATTGACACACTTTAACTCAAAATTATGCCCCACAATGGTCTATGACTCTGAATAACACCTTCCAGGAAGCCCGCTTTCTCCTTTAGCCTTGACCTTGAGAAGTACAGCCTATCCTAACTGTACCTCAAGTGCAGCTTTGAGTTCTGGGGCCAGGTACTATTCTCCATCCCAAATTCCATGGTGCCATTTCCTTTCCAGACCTGTGTATAGACATCTCCCCATGCTCCTCTGTCTTTTCTGCTTGCAACTTTCTAGCCGATCCTAATGGCCACTTCTTACAACCTCAATCCGTTTATCAAGTAGTCTGATCTAATTTCTGCACTCTTCATCCCTGCCTCTGGGACCGCTCCCAGAATCCACACAACTAGCAGCCCTCCCCACATCCTGGCCTCCCCCTTTGACTTCTCGTATATTCTCATTCGGTATGCTCATTAGCCCAGCCTTGGGGCCTCTGCAGGGGCTGTGTGCGGCTGGTGTCTAGGAGTTAACTCAGCACTAGTTCCCTTCACTACCAAACAAATTTCTGGTTTCCCTGCCTTGGAGTGGGCCCACCTCTCACCCATGTCAGCTAAGCCCATTGCCCTTGTGGTGTGCACTGTAGATATCAGAGGTGGAGCAAGTAGCTCTCCAAACACAGGCCTTCTGTCTTCCCTCTTCTCCCGTACCTCTCTCCACACACATGCTAAGCACATGCCTGCCACCTAGGCCCAGCTAATCAGCCGGGAGCATTGTGCTCTACCACAATGGAAGCTGAGCTTCTCTGGAGGCTTTCCCTCCCCCAAATGCAGATGCCAGGGACACAGGACTTGGCTGCCTGCCCAGGAAGCTCCCCATCCTCTCCAGACCCTGCCTGCCTGCCCACCCACCCACCTGGGGGTCTCCAGGAAATAAGTGCCTGACAAACTGACAGTGGCCACAGGCCACCCCACATCCCCCTCCTCAGCCTAGAAAATCCCAGTTGAGGCAGACAGAGCTTTTTAACAAACAATTAGCTTGAATTTTTCATTAGCTGCTGCTTCCTTTGCAGTTCCTGCCTCAAACCCTTTCACATCTCCAAGCTATGTATAGCTGGGGAGGCCCCAGCCTGTCACAGAGGAGAGCACAGCGGATGTTTGGGTTAAGGCTCCCACGAACCCACCCCTGAAGCAGACCCCCTAATGAAGCTGATTATAAATTAAATCCATTACCTTCACACAGCCCATGTGAGGTCTGCTTCAGACCGGCATCTCTGAGTACACCAGCACATCCTACCCTGCTGCAAGCAATGATTTCTCAAATTTAGACAATTCCTGCTAGATTGGTTCAGGGAAAAAAAAAACCTATCTATCATGACCTCTCTATTGTCTTATTTTATTGCTTTCTTAAGAATAAGAATACAGGAATATGGTTTTGCAAACATTTAGATACATACCTGAATACATCAAGTAGATGATGAAAGTCCTCTTGATCTCAAGCTACCTCCTTCATTCCGACTTCCTTCTAAAGGGACGCTGTCAACAGTGTGATCAATGTACCTTTAAAAAGTTAGCCTGCTCATTTACATTTATATGTATATAAACAAAAACAGATACAAAGCTTTTCAGCATAAATGGGATCATACTATTTGCATTGTTCTGCAGCACATTTTCCAATGAAATCGTTCTGGAGATTTCCCCTTGTTTAGACATACAGATTGGCCTTAATTTTAAAAAGTCTCTCTAGTATTCCATAATTGGATGGATTATAATTTTTAACCAGTTTTGATGGATATTGAAGGGTATTTTTATCTTTTTATTTCCCTTTTCCTTTTTTCTCCCCTCCCAAATTTCTTCTTTCCTCCCTCCCTCCCTTTCTCTTCTCGTCTCGTCTCTTCTCTTCTCTTCTCTCTCTCTCTCTCTCTCTCTCCTTTCTGTGTTACTAAAGATTGGATTTATGGTCTTGTGGTTGCATAATGCTCTATCCCCTAAGCTTCATCCCCAGCCTCTTTTTAAATTTTATTTTGAGACAGAGTCTTATTAAGTTGCTTAGGCTGACCTCAAACTTGTGATCCTCCTGCCTCAGCCTCTGTAGTAGCTGAGATGCCCCACCATGACTGGCTAGCAAGTCTTAATAGACAACATTTTCTTTCCTACCCCGTCCTGTTAATTATTAATATATGACCATTATAGAAAAAAAGAAAATTCATAAAATCTCTCTCGGCTGGGGTTATGGCTCAGTGGTAGAACACTTTCCTAGTACATGTGAAGCACTGGGTTTATCCTCAGCAACATCACATAGAAATAAATAAATAAATAAATAAATAAGGCATTATGTCCATCTACAACTAAAAAAATTTTAAAAAAGAAGTCTAATAATCTGAGACATCTATTAACATGTTGTCATCTTTCTTCTTAGTATTGTCCATGTGTTTTTTTCTTCATATAATATACACACAACGTTGTATCCTGAACTTTACGCTTGAAACTCTCCATAAGCATCATTTAAAAATCACTATGTAATATCAGAAGGGAGGGCCATTTTATTGTTTAAAAGTGTCTCTATATGTATGTCATTATTGTCCCCCGAACAACATTAGGAGACATTAGGAAGAATAGGTGTGACTCTCCCTGATGTGGAGGTGGAAAGTACAGCTCAAAGCAATTGGCAGGACTCTCTGTGTGTCCCTGAGCTGGTCAGCTGCAGTATGGAACAGGTCTATAGCTGCCGTTGGAACTGGGCATCGCAGTTCACTATCTTTTCACACTCCTCTCATTCACACTCTTTCCAAGATTCCAAGGAAGGTTGCAGCAATGACCTGTTTCCTGGAGTAAACTGAGGCTCAGAGAATCGACACACTTGCTCAAGGACACAGAGTCTTTGGCAGGATGGAGGCTCAAGCCCCATTTCTCAACTACAGGTTTAGTGATCTTGCATTACCAGGTGACTCTTCCCGCTAACGTCCCCAAGCAAAGTGGACTTTGAGTGATGCTAGTGGGCAGCAGAAAGATTTCAGAAATGAGAGGTCAGGGTTGTTGCTAGAGGGAAAGCCAATCCTCTAATCAATCCAGACATCATTTATTTATAACCACCGCAGCTCAAAGAAGGTGCACATCAGCAGAGGTGGAAGAGGGGAGGGATCAACAGAACTCCTCAGAAGAAGTCAAGGGGAGTCCTGACCAGCGAGGACCGACCGTGGGGAAGTCAGGGCAGGGAGGGATGGGTAGAACTGGTGGGAGAGGGCATTGGAGGGTCCAGCCTGGCACTGGTGCTGATGGAAAGTGCCTATCCTGGGTCGATGGAATGAGTCTTGGAGAATTCTTCCTCCTCTGTCTTTCTGCATTGGGTTGTTTAAAAGAAATATGATTTAGCTGCCTCTCTGGTCCAGCCCTTGACTCCTCTGGACAGAAATAACCTGAAAGAAACGGTTCTGTTGGCCAGAGCAGATGATGGGTTTGGTGCTTCTCCAGAAAGCACTAGTCTCAGCTTGATTTTTCCAGGGCTGAGCTGTCCAGTCTGATTTTCTATCAGCATTGAGACTGCTGACCTCTCCTGCTTGGGTCCTTAGGACTGGGGAGCCTTGAGAACCCACAGAACAGGTGTCTCAGCCCAGTCATGGATTCAAGGGCAGCTGAAGGGCCACAGAGAGATGTGATAAGGAGAGTTGCCCGGGAGTCAGGGGCCATGGTTTACATCTGGCTCACTATGCCACACAAGTGTGCATTGGGTGGGTCGCCTTCTCTGATGAACCCTCCCTTCCTTATCTCAAAAGTGAATTGTCCAGGGTCTATTTTGGCCTTGCTTACCTCAACTTATTTATAAATAGAACAACATATAGGGCTTGCGTATGGATCCCGGAGCTAGAGGAAGCTGCCTGGACTTGAGTTCTGGCTCTATCATTATTTGTCTGGGTGACTTAAGAGCAAGTTCCCAACCTCTGTGGCCTCTATTTCCTCACCTGTACGGTGGGGACATTTCCTATCCCACCGCATTGTTAGCATGACCAAATGGGTTGCTTTTCTCAAACACTTGGAAGAGTGCCCAGCACATTGTGTTTTCTCCACGTTTGCTACATAAATAGGTATTCATGTTCTGTTCAGAGAAGTGGGAGTGGGAACCAGGTTGGACTCCTCCCCCAGGGGCACATAGCCCCGCGGCAGGTAGTTGCAATTCACAGCTGTTTCTTCCTCTCTGAAGATGGTTGAGGTTTCACACGGAAATTTGGTGTGGAACAGTGACTCTACACCGCCAGTTGTTTCCCAGAAAATAATGAACCAGCTAACTTGAAGGCTTTCAGAGAGCTTGCTTCTGGCATTGTTTTATAGAATCCTCTCAATGCTGTGAGGCACTTGGTGGCATCTCACTCCTACCTTATAAGCTGGAGGACCACCGAGGCATAAAACTAAGGAGGTGATGCTGGACCCCAGCTTGTTCTGCCTGCCTCTGTTGTACAGATCTGGGTCAAAGACCTTCAGCCTACTCTGGGGTCCATGCTTAAGATCACTTCGTGGAGCACAGAGTGGCTGAGGATGAGAGGGAGGACAGAGCAGGATCCAGGTCAGGGAGCTTGGGGGTCCTTAAAAACTGACTTTTACTGACTATATAAAAAAAAAGTATGCAAACTTACAAAGTTTTAAAAATTCACTTACTTACTATTGAAACTTAAAGCTATTTTTAATTTTTAAGATATTATTATGAAGCTATTAAATGAGTAAAAGAGAATTATTTTAGGGATTTAGAAGTAGTTACAGGTATATATTGTTAAGGACTTCATAAATGGTCCAGTTTTTCAAGAGAACAATCTAATAATATTTAAGAGCTATAAAATCATTTCTACCCTTTGACCTGATAATTCCACTTCTGAGAATATACTCCAAGGGAAATAGCCCAAAAGAAAAAAAAATTTTTGTACTTAGTTGCTCTTATGAAAGCTATTTATAAAAATTGGAAGCAACCCAAATGCTCAGACTTTGGGGTTTGGCTTAAACTCCTGGTGTATTTACTTTCTAAAATATGATAGAGCTATTAAAAAATGACAAATATGGGAACTATGTCAAGGCATGGACAAGTATGTATGTGCAAAATAATAAGCGGAAAAAAGACTAAGTGGTGAGTATTTTCTTTTGGCAACTCTGCAAAACAGCGACCTGTTTTTGCTCAACAAATTGACAAAGATGAGAGGCAAGTTGGCATAGATTTTAATTCTCATCAAAAGGTTATAGTCGTCAAAGGAGTACAGTAAAAATCAAACGGTTTCTTGTATATTCATAAATGAGTAGTACCAGCTACATAATTTGCAAGGCCCAGTGCACAATGAAAATGTGAGTCTCCCTGTTCAAAAATCAAGAATTTCAAGATGGCTATGGCAGAACATTGACTAAGTGGGGGTCCTTCCCAGCATGGGGCCTGTTGCGACTGCTTCCTATGCCCATGAAGCCAGGCCTGGCTAGCGTTGTCAACCGAATGCACTCACTCCACCTGAGAGAAAACTGAGATCAGGGGCTTGAGCTCTGCTGAGAAAACTCCGAAGCACTAATCATCTCAAGCTTCTTTCTCTGAGCTTGGGGTTAGTGCTGAGGTTACTGCACACTGGGAAATTGTGGTCTCCCAAGATGTGGGCATAGAACTTGGGCAGTATGTCCCCACGCCTTGCTGCTCCAGTTGGTGAGTCCATTGTACTTCATTCGTATTTCCATTTTTTCACTATCAAGCGTTTATTTATTAGTCAGGTGTAACAGGTGCTGTATGGGGACACAGTGATGGGGACACAGGGCAAAGGCGCTTAGAGTATATTTGCAAAGACAGACAAAGGACATTTTGTTAAAAGCTATGATAGGTTTAGATGGGTGATTTAGACAGCAGGGTCAGTGGGAATGCTGGTGAGGACAGGGGGCCATAGCAGCCTTCATGACTCTGCTTCATTAGAGACTCGATTTGTTCATAGAAATTTGTGAGAAGCTCTGCTGAGTGTCTTCCTGACAGCAAAACAGACCGATTCTTCTGGCTACCACAAAAGAATTTTGCTAGCTGGGTGGTGGTGTTTTCAGAGATCACACTTGTTTTCTAGCTTCTTACGTTCTGAAAGCTCACAGAAATCAGAGCTGAGGAGAGGAAGTAGAGATTGGCCACAGAGAGCATAGAAACAAAAAATAGAACAGCCTCCCTTCCTTCCCTTCACTTTCCACTGTACCCTGTCCTGGCCGCATACTAGTCCCGGCCCCAAACCGCGTACTACGGATTCCTCTAGTGTGGGAAGTCCTGGGTTTCCCAGGATGAACCGTGGCTTTGACCACTGACTTCTGCATACGGAGGTCATGCAAACTCCCAGAGAACCCGAAACCAGACAAGGGGCACGGGGCTGTTCCGTTTATCTTCCCCTGGAGCCTCTGCATATTGTTCTTTACTCACTCCGCTGAGTTGTGCTTGCTACCCAGTTTTTAAAATTAATCATCTCTTTGTTCACATGTAAACAGTTGTAAAAGAAAATATTTGATTCATATTACCTCCAAAAGAATCATCATTAAAAACCTGTGGTAACTATTTGGGGCATGTCTCCCTCTACGTAGAAATATAAATGGGGGAGTTGGATGGATGGGCACATTGAGAAGTAGAAAAATGATCTTACCAAGATTGAATCATGCTGTATGTGGCATTTCCACTAAAATGCATTAAATTTAATGTAACTGGAATTTTTAGTAGGATGATATGAAACTCAAGAAATGTAACTGGAATTTTTAATAGGATGATATGAAACTCAAGGAATGACATAGAATTTCTGAACATCAGATAAATGTTTTTTTCACCACGAGAAATATTAGTTCCTAAAATAGCTTTAATTTAAAACAAAATATAAATATTAGGAGGGTAAAACTGTTTTAAGCAAAACAATTTTATATCCTGTCTGATTCTCTGTTATGAAAGATGAGAAAATTAATGTATTCCCTTCTCCCCTCCCACAAGACTTTTATTAAATGTTTTATTTTCACATTGTCCAAAGTAATGACACTCACTAATGTTCTACAGTTATCATTTCAAATTGTTTAGTCTCTGGACTGGGAACTACTATGAACTACTATGAACACTGGGAACTACTATGAACACTGCTAGTGTTACGGGGCAAGTCGCTCAGAAAACACCAAGTCCCAGTTTTGTCCAAATTGAAGAGGCTTTATTAAGCTGGCTGGTGGGCGACTGCTCCCTACAGGATCCATAACTCTCTCTGCAAGGGATAGGCTGGAGCCTGAGCACTTTAGGATATTTAAAGGCAAACCTGCAAAAACCACATCAGGGTTGACGTAGCTGCAAGCAAGCAGGTACAGAAGCTGGATTGGGCAGTCAGCAAGACAATGCGATGGGTACATTGGTATTTCCCATGGGACTTTCCAGGTTGGCATAGCAGCAAGCAAGCAGAAGGACCCTAGTTCAGTACAAATTAGAGAATGGTTACTAATGTCTAGACAATCAATCTCTGACAAGGTACATTGCCCAAGAAAAGTGGAAACCAAAGAGAACAATTTTACAATGTATAAGAATTGCTATTTTGTGTTGCCAAGTATGCTATGCTAGGTAACTATTACTGGGACAGAGGTGGGGCTCCCCCACCCCCACCCCACCCCCGGGGAGAAGCATTTCTTACCTGATGTGGAGTCTCAGGGTAAAATAGAGTCTGTTTGGTCATTGCCCATATAGCCTGGCCCATAACACTAGTTGTTTTTGTTCTTTTAACCACAAATTTGCTCTTTGAGTCACTTTGATTCACAACTTGGCAGGCTAGATTCACAGTCACATGCCTTTTGTGAGGAAGGCTGTTTATTTGCACGTGTGAATACACCTAACCTTGGACTTGACGCTTGAGAGTCATGTCTGGGATCCTAAGTGAGGCTTTTCTTCTTTCAGGATGTGCGCGCACTTGCCCCGTCTTTGAGTACTGCTGAAGAGAAGCTGTGGCATTTATTCCTGGATAGTTAAGGGAATGTGTAAAGGTAACACAACCCAAACTGAACCACCCCAACGACGGCTCTGCCAACATTTCCCACCACAACAGACAGCTCCACGGCCGCCCAGGTGAGCAGGCCACGCCCTTAGAGCTCCCCTTTCCTTTCCCACCTCATTTTCAGAACTTCAGCAAAGTACGTCCAGATTCTGACTACTTCACACTTCCGCCACTGATTCCATCCCAGAGCAAGTCATCATGCTGCTCCTTTTCCTTTTTTTTTTTTTTTTCCTGAAGGAAATGAAGAAGCAGCCATGAGGATACCTGGGGGTAGAACATTTCAGAAAAAAAAAATGTAACAGTTGAAATATTTCTGCATCTGTTTTTTATGAGCTGTTATGATTTTAACTGTACATTTTATTGCATACCGAGTGATCATTCAATACACGTACACACACACAAACACAACAATACACAATGTGTAAAGGTTCAATCAGGGTAGAGATCTAAGAAGCAAAGGAAACTAGTGGTGAGACAACTCAAAGAATGGGAGAAAAAATTTGCAAAATATTTCTCGGACAAAGGATAAGCATCCAGAATATATAAGGAACTTGACAAAAAAGACACTTAAGCCAATCCCTTGAACTACTGTAACTATCCCTGGCCTTCTTGCTTCTATCCTGCCCTACCCTTTCCCACCCTATAGATAATTCACCCAACACCCAGTTATCCTTTTAAATCGAAACCATCCCATCCCCCAGCCCTCAGCCCTCTAATGGTTTCAAAATATCCTACAAGTCCTGAGGAACATCCTGCCCAGATAATCTCTCCCACAGTTAACCTGTCACTTGCCCTCGGTGTCCTAGCGGCTGCCTTCTTGCTGATCCTTGAAATATCTCAACTCTTGCATCTGTTTTTTTTTTTTTGTTTTGTTTGTTTGTTTGTTTTTTAGAATTTTAATATTTATTTTTTAGTTTTCGGAGGACATAACATCTTTGTTTGTATGTGGTGCTGAGGATCGAACCCGGGCCGAACGCACGCAGGTAAGCGCGCTACCGCTTGAGCCACATCCCCAGCCCCTTGCATCTGTTTTCTTTCTGGAATGTTCTACCCCCAGGTATCCTCATGGCTGCGTCTTCATTTCCTTCAGATCCGTGTTCTAAGTGTCCTCATCCGGGAGCCCTTTTCTAGCCACCTGTTTACACAAAACCCCTTTCTGCTCCATGCCACCACACCCTGGCTCATCATTCTTCAGCATCCGGACCTCTGACTGACGTTCTGGGTTGTTTTCGACTCTATGTTTCATCTTTCTCTTGCCGGAGTGTCGGTTCCACGGGATCAGAGACTTCGATTTACTCCCCACCCCTGCAACACCTGAGCCAGTGCCTGGAATATCGTAAGTGCTCAATATGTGCTAGTTAAATTAAGGAATAGACGAATATTTTTTGCACTATATATAAAACCCCTTTTCTTTTCTAACATTGCTATAACTCTTTATCCTTGAAGCTCAATAATTTCAACAGAATGTTTTGCTATAGATTGTTCTTCATAGATTTTTGTTTCTGGGAACACTGTATCCTTTTTGATATGTAGCTTTTCAGGCAAGTTTTATTTTATTGTACCTTTGACTTCTTCTTATACCACAGAGTCCCTTCTCCAAGAACAGCAAGTATATTCTCTTTGGATCATTTTTGTCTTTGAATTTTTGTTTTGTACAATAATTTTTTTCATCTTTATTCTTTCCTTTTTTTATTTTGTGATTTCCTCCGTTCCATCTTTCATGTTGTTGATAGCATTTTAGTTGTTTAGTTAGTTGGTTTGTTTTAGTTAGCTTTAATACCTATTCCTTTAATGCTGCTTTCATACCTGTGATGTTTCTTTTCCATTTTTTTAACTCTACCAGCTTACTTTAATTACTTATTACATATACTTTTAAAAAGTTTATTACATTTTGTTTTCTAAATTCATATCCAGTAAAATACACTCTTTCTGGTGAATTTTGGTAAATAAGAAGAGTAGTTTAGCCACCACCATCATTGACATACTGAATTGTTCCATCACTTCAGTAATTCCTGTTTGTTACCCTTTTGCAGACAGTTCCTGACCTGCTCCCAGCTCTAACCCCTGGGAACCTCTGATCTATTCGTCTCAATCCCATAGTTTTGCCTTGTATAGAAAACCGTATAAATAAAAGGACATCTTATACAGCCTTTGGGACCTGGCTTCTTTTGTTTAGCAAAATGCAATTAAGGTATATGGATGTCATTGGGTGCATGCATAGTTCATTTCCCTTTATTGCTGAATGGGACTCTATGGTATGGATGTACCAGTTTGTTTACTTAGTAACTGACTGAAGGGCATATGAGACGTTTCCAGTTTTTAATGATTATGAATAGAGCTACAATAAACATTTTCATAGTGGTTTTGGGGTGAACATACATTTTCAATTCTCTTAAGGAAATATCAAAGGGTAGGATTACTAGGTTGTATATTAAATATACGTCTAGCTTTATAAGAAGCTACTAAACCATTTTGTAAAGAGGCTGTAGCAATTTTCAGCCAATAAGGTATGTGAGTCTAGTTCCTCTACATTCTTACTGGCACTTTCTGTGTCAGGACTTTTTTTCATTTTTGTCATCCTAATAGACGTGTATTGGTATCTCATTTTGGTTTTGATTTGCACTATTTATCCATTCATATACCCCTCCCTCCTTTCCTTCTTCTTGTCTTCTATCCGTCTTTTCTTTTGTGTTGGAGAGTAAACCCAGGGGCACTCTATCACTGAGCTATATCCCCAGCCCTTTTTATTTTGTCACAGATTCTCACCAAATTGATAAGGTCAGTCTCGAAACTACAACCCTCCTGCCTCAGCCTCTGAGTTGCTGAGATTATAGGCATGAGCCAAGGTACCTGGCTTCATTCACATTTCTTTAACAAACCAATTAATTGAGCACCTTTTCGTGTACTTCTTTTCCATCCATACATCTTCTTTATTAAGTGTCTGTTCAAATATCCTGCCTGTTTTGGGAGGAGATTGTTTTCCGAGTGTTGGGTTTTGAGAAGTTTTTTTTTCTTTTTTTTTTGTGACAATATTTTGCACAGAAGAACTGCTCAGTAAAAGATAACCACTGTCAATTTTGTTGCAATTTTTTAAAAAATATTTTCTTCTAGCCTGTAGTTTCTTTTCATTTTCTTAATATCTTTCATGGTGTAAACATTTTTTATTTTGGCAAGGTTCAATTTATCATTTTCAAAAACGGATTGTAGTTTTGGTGCCATCATCAAATGCTTTGCCTAACCCAAGACCATAGTGATTTTTCTTCCCAGTTCTACTTTAGAAGTTTTATAGTTTTATGTTTCACCCTTGGGGTTGTGATACATTTTGAATTAGTTTTTGCATGTGGTGTAAATATTCATGAATTTTCTAAGGGGTTTACTTGGGATGGGGGAGGTAGACTCTACCTGGGGGCATTGTCTCTATCTAGGGTTCTGCACACAGAGAAGAAAGCAGATCTGTATCAACATCCTGAGGAGGTAAGCAGCTCTCACCTCTCACTGTTGGATAATGGTGCTTGGGACTGTGACATTGTCTCTAAGCCTCAGGAAAATAAGGGCTTGGGTCAGGCATCAGAAGAGACCATTAGGAAGAGTTTGTCCAGGAAAGTGGCTATGACTATGTGATCTGATTGGGGAAGACCTGGGATTTAGAGGGACAAGATTTTTTAAATAATAACAAAATTGATAGTGGCTGTCTTTTACTGAGCGGTTATTCTGTGCCAGGCACTTTGCATAGAGATAGTTTCTAATCTTTACAGCTACTGATAAGGGGACAATTATCCCTTTCATACAGTTGAGGGAACCAGAGAACACATTATATGCTCAAAGTTGCACAGTTATTGAGTGGGATGGCTGGGATTGAAACCCAGGCCAGACACAAAAGATGGTGCTCTGTCCACTCCAACAAGTTGCTTCCTATCACTAAGGGCTTGAGGGACACTGGATGGAGGTGGACAAAGGGCAAGGAGGGAAGAAGTCTGCTCGTTGGTCAAAGGAAGACTCTTATGAGGCCAAAGGACAATTGACTCTTGGACTGGGGGGTGGGACAGTAGAATTTTTCGGGCTGAAGTGGAGTCGTAGGACTAGAAAAAAATGACCCTGGTGGCCACTGAAGGGGAATCTCATCCATGCAGCCCTGGTGGGGCCATCTGGGCCTGCTGTCCTGGATGTCTCCTTCCAAGCTTGACTTGACATTTTAAAGTCAGTCCCATTGTGGGAAGCCAACCTCTTACCTAGGTGACCAAACACCAAGGTCCCACCTGCTGATTGGGTACCTACATTTCCCCCTGGCATCCCAGGTGGGGTGCAGCCAGCAGAGGACATGAGCTTCATTGGCTATATATGTCACCCTGAGAGGTGTCTAGGGGGCCTAGAAGAAGGCAGGGAGTGTCTGTCTTGGGACAGTGAGGCCTGAGAAGAGATGGCTTTGACAAAGCACAGCAGTTCTGGACCATTCTGCTGTCTGTATAAAGATTTTCTTCCTTCTGCCAAATATGGGGACTCTTTGGCCTAGGTCACTGAGTTATTCCTGGAAGGTAGGCAGTGTGCCAGTGTTCCAGGCAGGCACTGTTCTTACTCTGTAAATAAATGCAGTGGAGCCAGGGTGCACAGCCCCAGGGACCTGCAGCCCAGTCGGCCTCTAGGTAGGGCTCCCAGAGAGGTGGGGGCGGAGCCACCAGGGCTGGAGAGACTGGGAATCTGGAGGCCAACCCTGACGCCTTTGCTCAACCCTTAGTTACCTCTCACTGAGAGCAGTGATCAAAGGAGGCATCTTGGATGCATCCCTGGCATCTGGCCTTAGAGCCTGAGGGTGAGGATCCAGGTGATAGTTTCTGAGTCCACCCTGAGTGGAGAGACAGGTGAACAACCCAATCACTAACCTCCCACTTAGAGACTAGAGACAATACTAAGACAATAGTCTCTCCCTAGTGCAGAGAGACACAATCCACTATGTTCAGGCAAAGTCTGAGCAGCATGAATGCAAAGTTCAACCCTGGAGCGGGAGGCAGGAGTGCGTGGAGAAGGCCGGCCCCAGCACCCCCACTACCTGGCGAGCTACCCCAATACTCCAAGTTGCAGTTTCTTTTGTGGTCCAGTTTCAAGGCTACTGGGAGGAGTCAATGGTATAAAAGTGCTCAGCGTAATACCTGGCTGTACACAGTAAATGCTGCTTAGCTGTAGCCACAGTCATCTATATCATCACCATTATTTGGTATCTTATTAGTGCACTTTGAGTCAAAATACCTATATTTGGGACCACTTCGGACATTCAGTTACTAAGTGAGGGTACTTGACCATTAGAAGCCTCAGTTTCCTGATCTCTAAATTGGGGCTAACAATAAAAGAAAAAAACACTTTTCAAAAAAATTGTTGGGGTAACTAAATGACTTAACACCTACCCACCTGGCACAGAGAAGGCTCCAAATACATGAATCACAATGAAGATATCCTTTTAAAGCTTAAGGGTCAGCTTAGGGGATGGGGCTGTGGCTAGTGCTGGAGCACTTGCCTAGCATTCACGGCCCTGAGTTTGAGCTCCCCACATCACTAAAAAGGTCAGTTTAGGATCCTTCCTGCAAAGAGGTGCACTTGCCTGTGGCAGAGAGTCACTGGGACTTAAAACCTCGGAAGACAATGTGGATTCAGTGGCCTCAGGCAGAAGCACTTCAGCACATGAAGAAATCCAACCCGAACCACACCTAGGGGTCCGGATGTTCCTCGCTGGCCTTGGCCCGCGGCTCTGGATCCTATCCTAGGTTCTGTTCTCCGTTGTGCTGACAGCTTTCTCGGGAAGCCTTTCTCCTTGTGGCAGCTGAGCTTCTGCCAGTGCTGGGCTTGCGTCACCCCACAGCTTGCCTCAGAGAAGCCAGTAACACCGTCTCTCCCCTGGGTATTTATCTTACTCTCCTAAAAGGACTGTTTGGGTCACATGACTATCATGGACCACTGACCAAATTGGATCTGGGTCACAAAAACCCAGCCCGGTAGCAGGACCCTTAGGGCCCTCTGATTGACGACAGCCCTATTGGAACCCATGGAGGGGGACTGTTCCCATAAAGCAAAGAAGCGTGCAGTTACCAGAAGGGAGAAGGCTCCCCGGCCAGGAAGATGCAGTAGCTGTCGACTGGAGTTAAAAATATGCTCTAGGTAAATCCCTGGGTGACCTAATGCATCATCTTAATGGGCTCTTAAGGGGAGTGGGGATGCTCACAAGGTTTCATTGTATGGGTCGCCCAGTACCCTGGCAGGGAAGGACTGTTTTGTCCTCTGCACATGGCCAGTTCCCAGCTGGCCCTCAGACCATATCTGCAGCCTCATTGCTGCCTTGAAGTCCACCTTGGAAGCCAGACTTCTCCCCTGGAGTTAAGATGATCCAGGCAGCATTTAAGATCTGAGGGCTGAAGATTCATAGCCTCTTAAATGAGTGCTGGGAGGGAACACAGTGAAATACGGACAGCCCTGAAAAAGAACACGGGACTTGGAATCTGAAGCCAAGGGTCTGTGCCAGCCCAGCTCCCTCCCAGCTTCATGACCTTGGACATACCATTGCCCTTGGTGTCCCCCTCTGCCAAATCAGGAGCCAGGCTAAATGGTCTCTGACGTTTCTTCCAGTGCTGACATTCTGGGAATCTGTGAATGTTATTAAATTCATGAATCGGCTTCTTTGCCTGGAACAAGTCAGCTTAAAATACATGCAAATTGCACTAAGTCTAGCTGTTGCCTTGCTGAGGAGGCAGCCTGGCGTATTTACATAGTTTGAAATTGGCTGCTGCATGCACAGGGTGGGGGAGCAGCGACAGGCTCTGAGGCTGGCCCGCAGCAGCCACTTCTGATGCAAGCAGGGTCCTGGATCTTCCACAGCCTGGAATGCAGAGACCCCTTGCTAATAGCGAAGGGGAAGAGACCGGTTTTGTATGGGGGCCTGGATACCCTAGGTCTGTCCTGGGAACTCGCTATTATATTATTTAATCTTCTAGACAGTCCTGAGAGCAAGCATAACTGTTCCCATCTAGTGAAAGAGAAAGCCGAGGGCTGTGGCTCCTCCACAGCCACACGGTTCCTCAAGGTTGGAATGCAGGTTGAGTGACTACTCTCTCCCTGCCCCTCTGGGTCAGCAGAATCTCCTCTTCACATACCCAAGCTCAGCCAGCCACACTGCTCTTTGGCTAGGCTCTTGTTGGCCAATTCAAAGAGTCTTTGTTCATTCAATAAACATGAAATAAGTTCCTCTTGGGTGCTAGGCGCTGACCTAGGGTCTCTGTAGGAATCAGGACAGACGAGGTCTTGGTCTTCTTGGAGCTGGTATTCTGGCGGGATGGTCAGAAAATAAACAGGCGAATAAATACATGGAGCGAATTGCGGGTTGTAATAAATGCTCAGAAGAAAATAAACAGAGTGCACATGCCAAGAACACTGAGTCCCGCTTAAAGGGGAGCTGTTTGGGAAAGACCTGCCTGAGATGGGGACATCTAAGCTGAGAACAGAAGGAAATCAGTGATCAGGGCTGCAGGGCAGTGCTGGGTCTCGCTCACCATCTCTTAGCTCCGCCTCCTTGAACCCCTCACTGACTCTGTTTTAGTCTCTTCATCTCCAAAGTGGAGTAATAATATCTCCCTAGAGAGGGTGGCTACAAGGATTGTAGACAGCATATACAGATCATCCAGTGCAGTGCTTGGCACGTTAAAGAGGTCTGCTGTAACCATTATCATCATTGTATTTTATGAGTTGGGCCTGAGGCCTGATTCACTTTGGGCATTGAGGCTGCATGGTTTATCGAATCCTTCTATGGCAAACTCCAAAGACCACCAAGTCTGGTAGGAAAGATTCAGAGGAAGGGAGAACCAGGGCTGCTTGTTAATGAGAGCCAGATGGGCCACTACCTATCGGAGAGAAGATACTCTGGTCATGGGCTAAGATCAGGGCTTCCCAAGGTGAGGGCAGGGACCTTGAGTCACCAATTAGACCCAGTCTCACTCACCTAGTCTTGAGCCAAGTGATCATGGACTGAAACCTCTGAACTTGTGAGCAAAAATAAGCTATTCCTCCTTTTAAATTGATTTTTCTCAGGTATTTTGTCATAGCAATAGAAAGCTAACACAGAAAAGACAAAGAGAGGAGAAGGTCAAGGAAGATTGGATGGACTCACTGGCAGAGGGTCACTACAGGACAAAGCCCTGGGGAAGAGGCTCTGGGGAGTAGGGGGGTTTACATGTCTTTGTTGATAAATGATGGATAATAGAGATAATCCACACATTCTGTGCTCTTGGCAAAGCCCCTGCCCATTTCTGGCCTCATACTTCCCATCTATAGAATGAGTCAGACAATCTCCAAGGTCTCTGTCTGCTCCTGATGTTCTATTTCTTCAGAACTGAGCCAGCTCGCTTACACCTCAAGAGTGGTTTTTACAACTGGATAGAAACAAGAGATATGAGTTGTCTTTGGAGAAGTCTTGGAGGAAGGTGGCTCTGGACCTGATGGGGAGGCAGTGGCTGGAAAATCTACATGACATGACATTTATGCCTTGGGAAGGCCCTATGTACTACGTGTGGCCCCATTTTGGAGCTATGGAAACACGCCACGTCTCAATCAACTCATTTGGAGAATAGTGAGGGGCACTCAAGGAGGAGCCCGAGGCCCGAGGCAGGTGTCTCATCAAGAAGACTGGGTTCCTCCACCTCCTTCTTCCCATACTGCTCCCTGGTGGAAATCCTGAGCTTCTGCATACTGCATGTTCCACCCCACCCAGGTCCCTGAGCTGAGTTTGAAATCTGTCATGCTGTATCAGCTGGGGGTGAGCCTGGACACTCAGAAACACAGCCTTCCCTGGAATCTCTGCTATGTTTCCTTAGTCTGGAAACATCTATGGAATCTGCTTGAGTTTCCAGATCAGCACTCAGTGCTCCCCGATCTAGCCCTGCTCCCCAGGAGTCAGGTCCACTATTCATGGCCTTTTTCCTTTCCCAAGAACCTTGAATGTCCATCTCCCAGCAGGCTCAGTGCCTAAGTCCCCTGGCCTAGACCTGCCTTGGAGTGGAAACTTCTCAGGCTACAAGTGGACAATGGCAAGGCCAGCCAGGCCTGCTGGATGGGACCCAGGGCACAGAGCATGAGCCTAACTCCCTCTGACAAGCCCAGGAACTACACCCCAGGGGCTGGCCAAGTTGAGGCCCAGGGGTTCTCCTGCTGGCAGGGCAGCTGGTCAAATTGATCCTGTAATCAAATCAGGGCCAGGCCTGGCTGAATGTCTGGGCTCCAACCTTGCTTGGGCTCTGGCCCTTGGCTCCCAGGATGGGCCAGGGTTTGCCTTTGAAGAGGCAGAAGGTTTTTGGTTGGATGTGGAAGGGCCAGGGTAGGATCTCATGAGGGACTGTCTTGATTCAGTTGGTGGCTGAGAAAGGCCCCTTTAGCAGTGTTCAACTGTCCATAGTTAGGACTCCGAGGAGGCTGGAGGTGAGAAGTCTTAGATGAATATCTTGGGTAGGTGAACGCTTGCTTAGGTCCTTCCATGAATTTTTCCACCTCAAGAAAGGGCGACTCCATTATACCAGATGATGGAGTCAAAAGCTTGGAGTCATCCTGGATGCCCAGGGTTTTCTTAGATTGCACACTCAGTCCACCAGCAAATCCCATTGACTCCATATTCAGTGTGTAGCCACCATCCAAATATTTCCCTCCATTTCCTTGCCTGACCCTTATCTAAGCCCCATGTTTTCACCTGCTTGAGTGCAATAGTCTCTCACTATCCCCTCTCCATTCTCTCTAAACACAGCAGCTGGGTGATGTGTCCAATCAAATCTCTCTGCTGAAAAGTCTCTGTGGCTTCCCACCTTACCCAGAGTACAATCTAGAGTGCTCCCTGTGCCTACAGGTTTGCTTCCCAAACTTCCTGCCTTTATTTCCTGTTGTCTCCTCCTTGTTCATTCTGCTCCAGCAACATTGACCTCCCAACACGTCCTGTACCCCTCAAGGACTCTGCCCTTCTCTTCCTGAGCCTGAAGTGCTCTTCCTCCATATCTACACGACAACTCCCTGAAGGTCTCTGGTTATTCCAAAGGGTTTCCCTAACCCACCCTGCATAACGAAGCATCCCTTACCATCACTTCCCGCCTCCTTACCCTGCTTTATTTTTTTGAATAGTATTTTCAGTCTCATTCATCTCCCACCAGGTCAAGTCCCTGAGAGCAGGAGCCCTGGTGGTTTTGTTTGTTGATGTATGTTCCTTGACTAGCAAGGAAGGGGACATAATTCCTTGCAGCCCCCATAAAATGGAGCAAGATGCTGGGGCATAATGGGGGCTTAATTCAGGCTGCCCGGTTTAGTGTGCCTCTTCTTTGCCAAATGCTGTGGTCCTAGACTTCTTTTGTAGAAGAACATGGTAAAATTGGCTTGATCGGAAATCAGCAGACTAGTATTCTAGTTACCAATTTTCTGTGTGTCCTTAATCAAGCTGCTGTCCCTGTCTGGGCTGCAGTCTTCTCACCTATCAAATAAAACAATCATTCCATTTCCAGACTGGCCAATTTGGGATTCTCTTGCTCTCCACCCCTCCACCCCGGGCATTCCCAGTCCTCTCCTCATTCTTGGAAAGTAGTTACAGAATTAGGAAGCAACGACCAGAGGACGGCAGACCTGAGTTCTTTCCTTCGTTTCCAGTTGTGTGCTAATGGCAAATTAGCAATCCACTTAGTGCCTTGGTTTCCTCATCTATAAACCAGGGATAAGAAGGCTTTCCTGGACAGATGGCTGCCACACAGCTGCATTGTGAGGCTCAGTGAACAAGAAACTGCTATGGAGTTTGGGGTCATGACTAAGAGGGACAGTGAGCAGCATGGGCTTGCAGCCAGATGGCCTGGGTTCAAATCCTGGCATTGAAGTTATGTAAGCTCTCCCAGCAAGTTATGCAAACCTCTCTATGCCTCAGTCCCTCCAGTGTCATCTGGGGATGATGAGTGCCAACCACACAGGGTCACCATGAGGATTACGTTAGTTAATATAGGTGAAGCGCCACATTAGCATTTGGTTTCATTATTCATTCTTAGAATCATTCATTCATTCTGCAATCACTTATTAAAAGCCTATTTATGTGCTATTGCTGGTTCAGGGTTCATGTCTTCCCTGCACTCATTTAAAATTTTCCTCCACCTTTTCCTTCCAAGGAGAGGGATGGCCCTATTATGTGAGACTTTGGGCACAAGGATGATATCTTATTTACCTCTGATCCACAGAGCCCAGCACAGTGCTTGGGGCTCTGCCAATGTTCCCTGGGTGAATTAGTGAAGAGGCCCCGGCACTTGCAGCACTAGTTTTATACCAATTCCCTGTCAGTTCCCTGAGGTTCTTATCCCTACAACAACAGTGTCCCCCCACCTTGTAGATAGAAAGTTGGGATTCAGCCTGGTCAATTATCTATCAATAATCCCCAGTTAGGAAGCTAGGGCTGGATTCCAGTGCAGAGCTGTGAGCCCAGGGCTGGGGCTCTTTGCTTCCTGGGGAATGTCCTCCCCCAGAATAGCAGGCACCCGTTTACTGAGCACTTACTACATGGCAAGCCTAATGGCAGGTAACTTCTAATAACTTCCAAATCCAACTTCATCGTCACGGCTCCCCTGTGATTGCCATTTCTCCACTCTCACCCCAGCTTATCAATGAGGAGACTGGTCAGGCCACCAGAAGGAGGAAGAAGAGTAGGGTAAAGATCCACTCACTTCCTGGATCCTGAAAATGTAAGCTTTCCTTACAGTGAGGAGCGGGCTGAGGAGGGGGCTGAGGAGGGGACTCAGAACCCCCCAGCCTTCTTTCCTTTCTCTTTCTCAGGAGCTGACACCCAAGGAAGGAAAGCTTTTTCAGGAACTTTTAATATAGCGATTGCTCATTCACACCTTGCAGTCTCGTGAATCCCATTGACAAAAATACCCGAGGAGGGTGATTCGATTCCATCGCACCTTGCAATCCCTGGACTTCCCGACTCCTCCCCAGGAGACCTCATTCTCATATTTCCCTGGAGGATCCCAGACATCAGAGGGCTTAGGGGGACAGAGTGGGAGTCTATGCCGTTATGTTGGTCCCAGTTGGGTGCTGAGCCCACTAGGTGGCTGTGGTTTCCTATCAAGGGCATGTCAAGGGCTTCGAGGGTTTCATGCTGTCTGGGATCTGAGTTCTAGATTTGCCTCTCGTTACCTGTGTGAACACAGGCCATTACTTTGCTTCCCTGAGTTTCAATTTCCTTATCTGAAAATTGAGATGCCCACAATGATCTCACAGAACGGTAAGAGTTAAATGAGATAACAGGCAAGCTGCCCAGCACGACACTGGCCCATGCTTCGTGTTCCTTGTACCTTAGTTGAATTTGAATCACTTGTTCCATCAACATATTTACTGAATACCTACCTGTACAAGGAACCCCTCTTACACTTGATTTGTAGTTTTCAGGGGTTACCTAGGACTTTGCAGGTATTTGTGTGACTAGAAGTGTGTGTGTGTGTGTGCATGTGCGCACCTTTTCTCAAAGTGCTTCTATCCCCTTTCACCTTTGAGAGCCAAGGAGGAGAACTCGCCTGCTGAGCCCCCATTTGAAGCATCTTGGGCAGGAAGGGGCACTAGGAACAGTGGAGCCAGGGGTTGGGGAGCTGGGACAGTGTTGCTAGGAATTTTGTCCCCACCTGATTCAAGGATGATAGGCACACCAAGGTCTGGATGGATGGACTGTGGAATGTGTACACAAGGTGTCTGTTACTTGCTGTGTTGGACCCTTAGGTAGCTGTGGGCTGAAGGGGGGCTTTGGATCCAGGAGCTGGGCAGAGCTCAGCTGGGGTCAGCCTTGTTTCTGTGACCAATATTGGGCAGGAGACTACCATCCCTGAGGTGGGAATAAAACAGTGGCTCTCCCTGCCTGGTCTGGCTTCCTCCATGACAAGGGGGAGTGAGGTGCTTCTTCTCTGGGATATCACCTTCCCCATCCCTGGGCTCAGCAAGATGGGGCTGAGAGCCAAGATCAAGGCCAGTCTCATCTCAGCTCAACCAGTCTAGATGGACTATTTTTATTATACCAAGGTTCCTAGGACAGATGAAGTTTTTGTTTGTCTTCTTGTAGACATATTTCTGCACCCTCAATCACATGGGGGAGGAAGGTGGTGGTGACAGAAGGACTAGCATCTGTTAACTGTAATACTTATTAAAAATGGGCTTTGACCCCCATAAAGGCTCTGCTAGTTATTTAGGTGTGTGACGTTGGGCTACAGGTATAACCTCAGGTTCAGTTTCCTAATATGTAAAATAAGCATAATGATACCCACCTCATGGGACTGTTGTGATAGGTAAATGATATATGTATGTCAAGCACTTTGCAGGGCATCTGGCACAAAGTAAGGCCTTGACATATGGATATATAGATATAGATATAGATATAGAAAGATAGATAGATAGAGATAATGGCTATCTCTATATCTTTCTTTAAACCTTCATCTGTGTGGCATGTTAACTTCCTTGTAGGGTCACATAGAAAATAGGCCATAACTGGTATACTGTACAGTTGAGCCAGGAATGGAACCCAACCCTGACTCAGAGGCTGTAAGACCTCTGCTGCCTTAGAATTTGGGGACTGTGGAGGAATGCTTTAGAGTGGGATATGGGACATCCACTGGGATATGAGAAGGGTTTGGCCTTGGGGCTGGCGGGGTTCTGTGGGCTCTCGAGGATAACCTCTCTGCAACCTGTGGAACAGGGCACTGGGAGATGTGGCACACTTTAACCACAGGGCATTTAGGTCAGATGACCCATACCAGCTGCACCTAATGGCCAGTCTGATGCCAGAGAGATTAGAAGTCTCCTGTAGGGCCAGGGAGAGATACAGAGGTTAGGGGTCCTAGAACATCATCTGGATCTCTGCAGTCCCAGTGACGTGAATATCTTGCTTGCCATTATGACTGTGTGATGCAGATATTCATTCATTCAATGAATATTTATTGTGCCTGGCACGGTGTCAGATGCTGGCAGTTTCGAGATTAACAAGACATTCAAGATGCTTCGTTTAGGCTGGGAGAGAATACACCACAAGTCATGGCAACAGAATGGCTGTAGTTTTACTTCTCACATGGTTGTTGGTGGCTCCCCAAATGATCAGTGAAACAGAAAGTGTAAATCTCCCATTGCAACAGACCTAGAGAGAGGCAGATTTTCCTTGGTACAGGCAGCTGTGCAGATGGGAGATTTTCCTCCTAGCTTCACTACAAACCCTTAAGCATCCGCAGCCCTGGCTAGCGTTCAGGCTGAAATAGGTATAGGGCCAAAGAGCCTCCATCTTTACTTGATAAGCCAATGACCTGTGGGTGTGTTGTTTACTGACCTTAATGAGGGGGGTGTCTTGTGGGAACAAAAGGGAGCAATAATCAGAGCTGACAGGTTGAGAATGGATCAAAGAGATGCAGATTTGCCTCATTTGCATATAATTTAAATAACATTAATTTCACATCAAAATATGTACTCCTTCCCCCTCTGCAGTGCTAAGCCAGCCTAGGGAGATGCCTCAGGTTTGGATTCTGGGGCTTGCCATCTCTTGTACTGCAAGAGGGACTGCAGAGAAGTCCGGGGGGCAGAAGCCTGGCCTGGCTCTGTGTGGGCCCACTAATTCACTTTGGGTGAATTTTCATCTTACCCTCTTGACCAGAAGACCCACAGGGCAGGGTATCCAAAACACCAAGTGCAAAAATATTTTTGAATAAATGAAAATAACTGGGCAGATCACTTTTCCATCCTGAACATAGGGGAGAAGACCAGGAATCAGGGTTTGACTCATAGTTTTATTTCATTTTGGAGAGCTGCAGGCAACTCCATGGAAAAATGACCGTACTGCCACAGGTCATATATAATTTCAATAGGTTTCTCAATCATCTGGACTTTGTACCCCTTGGTCCAGATTAGGAAGCCCCAGACCAGAAGAGGTTGGAACATCCTTCAGCTTTTACATCTCAGATTGCTGTTTCACTGCCCCACAGGGATCAGTGAAACAGAAAAGTCTGTGCCTGGGATTCCAGGTGAGGACACACTCACATGTTTTTGTTGAGCTCCCACTATGTGCCCGTTGTTCGTTTAATCTTCGTAAAATGGGGCAGGCCTTGTGATTCCTTTTACAGAGGGGCGGAACCTGAGGTTCAAGGAACATGCAAGAGTAAGTACCAGGGTGACACAACTGGTGGGGAAAAACCCAGAAATTGATGCTGGAGATGCTTTTTTTTTTTTTTTCCTCAGGGGTTAACTTTGTTTCTCAGTTGGGCTGATACTATTTTGCTTCTCCTGCCCAACACACTGGCCCCTAGACCTAGGTGGGCTCTCTCACTTGTTCTCTGCCTCAATAAGCCCTTCCTGAATTAGGTGCCCTAGGCCAAGTACAGAAGCATTCAGGGTGCTCAAGTGGCTGGGGAAGTCGACACTTGAAATACAAACAAGGAACTCTGATGTTTCAGCTTCCACCCATTTATTCCTTCTTTACCTCTAATAAGATCTAAATAGTCAGGGACAGACAAAACTCTCCCCAGCTCCTTGGAGGCAGGAATTCCATGTCTCACAGGAGAAACCCATAGAAGGGATCTGGCCTAGCTGGAGAATCAGGCTAATTCTTGGGAGGCCAAGGTAGACATTCTCACTTGGGAGTTGAGAGCCTGGGTGGGTCAGACCCCGGGCACCAGCAGTAATGGGCAGAAGTGGGAGTGGGTTTGAGGACAACAGGACCTGCAAGGGTGGGTGCAGCAGGAGTTAAATGGCTCCCAGACTGCCTCTTGTCTATACCAGTCCCCCTTCCCCACACACTCTGAGACACAAGAAGTGCTGAGTACCGGTGAAGATCTCAAACACCCCCACTGACCCACTCACTCACCGGCCCCTGCTTTGGGTGCACAGGACTCTCAGGCCAGGACAGATGGCACACAGCCACAATGTCCCTGGATGCATTTTGAGCCCCCTGTCTTGACCTGCCCTGGTCTCTGACTGGGCTCTCAGGGCTACAGAAACTGAAATGAGGGAGAGGGAACTACACTTGCATTTTATAGGGATGACAACCCAAGCAGGCAAGAAAGAAGGCAGAAACTGTCAATGTCTGTCAAAAATTTTATTTATTTATTTTTCATTTCACACAGAATGATGTTAAAATAAATCCTCAATAATATATATTTATATACTTATTTACTTGTGTCAATATTTACAAAAAGACTGTGGAGCTCTATGAAGTCTATGTACACCCATGATTTGGTGGACAGGCAATGTTCATTGAGGCACATATGTACACATATATGTATAACCTATGTACAGTATCAGACCCTACTGACACAGGAACTCTCAGCTGCAGAAGTCCTGGGCTGGGCAGTATTGGTGGGGCTGAAAGCTTCCAGAATATGTCAGCAAGAATGATAATATCTATACATCCTGTGCAATGCAGTTACAGCTGGTGTCTAAATTTTCATGAAGCAAACAAATAGTTAAATGACTCCCAACTCCCATGAGTCCTCCCCACAAGTCCTGCTCCGCCTTCAGCTCCCATTGGTCCCCTGTCTCTTATCACCATGGATACCCCAGTTCCCTTTTGGCATCATCCTTACGAAGCTTTGCCATCAGCCTTGGAGTTCCTTCTCCTATTGATCCCATGGAGGCTTATTTGTCTGCCTCTCCTCTTTAAGTTTTTAGCAATTACGAGAGACAGGACACAGGAGGGCAGCTGCAGAGTCATGCAAGGAAGCTAGTGGAAACCTTAATTAGAATGTGTGCTGCATGAGCTTAAATGAGCAGCCATTTCATACAAATGTGTGTGTGTGTGTATATATATATATACACACACACACACACACACACACACACACACACACATCTCCAGAAACAGGAGATGCATAAGCACACAGGTCTGAAAAAGGAAACAGCATCCCCCACCCATGAGCTTTATAGCTATATCCCTAATGGAAATGAGAGAATCCTCCTTGATTGCTGGCACCATTAATCCTGACCATTCCAAGATTACCCTCCGTGAAGAGAGGGGTGCAGGGATGCAGAAACCCAGGAAGAGGCCAATTTGGCCAGGGCATTGTTTGCTCAGCAGGCTAGAGCTCAATCATGGGACTTTCCAGCTTCCTGGGGCCCTTCAAATGAAGGAACCATCCAAGCACGACAACAAAAGGAAACTGGGTCGCTGGATCCCACGTGAAGACAGAACTGGGGCAAGCACAGAGCATGTTCAAACCCTCAGGAGCTGAGACTCACCCTCATCCAAGCCAGCCAGGCTTCTCCTCTTGCTTTTCAATTGCAGTTCTTAGCCTAGAGCTGGTTTGCTCCCTTCTAGCCCCACCTGGCAGGTTAAAGTCCTTGCCCTATGCTTCGTAAGCTCAAAAGGCAAAAATGTCAGCAGCTGACATGGAAGTTGTCTGGTAGCAAGGTGAACCCTTCACTATTCTTTTTCTTCCAGCTCCTCCTCTTGCTTTCTCCAGCATCCAAAGTGTTTATGCACTCATCCAAACAAGGCACCAGCATCTAGGGAGTTGTTTTCAAGGAGATAGGCAGGGATCGGGTGCCTCTCACAAGGACTGAGAGACACAGCACGAAGTCTTCTGGGTAGCTACCAAAGGTCCTAGTACACAACCACATCTACACTGCCCTCAATTATCTAGAGGTTGCAGCAGCTGTCCACATTATTATGTAATCCTACCTGCCCTGTGCATCCGTCAGTGAAATGATGCAGGGACTTCTCAGCTGCAAACTCATCTGGAACACATCTGACTATTTTAGGAGCACAGAAGTTATATTAGTTTCCATACTGAAGGTCATACCGTCTAAGATTATCCATCCAGACGGGATAATCAAGTGCCCCAGCTCATCGGCCAGTCATGTGAAGTCTCAGTGAAGGGCTTCCACTATCTGATCATGGCTGACTTGACCAGGTTGAAGGGCTCCTGGAAGTGTGAGGAGATGGCAGCAGATGTGATCCCTACACCACCTCCATTGCTCCAGATAATGGTGAGGAATCCTTCCTACCCCCGTCCAAGCAGAGTGCACAGTCAAATGCAGGAGGTGAGGTGGAGAGATGTGATTTCCCCATGAATCTAACACACTGCCAGGCATGATGGGGAAAGAGAGTATGATCTGCTCAAGCCTAGCTGTATCAAGCGATAATGCACAGCTCAGCCCCAAAGAGGTGACTGAATTACAGTTGCTCTAATGCCCACACCCTCAACCTAGATTTGGTCAGAAGGAACAACAGGTTTTTATAGTTACAGTTTTTATAGTTCCATCATTTGCCACAAACCTCACCTTCCACAGGGCAGAGAGGATCTTTGATGCTTCATTTGAAATGTTACTTTCCCAATGCATACCGTTCAAACCTAGGGCACCACTACGGACACAGAGAAAGCTAAATAGATCAGTCCTTTGCCAGATCTTTAAGCTTTCCACTTCCCCAGGGCTACAAAAGTTTGGCATAACTTTTCAGGTCCTCAGTGAGGAGGTGACAGCCAACCAGGGCAGACAGAATAAAGGCGAAAAAGCACCGGGCCCTTAGATCACACTCCCCCTTTTATCCCTGAGTCAGGCGGCCACCTGGGAGGGAAAGGAAAGAGGTGATCCTGGAGCCTGTTCTTTTTTATTTTATTTATTTATTTAATGAAAGAACTGCCTAAACAGAAAAGGAGTAGATCTGGAGAGATGGAAAGAATGCAAAGGAAGTTCATTTAAAAAAGTCAAACAAATGCGATTCGTTCCTTAGATTGCCAAATTTATTCCACATTAGTGAAACTAGGGGATGGGTTCATGTATATTCGTGTAATTTTTGAAATAATGGCATACATATATACATATACTATACATATATACACACACAGACATATGTATATATGGAAAACCTCTAATAACTCAGGACCAATCAACTGAAACCTTGATTGGCAAGAATTATGTTTTCTTACTATACTTTCAGTAGAAAGGGGCCAGGGACAGCAAGGTCATTATCTGATAAGCCTGGATGTGCCCAACAGCCCGTTTCTACATCTGTCTCAACAGCCAGCATCATTCGCCTGTCTCTTTGGTCGGCTTCGTCTCCGTTTCTGTGCACCATACACTGAGCACTGAGGTTTAGGAGGTTGACCCTGAGCCAGGCAAGGTCTTCTGTCATCTTCAAATGCTCTACTTACTAAGGCAGGAGAGGTTAGACTAACCTACTTAGGAAATACTATTTTTCAATAACAAAGGCTGAACCCCACGTGTTCCCACTCCCACTCAAATCACCAGAATGGCAAAGCAACCAGGACATTCCCTTCCCTGAGTTTTTCCCTGTTGGTTAACTGAGGTTTGGTTGTACACATGTGTATAGAGCAAGGTAGACCGAAGAAGAATGAAATGGGACCCTGGGGTTGCCAGCCTTCCCTGGATTGTCCAGCCTGAATATTTAACCTTACAGATGTTTCAGCAAAGAGGACTCTTCTGAAGCCCCTGGAGAGGTGTGCAAATCTGTGCAGTGGGTGGTGGGGTCTTCGTCTCGCTAATGTCATGACCCAACCACCCCAAACTTCAATGCCTATAGACGTCTACCCACGCCAAGAACTTGCTTCCCTTTGCAGCTCTCAAGGAGTCCCTGTGGTTGAGCAAGTCAGCTGATTGTGAAGGAGAGTCAGAGGGCAATTTCTGAATCTGCCTAGGCTGCCGATTCCAGGTGCAAATCTCCAGGGCCACATTCCCTCAGTATCCCTCTCCCTGGGGAGGAGAGGAGGTGCAGCAAAAGGATCAAGTAATGGCTTTTAGTGCATGGAAATGATCTCCTGTAATGGCTCAGGATGCTTTATTCTCATCTATTGGTAAGCGCTTTCCTGCAGGTTTCCATTACACCCTGCCAGACTGACCCGGAGTCAACAAGATGGGCTGGCATGAGGTCACTCAACTCAAGGTTTCAGGGCCGAGAGGTGGCAAGGATGCTGTGCGAGAGTGGGGAGGAAGGGGCAGGCAGAGGGAGAGAGGGACAGAAAGACACCTGGAGACAGAGAGATGCACACAGGAAAGAGAGTGACAAAGAATGCCTTCTCACGGGCCTTCGTGCGTGTGCCGCCCATCTGCATCTGTGTCCATTCCAGAGGGTCAGATCTCAGGACAGGAGTCATGGGAACAGGTGGGAAGAAGGAACTACAGAGAATGTGAACCAATGCCCAGAAGTCAAGGGCCTTATCTGATAATCCAGGTACTGTCTATCACTTTTCAGTCCTGAGAGCAAGATTTTTGAAAGAGCTATTGCTAAAGGAAACAGTCACTGTTGATTTTATTGCACTTTTCCTCTTTTAAGAATATTTAAGTACAAACTATGAAAGATGGAACTGAGCTTTGGTGGAAAGGAAAACAGAAAGAAGGGGAAAGTGGACGAGATTACTCTGAGGAACAGACTCATCCCAGCTTGTACCGGATCCCCCACTGCTACCTGTCCCTGCTCGCTACTCCATGGGGACATGGGGTTGGTCTCAACAAGGACCAAGTTCGAGAGTACACACGATGGTCACAATGGCTGCTGAGACAGCTCCCGGCATCCAACTCCCTACTGGTTGGCTCGTGGTGTGGCTATTGATGTTAATAAGGTTAAGGTCAAACCTGACCATGGACACTTCACCAAGGATGGGGGACTCTCCATTGTGTAACCAAGGAATACCCTGGACATTATGGCCCTCTCAGACTGGTTGGCCATCACTCACATGCAGGTTGTTATGACATTGGGTTCCAGGAGAGCCCTAGGGACCAGGGCTCAGCAGTACCATTCTCTCTCCTGGGTAAACAAGTCAAAGTACCGTGCTTCCCTGCCTGCCACAGGGGGTAATGATGCCACCCCCCCATACACAATTTGCCATTGTCTTATAGTTTCCTTTGGGGGAGGTTGGCCTCTGCCTCTCTTTCCCACTACTACGGAAAGCACTGGACCTGAAGACCTCTGAGGGTCTTCAGAGGGTGCTGCCTTCTCTCAACATGAGTTGACGCTGATACTTTATAGCTTACTCTGAGGAAGCTGGCCAGAATCCACTATAATGGAGGGAGAAATCCAGACAGAGGAGGCAGGACAAGCTAGTCCTGAAGCCCTCCTCATATGGGCACCCAGTGACATGGCTGTGCCATCCTCAGAAGCCCTGTTGAGCAGGTTAGAGGCAAGCAGAGAGGAAGGAAGGAAGGAAGAGAGCAAAGGAAACATAAGTTCAACTAAATTCGATTTTGGCTTCTTAATTCGATTTTAATTAATCCATTCATTAAAAATTGGCTCCTGAAAAGTTTACTTTGAAATTTGACCAGCTGAGTTGTTTCCTTTTTTTTTTTTTTTTCTGAAAACCTTTCTATGTTTCCTGGGCCTCTTTCTCTCCAGTCTCTGGAAAACCCCAACTTGCTTGAAAGTTTGAGCCCACAGAGGCATCTGGTAGAGACAAAAGGAAAACTGGTTTCTTGGCTTGGAAGCACAAGGCCCACTGAGGGACTCCAAACCACACATGGAGGACCCATGTGTCCATTTCCTGCCGTTATTGCCTCCTTCATGGGGACTGTGAACTGTGACCATCCTGAGGAGGGAAGGGTGAGTCACACCTGGGAGAGTGCAGAGTGCAGGAGGAGGGACCATGGTGCCTGATCCCCAGGCCCACAGAAACTCCTGATTCCATTGCAGGTGAAGCCTTTGTTAAACTTCACTTAGCTCTCACCTAGTCCTACCAACTGGAGGAACCAGTTCCAAGGTAATCCAAGATGGTGGGTAAGCTTAGAAAGTATTTAAATCAGTGTGTTATTTGCTTGTTTGGCCTTAGGCTTATGTCCTTAATCATGTTTGACTTAAGCTGAATTGGTTTGCCATTTCCTGAAGGCACAGAAATTGAATGGAAGGCAGGACATCCCTGGGAGCCCTGGCGGGGAGGAGGGGGACAGGCCTGGAACTGAACACCCATAGAAGGCAATCAGGAACTGTCCTTATTGGAATTGTGCCCAAGAGCAAGTGAAATGCCACAGGAAGTAAGGGTGGCTCATTTTGTGAGGCAAGTCTATACAGAGCTTCAATTTTCTGACCTGGTCCCTCACAAAGCTGCTGGGGATGGAGGGGCAAAAAGGTCTGTGTGTTAGGGACATCTTTACTATGGTTTGGGACCCAGGGGCCATCACTGCTTTTAAAAGAATGGCGCCGAATCTGAGGATTTCAGATGATGGAAGGCGGGGAACCTGAGCTGCTGGGCTGTTGGGGTGGACTTGTTTTGAGGGAAAGGTCATGATAAGGAGGTCCATATCAGGCTGCTGGCCATCCTGGGATCTTCCACACCCCACACCCTAGGTTGCTGGTGGGAGGAAGGTGAACAGGTTCACAAGATTCCTGTGCTTGATGTGGTAGCCCATCTTTCTGCCTGAAACCTCAGGGGTTCCTTTCTCAGGACTAAAATCTGCAGGTGAGAGAAGTGATGAGAGGAAAAGACTCCTTGGAGAAAACTGAGATACTAGTATGAGCTATGAATAGGTGATTAAAGGTGTTATTTTGTTTGTGTCCATTAATTTATAGATCTGGGGGCAGAGCAATGGATCTGAGTACATGTCTGTATGTCATGTCTATTGTGTGTTCTTGGGCACGAGTGCTGTATTTTGTATGCCTAGTGTAAATATACGTGCATTGTGTGTACACCCTGAGTGTACAGAAATAATAGTGAAGCATCGTTTGTGTATTTTTTGACGCATATTCACTGCGTCCATGTAGTTTTGTGTATTTTGCATCTGAGTTACAGGTTGTGTGTTTGTACTTGGGGTATGTAGTTTTCTTGGAGGTGTTCTGTGTTTTGGTAAGTACAGTCTATGTCCAGACTGAGTATGTATATTTCACCTCTAGGTAAAACCATAAATCTTCTGTGTCTGCCTTTTATATGAATTTGGCCTGTGTGTATTTCACATGTAGGTTGTATGTTTTGTATTTGTGTGTGGCAACACTGGATCAACATTTTGGGGGTAGATGTGCATGTATGTGTGTTGGACATTTTATAGTCCCCAGCCAAGGATGCTATGGAAAGGTATCTACCATCTGACATAGGTCTCAAGTGTGGATTGTTTTAATTTTCTATTTTCCAAAGGTCTGTGTCCCTCCAACCCCATGTCCTGAAATTCAGCACCACCTCCCATGAAGGAGAGGAAGAGACGCACAGAGGCTTTGTGCTGGGCATGAAATGCCCTGCAGATACCTGGGGATGTGGGTGACCAGGAACTAATGAGCACCCTGGGCCTAGCACCCTGAACTGGTGCCCCACCCCCCCAAGACAAATGAAGGTGCCAACTAGCCAACAGTGAGACCTGGGCAGGAGCCACCACTAGACAGCCTACCATCATGATTTGCTACATTTGGGAAATTTAAGCCACAGTGTAAAAAGGCAAAAAACCCAGTCTGGTGAGGCAAAAGCCATCCCCTCCCCAATCCTAGGCTTAATCTACTCTCTATTTTTAGGCTATACAGTGATCACTTATTCCTTACCTGTTTTGGTAAGATGGGGGACAATTTTTTTTAATCGATTCTCTCTCTCTCTCTCTCTTTTTTTTTTTTAAATCAGCTCTGGTTCCCAGTTAAAGGGGGAGAAAAATTGAGTCTGGTGATTGAAATGATGGTTTTGGATTGTCTAGGGATCATAACCCTTGGTCCTAGATTTTAGAAATTTCCACATAGAAGGGTCTCCCTTTAAGTCCAAATCAATGGAAGTTGGTTCCTAGGAGTCCTATTCTTTGTTTCAAAGCAGGGGATCCAGACTGGCTCTCTAGGGATGGGTTCATGAAAGTGATGGATGCAGAGCCAAATGATACTGAAAACCAAATTGGGGGGGGGGGCGGTGGGCAAGATGAGAATGGAGATGATAACAGGACGGACCATCCAGAGGAGGCCTGGGGTGGGTCTGGCCCAGGACAGCTGGAGCTGTGAGGGCCCTAGGGCCCTTGTGCACTCAGTAAGACAAGCTTCAGCCATGGGAAACTGAAGCTGCAGCACATGGAGGGCAGAAAGACAATTCTAACGTCTAGGAATCCATGAAGACTGGAGTATCTGAGGCAATGGCAGCAAACCCAGGCCCAGCGGGGTTACCAATGAGACCAGTGAACCCAATGGGCTTCTTACCAACCCACTGAGCAATGGATTTACTCCTGAACCTGAACTCCAGAGAATGAATATATATATATGTGTGTGTGTATACAATCATATACGCACACATATGTATGTGTATATATATATATATATATATATATATATATATACACTCTAGTGCACATAGTCAAACACATGCATAAATTGCCCTGTGTCAAAAATATTGCATAAGCTTATACAATGTTCAAATGCATTTTTTTCCTATAACTAGCTAGGTAGAGGAGCACATGAGACAGAAATACCCAATATATAGTTATATACACTGGATCCACAGACCTGCCTATCCTCAGGACTGATGCCCTGGTGCAGTTATGTCTATGACTAGGTTGATTCCTAAGGTGCAGTCGTGTGAGTGTTTAGACACTGCTTTCCCTGCTCATTCTTCTGGCTTGACAGAGGTCTGCTCTTCCACTGAAAGAACAGAGATGGGTGGGCTGGAGGGCCAGATATTTTGGTTCCCCATTCCCAATAGCCTATTTCCCCCCCCCCCCGATGGAGGGCTTTTGCCTTCTGATGGGAAAAAACCCCTAGTTCAAAACCATCCCAAGGCTATTAATACTCTAAATATGAATACTGTGTAGGCTACTAAGAAAATAGGTTATCTCCTGTGTTTTAAATATTGAGATTCATGCAATGAACACCCATGCAGTTCTATCGCATCACTGGTAAATTTCACTGCAGTGTCAGTGTAGCTGGGCCACATCACTAGGAAAGCAGATGTCTGCAAACTCCAGTGTAAACGAAGAAATCAGACATATTTCTGGTGACCCTGAAGCCTGCAAAATGGTGAAATCTGAAGCTGAGAGGTCCCTTGGTTTGGTACCTTCGCCCCACAGGCCCTAATGGAACAAATGTTGAAACTTGACAACTCACATTGGGTCATACTAACTGTCCCTCCCCCAGGCTTTCCTCACATCTACAGAGAAAAAGCAGAATGCAGCATTTTTTCGTTATGAAACACAAGCCTCTGGAGCATCTACTTGGCAACTGCAATTCACAAACCCCAGGTTGTGACACAGAAAGTAGTTCCAACACACACAGTACCGTGTGTTCTTTTCAATGCAAAAATGGGAATGACCTTTCGAATAATCGCCAGAGCTTTAAAGCTAAGCCATGATGGTTGTTCCTCTGGGAAGGGGCAGGTGGGCTCAAGTGGGTGACAGGGTGGGAGGAGGGGAGTGCATCTCCCAGGTGTTGTGTGCATTTAACTAGGAAGGAAAGGGAGTGCTGATATGGTGGGTCGTATATTAGATATGAAGTGGCCTCAATGTGACTTTCTGAAATCCTGGCTCCATAGGTGACGCTCATCTTTGGAAACCCAAACCCTGAAGCCGGTGATGAAGATTTGCATGAAAGCTGTGATAGATATTCTGCATTCTAAATCAAAAATCAAAAGGTCAAAAGTCACTTGCACGACTATTGCTTTCCATGCAGAACCAGATGCACACTGTAGAACACACTGACTACAATGCAGGCTATTATGCAACATCTGCATTAGTTCCATTGAGCTGCGAGTATGTTAATGGGTTTCAATCAGACATCAGTTAACATTTTGGTAATATTCACATAGTTTGTGTTAGCCAAGGTGCAGTTGGCTGTTTTCAAGTTTTCCTCTCTAAAGTCCTCATTACTGTTGTTTACTCCCTCCTGGATCTCCATGTAATCCGACTTACTAATAGTAGAGGCACTTCTACTTTTCTTTAGGTCAGGGGAGGATGGAATCTTTGGACAGCTTGTCACTTGTAAGTACTGGGCCTGCTCCTCTCCCTCTGTCTCCCGGTGGTAGAAGTAGTTGAAATTAGACACTATGACAGGGACCGGTAAGGCAATGGTTAACACACCTGCAATTGCACACAGGGAACCCACTATCTTTCCCCCAATGGTAGTTGGAACCATGTCTCCATAGCCTACAGTTGTCATGGAGACGACTGCCCACCAGAAGGCATCCGGGATGCTGGGGAACTGGGAATCTCGCTCATCGGCTTCTGCAAAATAGACAGCACTAGAGAAAAGAATGACCCCAATGAAGAGGAAGAATATCAGGAGGCCCAATTCTCTCATGCTGGCTTTGAGGGTCTGACCTAGAATCTGGAGACCTTTGGAGTGTCTGGACAACTTGAAAATCCTAAAGACTCTTACCAAGCGGATGACACGGAGGATGGCCAGTGACATGGCCTGCTGGCCCTGCTGGGCATCCTCTGGCTTCTCAGCCAGCTCTGTCCCCAGAGTGATGAAGTAGGGGATGATGGCCACAATGTCAATGATGTTCATGATGTTGGTGAAGAAACCAGCTTTGCTCGGACAGGCAAAGAACCTCACCAAAAATTCGAAGGAGAACCAGATGATGCAGAGAGTCTCCACAATGAAGAAAGGGTCGGTGAAGGAGGTGGACTGCTGGTACCCGATGGTGCTGTTGGAGTAGGTATGGAAGGTCACCCCACCACCATGCATGTCTTCATTCTCATCTCGGAAGATGGGCAGTGTTTCCAGACAGAAGCTGACGATCGAGATCAGAATCACCATAACAGACACAATGGCTATAATCCTGGCAGGCCCTGAGCTCTCTGGGTATTCAAAGAGAAGCCACACCTGTCTTTGGAACTCATTTTCAGGCAGAGGACGTTCTTCCTCCTTGATGTAGCCTTCATCCTCCCGAAACATCTCCATTGCTTCTTCTCCCAGTTCATAAAACCGGATTTCTTCCGAAAATATATCTAAGGGCACATTCACAGGTCGCCTCAGCCGGCCCCCAGACTGGTAGTAGTACAAGATGGCATCAAAGCTAGGGCGGTTGCGATCGAAGAAGTACTCGTTTCGGAGGGGATCAAAGTACCTCATCCGCTTCTTAGGGTCCCCTAAGAGGGTCTCTGGAAACTGGGCTAAGGTCTTTAGCTGGGTCTCAAACCGCAGTCCTGAGATGTTGATCACCACCCTCTCGCAGCATTCGTGGTCTGCTTCTGGGTCATAGGTGTCCTGTGGGTGCCCAGGGAGGGCAGCAGCCTCATCTGCTGGGTCTCCAGTGGCCACTGTCATAATTGGGACTGAGAGGAGCGCCTCGCGCTATGCCTTCCAGCTGCCTGGTGGCAGGGGGCTCAGGGTGCTGCTAACGGCCCCAGGAAACACAGAAGCATTAGCTTGAGCTCCTGCAGGAGAGCCCCCCAAGCTCTCCGAGAGCTGGAGAGGCAGCCTCGCTCGGCTGAAAGACAGAGGCAGTTAAAGACATGAGACCAACCAGCACTGGCAACCCTACCTGGGTTGCTGCTTGCTGTCTCCCATCTCTCAGCCAAGAGTCCAGAAACATGACAACTACTACTGCCACCACCACCATCACCACCACCACCAAACAGCAGAATTACTTTCACCTTGTAACTTGGCTGGGGCCAGAAGAAGCAGGGAGGAATCTCTCAAGGAAGCTCTGGAATGCCTTGCACTGGGGAGGGCTGAGACAGTCCCCCTCTGTACCACACAGCATCCTGGGGTATAAAACCCAACTAGGAGGCTGGAAGGGACCCCTGCCCCAGGAAGGGCACTGATGTCTCACATATACCTGCACCCTGGAATCTTGGACCTAGTCCTTCTTCACTGATCCCACCCCATGATTTTACACATGGCTGTTATTAAATGATAGATTGATTTACCTGGCCAGGCAGGAACCTCTGGCTCTCTTCCTTGTGAAGCAGATCAGATGCTGTAGGAATCCTCGATCCACAAACAGGCAGCCCAACTCCCCATCACGTCTTCTCACTTGAGCTAGAAATAATGGTGAGTCATTCTGGGCAGGACGGCAGGCTCCAGGTCCTGGAGGTGAGCTCTAGGGCTGGACTGGGCTGCAAGGGCAGTGGGGTGCCTGGCCAGGGGCATACAGGACTTGAGAACAGCAGAGCTTGGGTCTGGAGCCTTTGGAAAGAAGGAGGTAAGATGCACAGCTCAGCAAAAGCCGGAGTCCTCCTGGCTGTCCTCAGGAGGTGTGACGTTGCCTGGAAAACAGAGCAGCAAGGTGGAACCGTGGCTTTGGGGCAGCTGGTACCAAGATTTAGGAGGGCTTGGGCAGCTCCCCTCACTGCAGGTGACAAGCCCCGTGACAACCTTTCATTTTGGCTGTTCATGGCTGAGAACTACCCCTTAGCTTCCCAGCCTCTTCTGGGCAGGTTTTCTTTCCATCAGCTGGAAACACGTTTCCCCCCAGGGAACAAGCCTTCAGGCTTGACGGGGCTGCCTTCTCCAGAGGCCTCTCCAAGCTAATCCAGACCCCTCGTTTACAGCTGCCATAACGAGCGACTCCGGCAAAGCACCCCCCACCCCTACCCCATGTCAGGACACACATCTCTCAAGGGGAGGACTTCCTCTCCGCAGTCTGACTACAAGCTCTGACCTCAACCGTGTCCTGGCAGAAGAAGCACCCCACCCCCTTCCCAACCCGCGCACTCATTCAGAGCTCATCCAGGGGGACCCCACACGCAGCAAGGTCACCCATGTAGAAATCCGGATGGCCTAGTCGCTGAACTTACTCTCCCTCCGGGATCCCTGGGCCGTAGACCTCCCTCTGGGCCGGGTGGCATTTGAGCTGGCCAGGCGCTCGACCACTGATTTCTCCCCAAGAGAAAATCCCTTACATCTCCTCGGCAGGGAGCGCTGAACAAACGCTCAGCCTGCTTGGCTGCTAGGCGGCTTGGCAGCCGTGAGATGGGGAGCCTGGAGAAGGCTGGCTTCCGGCCTGGCCCCCTGCCGACCCAATCCCGCCGGCCCCAGGGCGGGGAGGGGTCTGGGCCCTCTCCCCATCGCCCCGGGCCCCAGCCGGGATTCCGCGGGGCGCGCTTCCTGCACTGCTCAGAGCCGGCGACCAGACCTTCCAGCTGGCCGCGAGCGAGAGCGCCACCTTAACCCCTTCCTGCCTGGTGTGGTTAGCTCCGGCTGCGGGCCCGAATGCAGCCCGGCTTTCCCCCCTGCCAGGTTCAGCGGAGGGACCACCGAGGCTCCACCTCCATCCGAAAAAACAGGAGATTGAACTCTGGGGGTGGGGAGTAGGCTGCACCAGGCTGCTGTCCCAGATCCCAGCCTGATCCAAAGCACGGGGGTTCCCGGTAGCCCACGGCCCCTGCAAAGGGGGAAAAGACCCTCTCTGCAGTGAAGCCGTTTTTATCTCGTGCCAGACCCAGTCCTACCAACCCGCGCTATTTACCAGACATGGTTATGCTGTCGGCTGCACTTCCCATCACCCGCCAGCTCCTCTCTGCGCCCTCCGCCCCGCGCCACGCCACGCAACCACAGAGGGTCCCCGACCCCATTCCATGCACTCTACTCCTGCGGGGCGCAATCCCCCTGGCCCGCCCGGGGCTAGGACACGACTGGCAGATATCCGGGGTTGGCACCGGCTCACCCTCCCGGGGACCAGCCCGACCCCGCAGCGCTGCAGGCTGCGCCGCCGGGTGCTCTGCAACCCTTCTGGGTGCCGCAGCTGGGCAGGGGAGGTACCACTCAGGCCAATATCCCGACACTGATCTACCCTTCCGACCTGGCACCGGAGTCTCCATGTTTCTCAGTGACGGCCAGCGTCGGCAG
>NW_026000081.1:3381029-3452960 GCF_001458135.2 Marmota marmota marmota
TGGGGGCCAGAGCCAGCAGGCGCACTGCTCGCCCCCACCAGCTCGCTGGCCGTCCAGTTGAATCCCCTGGCCTCGACCCCCACCCCACCAGGAAAACACCCCATTCTTTGGTGTAGCCCAACTTACTAACCAGAACCCCGTTGCAGAACTCAGTTGAGTGTTGCCGGGGCCCAGAGAGATGGAAGGGGCACAAGCTGAGGAGTGCTCAGGAGAGGCTCTTGCCAACATAATGAAGTAGGCAAAGAGGAAACAATCAATAGCAGCTATCCCAGGCCCGAAGCGGGATCCAGCCCTGCGGGAGACGTGTTGCTATTATTACCACGCTGCTGCCAGAGAGCATCTGCAGACCCTAGACCCCCTCCTTGTCCTCTTCCTCCCGTGTCCCCCCTTTCCCAGCTCTGCGTCCCATCTTGCTCTTACCCAGCGAAGATTTGGCTTCTCAGGGGAATGCAGCAGGTGCGGGCCGGGCTGCAGTGTGGCAGAAACTCGCTGCTGTGTTTGCCCCAACCGGGAGGAGCCGCAGGAATAGGGATCACTGCAGGGCTGGCTATCTTGCTTCTCCAACTCCTTCCCCGCAGGACCTTGGCCAAGAAAGACTGGGGAACACGCAGTTGCCCTTGGGAAGGGCCAGCTACTGGACCTTTTCGCAGATCTGGCAAAACTAGCTGGTCAATGGGGTTCTGAACTTGGGGGTGCAGCTCCGAGGATTCCGGAGCGCAGCATAGGGGGAAGTCCTTTACTTTTAGGAGAATGTGCATAAGGAGCCCAGTCCGCTCTTTGTTTAGATGTGGGATACCAGGAGGTCCAGGTTGCTTTTGGAAGCCATATGAAAGCCTCAAGCCTTTGCTAGTTCTGTTCTCTAGATCCCTATAAGAATCATGCAGGCAGGTGTACCAAACAAAGTTTCCTGGAGATAAGACCACAGTAGACACAGAACTCTGGGTACAGAGGGGCTTTAATATGGAGAAGACTCCTGCTGGCTCCTCCCTGCTCACAGAATTTCCTGCACCCCATGATGGAAGCTCTGAGAACCTATAATGTCAGGCTAAGTGGGATTCTGGCGTTTCACCTAGGTAGTCTATGAGATTTAGACTGAGGTTCTACCTAGAGTTGCACTCCTGGAAACCTCTCCTGACCAGCGCTGAGGGGCTCTTTCTCCTTGCCACTCTGGGTTCTCATCTCCATTAAACTACAATCGTTTTATACATCTGATCATGCCTATATATTTTCTTTGCCCTTGTTAAAACGGAAGATGTGGACAGAGAAAAGCCTATGAGGGAGAATTGATAATCGTTCTAATTTTTGACATGTGGTGACCATATGGTAAGCACCTCTAACCTAGCGCAACACTGAATCCTCATGACTCTATGACATGGTGTCTACATCATTACCATTTCATAGGAGAGGAAACTGAGCCAGAGAGAGGGGATGTAACCTGTCCAAGGCCAATAAGTCTAGACTCTTAAGACTTGAATCAGGTATTTTCATCTCTTTCTTTGGCATCTTATTTTGGCCCCTGTTACTACCTCCTAACTAGCCTTAGGGGGACGTTATCCTCTCTTTCCCTTCTAAGTCTGACCTAAGTGTGAATGACAATGAAAAAGAAGTTAACAGAAGAAGAAGGAAAAGGAAAAGGAGTGATGGGAGGGGGGTGGGGAATAAGGAGGGGAAGAAAAGGACCACAATAACAGTTGTTTAGGAGCATTTCAGGCTCCTTCCCTTAAAGGTACCTCTTCCAGTTTCTTTCTATGGCAGCACAAAAAAATGGCAGTGAAATGGTAAGCCCCTGCTCAGCATTGACACTTGCTAGCTATGAGAACTTGAGCAAGTTATTGAAACTCTCTGAGCTTCAGCTTCCTCATCTGTCCAATGAGAGAGCAAAGCTACTTCACAAGGTAGCTTTTAAGGATTAAACTAATTATAAGGAGTGGACAGTCAGCTGGCTTCATTGGTGGGCTAAGCTAGCAGGTGTTCAATCCCTGCACTACCTTTCCAATCCTATAGAGGTCACCATTTCCTATTTTTGGCTTTAAAAAATAGAGTCACTTGATCTTTTCCCTAGGGCAGGGAGACCCCCCCCCCCAAAAAAAAAAAAAAACCAAAAACCAAAAACCAAAAAACCCCTCCCTTCCCCTTTGGTTTGGTTTCCTGCTTGGGGAAGGTTTCCTTCAGTGGAGGGAAGGGCTGTGGTGCCCACTGCAGTGAGTGGTGGGCAGTTATTTAAAAGAAGAGCTTATCTCAGAAAGTCAAGGGTCATATGTTTTCTCTCATATATGGAAGCGAGAGAGGAAAAAGGAAAAGGAAGTTGGGGAGGACTGGCATGAAGACCTAAGGGAGGTCAGCAGAGTAGAGGAAAGGGAGCCAGTGGAGTGAACAGGGGAGGGAAAGGGATATACTGGGGAGTGATATTGATTGTGTGCATGTATGAACATGGAACAGTGAGTCCTACCATTATGTACAATTACAATGCACCAACAAAAATATGGAAAAAGGGCTGGGGATGTGGCTCAAGCGGTAGCACGCTCGCCTGGCATGCGTGTGGCCCGGGTTCGATCCTCAGCACCACATACAAAGATGTTGTGTCCGCGGAGAATTAAAAAAAAATAAATGTTAAAAAAAAAAAAAAAATATGGAAAAAAATAATAGGTTATGATGGTGTGTGTGTGTGTACACACATGCACTCACAATTAGCTGCTAAATGGTGAGGTTGGGACCAAATTTAAGATTGTGTGACACTGCAAGTCACCATGCCATTCTAGTTGAGTGTCAGGCCTCTGGCTAAATTCCTGGTCCCCGGAACATGAATTCAGTCCAGAAGATCTCAAAGACTCCCAGGGCACATCTACGTGGATCTACTGAAGAGAGTCCAGCTTATCAGGAGGCCTGTTTTAGAAGGGGGGTAGTACTGGTGTTGGTACTTAAGCTGTTTACACATTAACTCAGGGACTCAAGGTAGCCGTGCAAGATTCTGGCCCCAAAGTCTGCTCTGGACTGGTTCCCAGAGTAGCTCTTTCAGTGCTTCTCAAATTTGTAAGCCCTGGGCTTAGTACCACTTATCCAGATGAAAGGGAAGTACAAGGCACAGCCATCTGATTAGGATTGTGTGCTGTGTTTTAGTTTTAGCATGCTGAGCTGTGTGACCCAAGGATATTCACTAGACCTCTCTATGCAGCAGTTCACTTGTGAATTAGAAAGGATTACATTCTTTCCACCCACACCCCTTGCTCATAAGGTGCAAAGAAGGAAAAAAGGATGGAAACTAAAATTCATTGCTACATTATTTCAAATCTCATTTGTTAGGATCAAAGAGGATAATAATGCACATACATATGCCTGAAGAAGCAAAAACCCCAGGAGGTGTGAGCCAAACGCTGGGAAGACCACCTTGTCAGTTGCTACTGTGGTGGTCAGACCCTGCCAGTGTGCATTGCTCCTGACATTGGAGCACTTCTCTTGGACGTGGAATGGGCACCATTCTGGCTCCTCACTGACCTCAGAAATCTGCTACTTAACTCAGATGTCCAGGTTGGCCTCCTGCAGGAAGCTTTCTAGATTAACTCCTGCTGCCTCCAGGGGCTCTGGTGTGGAACCTGACCCTTGGCTCCGGTCCTGAGTCGGCTACTCACTCATTCCACTCCTGGAAATACTGGCCAAATACAAGAGTCTGTTGAGGGATGGCTGAAGAGGGCAGGCCCTTCTGCACACTTGGACTGCTGCTCTGGGTCAGTCCCTCTGTTGTCTATTGTCCCACAGTTGGGTTCCCTCCTTCTACACTGACCCCCAGGCTCTTGCCTGGGCTAATAAATAGCACAGCAGTCAGAGAGCAGTGGGTTCCGGCAGGTCTAGGGCCTGATCCCAGGCCTGCCGTGTTTGAACTCTCTGATCATTTCCTCATCGGTACATTTTTACTTTGTGGCTGGAAGGCCGAGCACCTGAAGCAGGGCCCTGGCTATCTGAACACTAAGGCCAGCCCCTGGTGGCACTGTTCTCCGAGCTTTGCCACCGTCTTCTCCACTGGGAACAGAAGTCGGGTGTTTTGCGATGAGCTGTTGTGGCAGATGCCTTCTGTGTTCCAGTCACCTCCCCTCGGGCCACCTGTGACTTCAGCTGCCTGTGGAGAGTGATGCCTGAACAAGTCACTGTCTCCTGGCTTTTCTGATTCAAGGTTCGTTCTGAGGCTGGGGTGGCCCACATGAGCTGCCAGGGTGGCAGGAGGTTGGGGAAGGCAACTCTATAGGTTCTGGCCTTCAGACCCTAACCAGAGGGTTCAGGTTGGACAATAGCCCCCGAATGGCTCCCGTCAATATGGACTCCCAGTTGCTCACAGTGGTAACCGCCCCATCTCGTGTCCATCGGACTGAGGCAGGACAAAGTCCAGAGCGAATGTCTCCTGACCTGTTCCAGGCAGCTCGGCTGTTTCCCAGCCCTTTCCATGGCCAGCTGGCTGCCTGGGTCCTCTGTCTCCTGCACAGGAATCTCTTCGGCCCTACTTCCTTGTGCTGTGAGAGACACTACCATCCTCCCAGCTGCCCAAACCACAGCCCCAGGAGTTCTCTCTCATCTTCCTCCTCCACCTCGATACCCTGCACATCTAGCCAACCACTTGGTCTCTGCATGGTGCTCTCTGATTTCCTCTCCCTCTTCTGCTGCTCCATAGAAGCTACCAGCAGGCTTGATCTGGGCCCTTGCGGCCTGGCCGTGGCCTTTACTATAGCCTGCCTTCAAATTAGCTCCTCTCTGGCCTCTTCTCCCCCCGTTGCTACAGCAATCTTTCTAAAATGCAAATTAGATCATGTCCTCCCCTTTACTCCTCTTTGGCTCCTATTGCTGGGATCAAACTACATTTCCTAAAAAATAAACAAAGCCTCTTGTGGTCTGATTGTCCCCTGCCCTCCCCTGGTCCCCACTCTAGAAGTTTATACTGGTCTACACTGAACGGCCTTGAGAGCTCTAACAGGCTTCAACCTGGCAGATGAGGCTAAAACTTGAAGTGAGAGAGGCCTGGGGTGGATTCCTGCCTCTTCCGCTCATCATCTTCTCAGAGGGGGCTATTTCCTCTCTGAGCCTCAGGTTCTAAACTTTCAAATGGGAATCATCTTGCCAAACTCCTGCTCTGAGGACGAAAAGATAATGTGCACAGGATGCTGATCCCAGTGACCTGCCGGAAGAGCTCAAGAAACCTGAACTCATGCATATTCATACTGTAGAATTCCATACAGATGTTTATTAAAAATCAATAAATTACATCTTCAGTCAACAACAACCACCACCACAAAAACAAACAAACCGGCAACCCCCCCTGAGCTTCCAGGTCTTTCGGCTTTGGCTTCAGTGGAATGCTCTGTTCTCCTCCTCCCCATTGCCCACTGACTTCTGACACTCAGCTCAAGGCGCATCTTCTAGGCAATCTTTCTGGGCCTTTTTCTGGTTTCCATCCACTTATTCTATGCCTGGGACCCAGACTCACCACACCAAGTCTCTTGGGGCCCTTCTCAATCCCATGCTGTCTTCTACTAGTGGGGAGCACCCCAAGGGCAAGGCCAACTCTTCTGGATTTGCATCCTCAGGTCTGGTCCAAGCCAGGCACAGAACAGCTGTCATGGCAGACTCCAGCAAATGCCCGAACTCTGCTCCACAGTGTAACCATCTCCCCTTGCCATGTAGCCCCTAGACGTGATGTCTCTGGAAGGCTCCTGCTTCTGAAGAATACTTGAGTTGCCGCAGGGTCAACCCCAACTCTGCTACTACCTAGGGGACTGTGAGGTGTGTGACCTTGGGTAAGTCACTTCCCCTCTTTGGGCCTCATTTTCCTGATCTGTAAAATAGGAAACCTGGGCTACGTGATGTTATCTGACCTTGTCTTGCTCTATGATTAGTTCTTTAACTTCACTTGCTCTCCTAGTGGGGAGCCCCAAACTTTCAATGGGCATACCTCACTTAATCTCCATTAGCATCCTTTTTTTTCTCTCTACTGTAACTGTTCTCCTTAAAGAAATTGAGACTGAGAGAGGTTGTGTGACCTGCTCAAGGTCACATGGTTCTAGCAATAGGCAGAGCCGGGATTTGAGGCCTCTATGAGCCCCACATTAGCAATTCTCCATCGCAGCTCGCAGCCTGTTTTTTTTTTTTTTTTCTTAGTGGGAGGAAGGATTTTTGGAGATGCCGGATCACTTTGAAAATGAGTGTTGTAAAAATTCAAAACAGTGCAAACCTAATGCTCAGCGCATCTTAATGATGTTCTCCTGAGTTCTACCAAGGGTTGTGCTAAGGGAGCTCAGGGGAGCTTCAGTTCTGAGGCCCCGCAGGGAGGAAACAGGCCTGAGCTGAAGAAAGGGGTGGGGTAAGGCAAGAAGATAGCAACTGGCTTTACATTTAGTGGAGTAAGACCCTCTGCCAAAGGAGACTCTAAGGACAGGGCCTGATCGCCACTCAGAGCTTGGGAATGCCCTCCCCATAATGTGAAGAGGGTAGTGGGGGCCATATGAAAGACAGGATAGAGGTGTTATCAGATAACAAGTGCTTGCTGAGTGGAAGGAGGCAGCAGGTCTTGTCTGGGGAACGTGGATCTAGGGTTCTCGGGGAGACTCAGCCTCTCTGACCTATCTTTGAAGCAGGGACAGGGAAAAGGTAGAGAATGGAGAAGCAGGCTGAGACATCTTGGCAACCTTCCGGTGTTGCAGAGCCAAGGTACACCTAGAAAAGTGGATTGAAGATGATCTAGGAGTGGGAGAGAGCCTGGGAACAAGAGGGACAGCTAGGAGGAGGGATGCGGTCAGAAGGCACCTGATGGAGAGCCTCAAGCTCTCCCCTACTCTTGGCACTCACTGCCTGCTGTGCACCTGAAATTCCAGCATCATCCCACACTGCCACCCAGTGGCCATGTGGGAGAGGTGCAGGGAAGCGCCAAAAGGAAGCAGCAATGGAGATGACAGAAGGGGAAAGCATTGTCATATCAATGCAGAAAAAGAGAAAACTGAATTTCTTCCCGCCTTTAGGACAGGGGGAAGGGTTCCTCATGGTTTCTGGGCCTAGTCAGAACCAAGATTTAAGTCTTGCATTCTCCAAAGGGCTTCTTCTCTTCTCTGACCTCTTGGCCAGGGCTTCACCAATTCACAGATCCCCAAGTCTCCCTGAAGAGGCAGGAGTGTCTGCAGTCCCATCCCCAGGCTTTGATTTCTGGGATGATGATGGCTGAGCACTCAGCATCATCATCCAACCTTCCCTCTTGGGAAGGTCAGGGTCATGGTCAAGGTCATGATTGTTGGGGCAGCATAATGGGGTCACTGGGGCAACGGTGGCATGGGCTGAAGGTCAGACAGTGGAGCAATTTCACAGTGGATTGCACACCACTTCCTTTCCCCTCCAGCTGCACCCTTTTTAAGATCTGTGAGCTTTTAGGAAATAAACAGAGGTTGGGTCTCTATGAAAGGCAGGACCCCAGAGTTAGGTCATAGAGTGGTGGCATAGTGCCTAAGAGCCTGGGGACAAGGGTCTAAATGAAATTCCTCTCTCCAGCCCTAGGTGAGGTGGGTAATACATAACATAAAAGGCCTGTGGCCTTGGGAAATCACCAACTCCCTCCATTCTTTCTTTTTGGAATTGCCTTGGGTGGGATTTCCTTTGGAGGTAGACTGGGGAAGCTTTGGCCCTAAGATGAAAGAAGATCAGGAAAATCATGAGAGAAACATAGGTAGGCATAGGGGTGTGTGGGGAGGGGAGAGATGGCCCTGCTCAGGTGTACATAACCCAGTACTTGGAGCCTAATAGGCAGCTCAAGATTGGCATGTCCTTCTCATTGGACAAATAAAGGTACATCGTGGGGTCAAGTTACTTGCCTATGGCCTCATAGTTAGTCAGCAGGTTGCCACATGGCTAGTAAGCAGCCACGGTCTGTCCTGTGCACTAAGCCACGCATTGATCCCAGCTCTATGGGGCATACCGAACGTACTACATAGGCAGGGCTCACAAATATTGGTTGAATTTGTAGATTTGGATAGGAAAGTCAAGTTGCCCAAAATTTACTCTAACCCAAAGCAGAGAAAACTGACTTAAATTGGGGAATAGAATATAAAAGTACACATGAAAAGGAAAGTCTTCGCAAAGGATGGGCATTTGAGAGTGTTAATGGGGAGCAGAATGTCCGAGGGGATGTTGATGTGAGTGCTTGGTCATTTTGAGTGCTTCACCATTCGTTCATTCATTCACTGTTTGCAGAAAGGCTCTCCAGAACAAACTATCTCAAATGTGCTCACTACTCTGTACCTTATCATACTGCATTCCTATTCATATTATGTACATTTACCTGCCAATTTGTTGTGTATTTTATTGTCTTATTCCCCTACCACTGAACCACAAATTCCAGGAGGAGAGAGTTGGAGGATTTTGCTGTGCCCTGTATCGCCAATGCCTGGGACTCTCTGGGTACTCACTTTATACTTGCAAAATAAATGCTTAAGTGAATGAGTGAATTCCAAGGCAAGGGGACAACAGGTACCGAGCACAGAAGTAGCCTCCTCTGGCTCAGGAACACTGAACCTGTAGGAGTGGAGAAGATAGCGTGGAGGGACAGGGTGAGGCAGGAGAGGTCTTTGGGGGGAAGACCAAGAAGGCCTTGAGAGTCATAATGAGGAATTTTGACTTATTTTGTCCTGTAGTCAATGGGGAACCACTGAAGATTTTCAGTAGGAGAGTGACAGGATCCAATCTGTGTTTTAGAAAGATAATTTAGGAAATGTAATTAGTAATAAAATTTGTAATGAAAATATAGTGCAATGAATGGATATAGGCAGGAAACTAGTAAGAAGGTGGCTGCTTCACCTGGTGAGAGATGTCAAGGGTCTGAACTCAGGCCATTTGTTCATAAATGAAGGGTGGAAAGGATGGGGCAGCGATGATGGTGGTAAAGAGAAAAGCGTCGTCAGGAAGAGAGTGGGAGGATGTCGGTACAGTTCAGCGGTCAGTGAGAAGAGAGCAAGTGGGGAGTCCTTTTGCCAACTGAAGGAGTCAGAAGGGTGGTGTGTACATGTGTGCCTGTGTGTGTGTGTGTGTGTGCCTTTGTGTGTATGCTCATGTTTGTGTTGGGGGATGGCACTCACATGGTGGAGCAGTTCTGGCAGACATAAAGTTTGTGGGGCCACTATAACAGTCCTGTCCATTGTGACCAGGCAGACGGTGATGGTGGCCTGATGCTCAGGAGAAAGGCTGGGGGCTGGGGATGGAGATGTGAGAGCCATCATTATGGACAAGTATTTGAAACCATAGAGAAGAGTGAGATCCTCCAGGACGTCAGTGTCGATGGAGGGAGAAGGCAGGAGGGTGCAGGACAGAATTCTTTAGAGCATTCACCAAGGAGAGAAAGGGAGAGGGGTGTGCCCCTCCCTGCTTTTGCAGCACAGTGGCATGTGACAGGGCTGGACATCCCTGTCTCCCTACTCAGGGCTAATGTTTATACTACATCAGGATCAGGACTTTGACTTCAGGTTGGGATTAAAAAAAAGTACTAGCAGCATCTGTAGAGTTAAAAATAATACTTAAAAAAGTGACAAAGCTTCATTGAACTTTATCCAAAGTAGCTTGTCCTTCTCATTCTTTGGCAGAGAGAACAGTGGTCTAAAGATAAGGATGTACATCCAGATGTGGGCCCTAGGGAGGGGAAGCTGGGGGCATGTTGAGCCAGATTGGGAAGCGGAAAGACTCCTGAGCAGGCAGAGGCTACAGGGAGGAGAGAGACAAGGTGGCCTCCTGCCCTTAAGAAAACACTGACTGGTAGAGAGATGGGCCTGTGGGTGGTCAAGTGCTGGGCACTGAGATGCCTTAGGAGCCTGGTTCCTTGCTGGGCAGCTGGTGGGACCCAGGAAGGACTCAAGACTCACTCTGTTCCCTACACAAGTAGGGTTCCACCTCCTTTCATGGGACTTCCTAGTAGGACAGTCCCAAGGCCATGGACAGCATCCTGTCAACTGGTAGGAAAAGACTTTTCCTCTTCTTCTAATTCCTCCCTGGAGAGTCCTAGGAGCCTGGAATCCTGATTTCCTCCCATTTTGCCAATTACCTGGCCTGTGGCCCTGGGAAATCACCAATTCCCTCCATGCTTTCTTTTTGGAATTGCCTCGGGTGGGATTTCCTTTGGAGGTAGGCTGGGGAAGCTTTGGCCCTAAGATGAAAGAAGATCAGAAAAGTCATGAGAGAAACACAGGTAGGCATGTGGGGGACGGGGAAGAGATGGCCCTGCTCAGGTGTACATAACCCAGTACTTGGAGCCTAATAGGCAGCTCAAGGTTGGCATGTCCAAAATCAAATTGCGGTTTCCTTCCCCAACACAAGCAAACACCAGGAGCTGCCACGCCCTGCCCGCTCCCCTGCACCAGGTCTGGTATCAACATTTGTCCTTGCCTGAGCTCCTCCCAGGCCTCCTTTCTCCTACCCATGCCTCCTGAAGCCAGAACCATTAGGGGAAAAAAAATCAGGTCGTGTTACATCTTTGCTCAAAATTCAATGCCTGTTTACGCCCTCAGAACTACAGCAAAAATCCTTCTGTGGCCTAGAAGGCTCTCTACCATCTGTCCCTGGATACCTTTCTGACCTCATTTCCAACCATCCTCCTCATGTTCACTTGGCCTGGATCAACTCCCTCCTTGCTGGTCCCCAATCCCAGCAGAGGTGTCGCCAACAGCTTATGTGTCGCCTGTCCCCACACCTGGGAGACTCTACCCAAACACTCTCAAGACTCCCTCCCTTCCTTTATGGTCTCTGAACATTACTTCCAAGAAGCCGGACACATAAGGGAGACCTGCCTTAACCCTGTGCCTTACACACAGGAAGCGCTTGACAACCAGAAGGTAATCATATCCTGGCTTGTGAGCTCTCCCAAGGCCAGATGCATGCGCGGCCATTGGCCACCAGAGGGAGCCGCACGCGGTGGCGCCCGCACTCTGCGGCTCAGGCTGCGGCTGCAGCAACCTGGGAGGGCTGGCGGTCCTCCACCCACGCAGCACCGGGAAGGTGGGGACCCAGAGACACAGTCCATGGTTTCTGCACCAGCAGCACTTGGCTCCCCGCATACCTCCCAAACCAGATCCTGGGGGCTGACTGTCAAAAAAAAAGAAGGGCAGGTGAGATTTTGAGAGTTTAAAAATGCGTTTTCCCACCTATTTGTCAAGCTCCAAGCCCCAGCACCTCTGGTCACCTGAGGTCACATCTCTTACAACACCCTCCCTTCCTAGTCTAAAAATACAGAATCTGGAAACTTCAGTGAGGTTAAGTAGCATACATCTTCTGCCTGGCAAACCCCTTGGAGCCTTCCCTGAGCAGTTGCCACGTGACTAGGACAGAATCCAGGGGCCATGGCTTTATGTACCTGGGTCCTAAAAGCAAACGGCTGTCAGCGAAAGTGCCTACTTCCTGAGGGCTGAGTGACTTAAGGAGAGGAGAGGGAGAAGAGTGGGTGGGTGAATGGGGGGAGATTAGGCACTAACTTGAGGCCTACGGAGGGTCAGGAGGGTCCTATCAAACTTGGTCCACAGGCCAAATTTCATATCTTTACCACACTCCTGCCTTCACACACCCCCATCTCTCCTTCCAGATCCTCCCTCCTTCTGAGAACCTTGTGCAGGCAGGCCAGGCTTGGAAGTCCTCAGTGTTGGTCAGTGTCTTAGAGGTCACCTTAGATGCTCCTGGTGTGTCCAGCAACCATGGTTCCTAGGAATTCACTGCTCAGTATTCCTGCCCCTTCCCAGTCCTGTTGCTGGGTTTTGGCCCACTGTGACAGCCCCACCATGGTCAACAAACCCTGCCTCCCAGGCATGGGAAATGTCTCTCCCATTACCTCTTCTCAGAGGCAACACTGTGTGTCTGAGAACAGGGGCCTTCCCTTAGCACAAGGCCAGAGGGTGGGGCAAGGCACTGGCAGTGAACTGATGGTCTAACTAACAGGTAGCTCCTAGTAAGTAGGTGTGCATGTGTGTGAATGTGTGAGTGAGTGTGTGTGTGTGAGAGTGTGCACAAGTGTGGAGTCAGACACCCCCCCACCCCCCGCCCCAGTAATTGGGAACAGAACCCAGGGGTGTTTTACTACTGAGCTACATACCCAGTCCTTTTATTTTGAGACAGAGTCTCACTAAGTTGCTTGGAGCCTTGCTAAGTTGCTGTGGCTGGCTTTGAACTTGTGATCCTCCTGCTTCAGCCTCTGGAATCACTGGGATTTCAGGGGTGCCCACCGCACGTGGCCTGAAACCTTCTTTTAAAATATCCCCCAACCTTCCCAAGCGCTCTATGTTTTCAGATCATATTGACTGATTTTATTATGTAATTATGAAGGTGCCTATCCACTGTTAATCATCTGAATGTTTATAAAAAGCCAACATTGCTGCAGGCCAGTGAGAGTTTGTACTCTCTCATTGAAGTGTGAGAATTCAGTCCAAAGTAAAGCCATTTGACATTCTCTTTTGCTGTGGGGTGTGACTTTGCCTTAGGTGTTTTGGAATTTGAAAACCACAAAAGCACCTTGGTCTTGTCCCCTTAGATACTGAAGCTCTGGGGATTCCTGGGTACAGACATTAGCTTTGGTGTGTGACTTGCTCTTTGCCATTAAGTCCCACTTCTTTGTTGGGTGATTAGCTAATTTTTAAAAAGTTTCCATACAAAATGGATTAGTAGGCCAATTTTAACTGTAACCTTCTCAGATAGCAAACCAATTTAGCTCAATAAAATCCAGGGGTCTCTGGAGCATAAGATTGTATATATAGTCTGATTATAACTCAGTTAAAAACAAGAATAAGGGGTAGAATTTTTAGCTATGGCAGTGCAGAAAGGCTGAAAAATCCTCATATTAAAAAATAATGTAAGACTAGACAAATATGTCAAAAATCATTTCTAGGCAGCAAATACAAATAGCACCTTGACAAGCTTTTTTCAAGACAAATTGCTGAAATCTTCTGATAAGAACTTGAGAGCCTGAAGTGTGCTGGTTAGGACTGCTGGCTTCTCTCTATCCTTGGATTTAGTAGAGCTATGGCTGGCGGTGACCACCAGCTGCTTCACTGTAGAGGAGTTGGCCTTGATGTGGAGAGGAGAATAAAAGACCCATCTCCAGCAGGTTTTCAGTAGAAGCATCAACTTGATATAAAACAAATGGGAAAGTCCACAGCCAGCTTGCCTGAAGTTGTGGTGCTGTTCATAGTAGTGAGCAACCAGGACAGTATCCTGAAATTCCCAGGAATCTGGAAATAAGGAAGCCACAAAGGGAATAGATATATTTTTTTTCCCACAGATCTTTGGCAGATTGTAAAGCTGTGCTCATGCACGTGGGAAGATCTAATAGAAATGAAAGCTGACTTATAAACCTTCCTGAGCTTTCAACATGCTCCCCAACCTGCTCCTGGATTTATTGGTAGAGGTAGAGGTTGGAAGACTGACTTCTTCAAGCAACACTTGAGGACATCCTCTGAGCAACCATGGGCTGACCACTAAGCTATGCAGAAACAGGAGTAACCCCTTTAAAGCCAGGCTAAAAAAGTTAATGACAAGAAAAAAACAAAACAGAACAGAACAAAAAAACAAAAACAACAAAAACAAAACTGAACAGAGACATCAGCAATAGCAGCACCTTGCAAGGATAAGACATAACCACAGATTAAATTTGGAAAAACTCACAAAAGCTAAAACTAAAGTCAAACCCAAATAGCAAAAAACCAACAATAATCCTCAGAGGAAAAACAGAGGTTTTTCTGCAATCTGTATACGGGGTAAAAATGGGAGTTCATAACCCACTTGCATCAAAGTGTGAAATATGATATATCAAGAACTATGTAATGTTTTGAACAACCAACAATAAAAATTAAAAAAAAATAAAAAATAAAAAATAAAAAAAAAACTTAGAGGTTAGAGTTGCTACAAATATCTAAAAAATGTCCAGTTTTCAACAAATGATAAGCTATGCAAAATAATAGGAAAGTATGTTCAATACCCAGGGTGAAAAAAGCACTTCAGAAACTTTTTGGTGGTTCCAGATATTAGATTTAGCAGAAAAAAATCCAAAGCAGCTACTTGTAAACATGTTTAAAGAATTGACACGTTTATTTTATTTTTATTATTATTTTTTAATATTTACTTTTTTTTAGTTGTAGTTGAACACAATATCTTTATTTTATTTATATTTATTTTATGTGGTGCTAAGAATTGAACCCAGGGCCTTGCACATGCTAGGCAAGTGCTCTACTGCTGAGCCACAACCTCAGCCCCTTGACGCAGGTTTAGTTAAGGGGAAATATGATTACATGGCTCAACCAATAAGGAATGAAAATAAACAAATAGAAATTCTGAAAAAGAACTGCGTGTAAATTCTAGAACTGAAAAGTACAATAACTGAAATGAAAAATTCACTAGATAGGCTTGACAGCAATTTTGAGGGATCAGAAAAAAAAGCGTTGTTAAACTTGGGGGTAAATCAATAGAAAAAAGGTGGGAAAAAATGAATATACGCTTAGAATATCTTTTGGACAATTAAAAATGTACCAAAATATGTATAATGAAAAGTCTCAAATGGAAAAGAAAATGAGTCAGAAAAATATTTTAAAAATGACTGGAAATTTCTCAAATTTGATTAAAAAAACATTAACATACAGATTTTAAAACCTCAATAAATTCAAATCAGGCTAGACACAAAAAGATAATATAATATTCAAAGAGAAAAATTTTAAAGCAGTAAGAGAAAAATGACTCACCACAAACAAGTGAACCAACAATAGTATGATTTAAAGCTGACTTCTCCTGAGAAGAATGGAGGTTCCAAGACTGTGGAATGACATATTAAAAGCACTAGAAAAAGAAAAGTCAAAAGCAAGTTTATATACAGTGAAATATCCTTCAAAGATGAAGCAGATTATAATTGAGTGATTTTAAGAAATACAAAACATATAAATTAAAAAATAAGACTTGAATGCAGTGAAATTTGGGGGATGCCCTTGAACATTAAGGGGAAATTTTTAGAATAATATGCTTATATTCAAAAAGATCTCCAATCAGTGAACAATCAATGATCACAGTTTCCAACTTATACTAGATAAAGGAGAGCAAATGAAATCCAAAATAAGCAGAAGAAAGTAGACAATAAAGATTAGGATGGAAATCACTAGAACAGAAAATAATAAGTAAATCAATGAAATCAATAGTGGTTCTTTGAGAAGATCAACTTGATAAGTATCAATCCAGGAAAGAGAAATAACCAATATCAGAAATGAGAGAGATGACATTACTCTCAATTTTGCAGGCATTAAAAGGATAATAAAGGAAAATTTAATGGACAACTTTATGCTAACAAATTTGACAATTTTGGTGAAATGGATAAATTCCCAGAGAGATACAAACTACCAAAGTTCATACAAGAAGAAATAAACAACCCAATACTCTTATGCTTTATACAATACTTTATACATTTGTCAAAATTTTAATATTTGTTTAGATCAAATCTCTCAGGAAACTGGGAATAGAAGAGAATTTTTTTAAAACCTGGTAAAGTACATCCATGAAACATCTGCAACTAACATTATACTTAATGGTAAAAGGTCACATGCTTTCCTCCTAACTTCAAGAAGAAGACAAGTTGTCCATTCTCAATCTTTTTATTCAAGATTGTAGCCAGTGCAATGAGATAAGAAAAATAAACAACATCCAGATTAGAAATTAAGAAGTGAAACTGTTTCTATTCACAAATGACATGGTTGTCTATGTAGAAAAACCAATGGAATCTACAAAAGAAGTTACTACAATTTATAGGTGAGTTTACCAAGATGTTAGAGCAATGTACAAAAATCATGTTTCTGTATACTAACAACAATTAGACATTGAAAATTTTAAAAATACCATTTACAATAACATTCAAATATGAAATAGTTAGGGACAAATCTAACAAAGAACATGAAAGACCTATACACTGAAAACTACAAACCATTGACCTAAGAAATCAAGAGATATATTGTATTCTAAGATCAGAAGACTTGTTAGCATGGCCAGTGGTTTACTTATTTATTTATTTTTTCAAAAACCAACTTTTTGTTTTGTCAGTTTTTTCAATTGTTTCTTTTGTTTCAATTTCATTAATTTCAGCTCTGGTTTAATTATTTCCTATCTTGTATTGATTTTGGTGTTGATCTGTCCTTCTTTTTCTAGGACTTGAGATGTAGTGTAAGGTCATTTTTTTGTTGACTTTTTATTCTTTTAATGAATGCACTCAATGCAATAAACTTTCCTCTTAGTACTGCCTTCATAGTGTCCCAGAGATTTTGATATGTTGTATCAATGTTCTCATTTACCTCTAAGAATTTTTTTTTAATTTCATCCTTGATTTCTTCATCATGCATTATTCAATTGTGTAATATTTAGTCTCCATTTGTTACAATAGCTTCTATTTTTTATTTTATCATTGATTTTTAATTTCATTCCATTGTGTCAGTTAGACTGCAGGGTATTATCTCTGCTTTTTTGTATTTACTATTAGTTGCTTGTGGCATAAGATATGGTCTATTTTGGAGAAAGAGCCATGTGCTGCTGAGAAGAAAGTATATTTACTCACTGATGGATGAAATATTCTATATATGTCTGTTAAGTCTAAATTATTGATTGTATTATTTAGTTCTATAGTTTCCTTATTTAGTTTTTGTTTGGAAGATCTGTGTAGTAGTGAAAGAAGTGTGTTAAAGTCACCCAGTGTTATTGTATTGTGGTCTATTTGACTCTTGAAATTGAGAAGGGTTTGTTTGTTATAGCTAGATGCTCCATTGTTTGGGCATAAATATTTATAACTGTTATGTCCTGTTTATACATACATCCCTTAAAAAGTATGAAATGTCCTTCTTTGTCTCTTCTGATTAACTTTGAAGTCTACTTTATCTGAAGTAGTAACCCCTACTTCTTTATGCAATCCATATGAGTGATGAGTTTTTTCCCATCCTTTCACTTTTAGCCTGTGGATGTCTGTGCCCATGAGGTGAGTCTCTTGAAGACAGCATATTGTTGGGTCTTGCTTTTTAATCCAATCTGTCTTTTGATTGATGAGTTTAGGATGTTAACATTCAAGGCTATTATTGAGATATGATTTGTATTCCGTGTCATTTTGATTTATTTCTGGTTTTTGATTTGTCTTTGTTTCTCATTTGGTTGAATGTCCCTTTAGTGTAGATTCTCCCTTTGCTGGTGTTTCACTTTTTTTTTTTCCCACTCCATCCTCATGGAATATTTTGTTGAGAATGCTCTGTAGTGTAGGCTTTCTAATTGTGAATTCTTTTAGTTTTTTTTTATCATGGAATGATTTAATTTCATATTCAAATCTGAAACAATTTTTTTAAATGTTTTTATTGTTGGTTGTTCAAAACATTACATAGTTCTTGATATATCATATTTCACACTTTGATTCAAGTGGGTTATGAACTCCCATTTTTACCCCATATACAAATTGCAGAATCACATCAGTTACACATCCATTGATTTACATATTGCCATATTAGTGTCTGTTGTATTCTGCTGCCTTTCCTATCCTCTACTATCCCCCCTCCCCTCCCCTCCCCTCCCCTCTTCTCTCTCTACCCCCTCTACTGTCATTCATTTCTCCCCCTTGTATTATTTTTCCCTTTCCCCTCACTTCCTCTTGTATGTACTTTTGTATAACCCTGAGGGTCTCCTTCCATTTCCATGCAATTTCCCTTCTCTCTCCCTTTCCCTCCCACCTCTCATCCCTGTTTAATGTTAATCTTCTTCTCATGCTCTTCGTCCCTACTCTGTTCTTAGTTACTCTCCTTATATCAAAGAAGACATTTGGCATTTGTTTTTTAGGGATTGGCTAGCTTCACTTAGCATAATCTGCTCTAATGCCATCCATTTCCCTGCAAATTCTATGATTTTGTCATTTTTTAATGCAGAGTAATACTCCATTGTGTATAAATGCCACATTTTTTTTATCCATTCGTCTATTGAAGGGCATCTAGGTTGGTTCCACAGTCTTGCTATTGTGAATTGTGCTGCTATGAACATCGATGTAGCAGTGTCCCTGTAGCATGCTCTTTTTAGGTCTTTAGGGAATAGACCAAGAAGGGGAATAGCTGGGTCAAATGGTGGCTCCATTCCCAGCTTTCCAAGAAATCTCCATACTGCTTTCCAAATTGGCTGCACCAATCTGCAGTCCCACCAGCAATGTACAAGTGTACCCTTTTCCCCACATCCTCGCCAGCACTTGTTGTTGTTTGACTTCCTAATGGCTGCCAATCTTACTGGAGTGAGATGGTATCTTAGGGTGGTTTTGATTTGCATTTCTCTGACAGCTAGAGATGTTGAGCATTTTTTCATGTACTTGTTGATTGACTGTATGTCCTCCTCTGAGAAGTGTCTGTTCAGGTCCTTGGCCCATTTGTTGATTGGGTTGTTTGTTCTCTTATTGTCTAATTTTTTGAGTTCTTTGTATACTCTGGATATTAGGGCTCTATCTGAAGTGTGAGGAGTAAAGATTTGTTCCCAGGGTGTAGGCTCCCTATTTACCTCTCTTATTGTTTCTTTTGCTGAGAAAAAACTTTTTAGTTTGAGTAAGTCCCATTTGTTGATTCTAGTTATTAACTTTTGTGCTATGGGTGTCCTATTGAGGAATTTGGAGCCCGACCCCACAGTATGTAGATCGTAGCCAACTTTTTCTTCTATCAGACGGCGTGTCTCTGATTTGATATCAAGCTCCTTGATCCATTTTGAATTCACTTTTGTGCATGGCGAGAGAAAGGGATTCAGTTTCATTTTGTTGCATATGGATTTCCAGTTTTCCCAGCACCATTTGTTGAAGATGCTATCCTTCCTCCATTGCATGCTTTTAGCCCCTTTATCAAATATAAGATAGTTGTAGTTTTGTGGATTGGTTTCTGTGTCCTCTATTCTGTACCATTGGTCCACCCGCCTGTTTTGGTACCAGTACCATGCTGTTTTTGTTACTATTGCTCTGTAGTATAGTTTGAAGTCTGGTATCGCTATACCGCCTGATTCACACTTCCTGCTTAGCATTGTTTTTGCTATTCTGGGTCTTTTATTTTTCCATATGAATTTCATGATTGCTTTCTCTATTTCTACAAGAAATGCCGTTGGGATTTTGATTGGCATTGCATTAAACCTATAGAGAACTTTTGGTAATATCGCCATTTTGATGATGTTAGTTCTGCCTATCCATGAACAGGGTATATTTTTCCATCTTCTAAGATCTTCTTCTATTTCTCTCTTTAGGGTTCTGTAGTTTTCATTGTATAAGTCTTTCACCTCTTTTGTTAGGTTGATTCCCAAGTATTTTATTTTTTTTGAAGATATTGTGAATGGAGTGGTTGTCCTCATTTCCATTTCAGAGGATTTGTCGCTGATATACAGGAATGCCTTTGATTTATGCGTGTTGATTTTATAGCCTGCCACTTTGTTGAATTCATTTATTAGCTCTAATAGTTTCTTTGTAGACCCTTTTGGGTCTGCTAGGTATAGAATCATGTCATCAGCAAATAGTGATAATTTAAGTTCTTCTTTTCCTACTTTTTGTGCCTTTAATTTCTTTCATCTGTCTAATTGCTCTGGCCAGTGTTTCGAGAACTATGTTGAACAGAAGTGGTGAGAGAGGGCATCCCTGTCTTGTTCCAGATTTTAGAGGGAATGCCTTCAGTTTTTCTCCATTCAGAATGATGCTAGCCTGAGGCTTAGCATAGATTGCTTTTACAATGTTGAGGTATGTTCCTGTTATCCCTAGTTTTTCTAGAGTTTTGAACATAAAGGGATGCTGTACTTTGTCGAATGCTTTTTCTGCATCTATCAAGATGATCATATGGTTCTTATTTTTAAGTCTATTGATGTGGTGAATAGCATTTATTGATTTCCGTATATTGAACCAGCCTTGCATCCCAGGGATGAATCCTACTTGATCATGGTGCACAATTTTTTTGATATGTTTTTGTATCCGATTCGCCAGAATTTTATTGAGGATTTTTGCATCTAGGTTCATTAGAGATATTGGTCTGTAGTTTTCTTTCTTTGAAGTGTCTTTGTCTGGTTTAGGAATCAGGGTGATGTTGGCCTCGTAGAATGAATTTGGAAGTTCTCCCTCTTTTTCTATTTCCTGAAGTAGCTTGAAAAGTATTGGTATTAGTTCCTCTTTAAAGGTTTTGTAAAACTCTGCTGTATACCCATCCAGTCCTGGGCTTTTCTTAGTTGGTATTTTAACAATTTTAAAAAATATTTTTAATTTTTTTTTTAGTTTTCAGCGGACACAACATCTTTGTTTGTATGTGGTGCTGAGGATCGAACCTGGGCCGCACACATGCCAGGCGAGCGTGCTACCGCTCGAGCCACATTCCCAGCCCTGAAACTTAATTTTGCTGGATATAAAATTCTTGGTTGGTGTCTATTTTCTTTCAGAGATTTAAATAGGACCTCCTAGCTTTAAGGGTCTGGGCTGAGAAATCAGTTGAGATTCAAATTGGTTCCCCCATATACATAATTTGATTTTTTTCTCTCACAGCCTTTAAGATTTTACCTTTATTCTGTATGTTAGTCATTCTCATTATAATGTGTCTTGGTGTGGGTCTGCTGTGATATTGTACTTTTGGGGTCCTGTAAGCCCCATGTATTTGATTTTCCATTCCATTCTTTAGGTTTGGGGAATTTTCTGCTATTACACTGAAAGGATTTTGCATTCCTGTGGTTTGTATCTCTGCTCCTTCATCCATTCCAATGACTCTTAAATTTGGTCTTTTCATGTTATCCCATAATTCTTGGATATTCTGATCATGGTTTCTTATCATCTTCTCTGCATGGTCAACTCTACTTTCAAGGTTATATATTTTGTCTTTATTGTCTGAGGTTCTGTCTTCCAAGTGGTCTAATCTGTTGCTGATGCTTTCTATTGAATTTATAATTTAGTTTACTGATTCCTTTGTTTTGAGGATTTCTGTTTGTTGTTTTTTTTTCTCTCAATCTCTAACTCTTTATTGAAGTGGTCTTTCACTTCCTGTATTTTTTCTTTGATTTCACTCCTTATACTACTTTTTACTTCACATATCAATTTAACTATATACAATCTAAATTCCTTCTTGGACATTTCTTCTACTGTGTTATCAGTGGCTTCTGTTGTTGAAGCATCTTGGTTTGTTTGGGGCACTTTATTCCCTTGTTTTTCATGTTGTTAGTGTGTTTTTTTCATCTAATTGTATGGACCTTAGTCAGGATCAGTTCTATCCTGGAGACCTACAGTGTCCCTGAAGGCTTCCAGCACTTTGCCTTTACTGATAAGACCAATATTAACAGCACCCAATGAACACAATACATAGCCTTAAATCTAGTAACTCCCACTAAGGCATCTACTGCTTTCTCGCATTGAACCAAAATGATGAGTTCAATAACTATCTATAGTATAAACAGAGAGAAAACTTGAATTACTAAAATACAAGATGAAGAAGAAAATATCACAATGGAACCATCTGTAATACAGAAGATAATTAGAAACTATTTTGAAAATGTATACTCTAATAAAATAGAAAATAGTGAAGACATCGACAAATTTTTAGAGACAAATGACCTACCCAAACTAAATGAGGAGGTCATACGTGATTTAAATAGATCAATTTTAAATAATGAAATAGAAAACACCATCAAAAGCCTAACAACCAAGAAAAACCCAGGACCAGATGGATTCTCAGCCAAGTTCTGCAAGACTTTCAAAGAAGAATTAACACCAATAGCCCTCAAAGTATTTCATGAAATAGAAAAGGAGGGAAGCTTCCAAACCCATTCTTTGAGGCTAATATCACCCTGATTCCAAACCAGACAAAGACCCATCAAGGAAAGAAGACTTCAGATCAGTATCTCTGACGAACATAGAAGCAAAAATTCTCAATAAAATTCTGGCAAATCACATACAAAAATATATTAAAAAGATAGTGCACCACAATCAAGTGGGGTTTATCCCAAGAATGCAGGGTTGGTTCAACATATGGAAATCAATATATGTAATACATCATATTAATAGACTTAAAAACAAGAATCATGATCATCTCAATAGATGCAGAAAAAGCATTTGACAAAATACAGAACAACTTCATATTCAAAACACTAGAAAAACTAGGGATAATAGAAATACCTCAACATTGTAAAAGCTGTATATGCTAAACTCAAGGCAAGCATCATTCTAAATGGAGAAAAATTGAAAGCATTCCTGCTAAAAACTAAAACAAAGACAAGGATTTCCTCTTTAACCACTTCTATTCAACATCATTCAACATCATTCTAGCCAGAGCAATTAGACAGTAGAAAGAAATTAAAGGGATACAAATAGGTAAAGAGGAACTCAAACTATCACTATTTACTGATGACATGATTCTATATATAGAAGATCCAAAAAAATTCCACCAGAAAACTTCTAGAACTAATAAATGAATTCAGCAAAGTAGCAGGATATAAAGTCAACACCCGTATATCATTTATTCCCTTGTTTTTTCATGTTGTTAGTGTGTTTTTTCATCTAATAGTATGGACCTTAGTCAGGATCAATTCTACCCTGGAGACCTATAGTGTCACTGAAGGCTTCCAGCACTTTGCCTTTACTGGTAAGACCAATATTAACAGCACCCAATGAACACAATACATAGCCTTAAATCTAGTAACTCCCACTAAGGCATCTACTGCTTTCTTGCATTGAACCAAAATGGTTATATCATACTAGACAATGGTGCCCAAAACATTCACTGTTGATATTCATTGAGTCTATTCAATAAATGGTGCTGGCAAAACTGGAAATCCAATGTATTCCTATACTTTAGCAAAGAATCCACCAAAAGAGAAATTAGGAAAACTACTCCATTCACAATAGCCTCAAAAAAAAAAAAAACACTTAGAAATCAATCTAACAAAAGAGGTGAAAGTTCTATACAATGAAAACTACAGAACACTAAAGAAAGAAATTGAAGAAAACCTCAGAAGATGAAAAGATCTCCCTTGCTCCTGGATAGGCAGAATTAATATTGTGAAAATGGCCATACTACCAAAAGTGTTATACAGATTCAATGCAATTCCTATTAAAATCCCAATGATATTCTTTATAGAATTAAAAAAAAGCAATCATTAATTTTATTTGGAAAAATAAGAGACCCAGAATAGCTAAAGCAATCCTTAGCAAGAAAAGGGCATCATAACACCAGACCTTAAACTATACTACAGAGCTATAGTACTGTATATATATAGATATGTATAGTAAAACAGCATAGTATTGGCAGCAAAATAGACATGTAGACCAATGGTACAGAATAGAGGACACAGAGACAAACCCACATAAATATGGTTATATCATACTAGACAATGGTGCCAAAAATATACACTATTGACATTCATTGAGTCTATTCAATAAATGGTGCTGGAAAAACTGGAAATCCATACATAGAAAAATGAAATTAAACCCTATCTCTCACCCTACACGAAGATCAACTCAAAGTGGATCAAAGACTTAGGCACTAAAACAGAGACCCTGCATACAATAGGAAAAAAATAGGCTCAAATCTTCACCACATCAGCCTAGGATCTGACTTCCTTAACAAGACTCCTAAAGCTCAAGAAGTAAAATCAAGAATTAATAAATGGGATAGACTCAAATTAAAAAGCTTTTTCTCAGCAAAGGAAACAATAAAGTGAGGAGAGAGCCTACAGATTGGGAGAAAATCTTTACCACATCCACCTCTGATAAAGCATTAATCTCTAGGATATATAAAGAACTCAAAAAAAAAAACTTAACACCAAAAAACCAAATAACCTAATCAATAAATGGGTTCTTTATCACATACAGAATTTTCAAATATTTTGTCCCAACTTTGGTCTGTCTTGTCATTTTTTAAAATAAGGTCTTTGACTAGTTCACAAGATTATGAAATATTTCAGTTTTCTAGTTGTACAGCATGGACACTTCACAGAAGAAGAAACACATTTGATCAAGAAATATATGAAAAAGTGTTCAACATCTCTAGCAATTAGAGAGATGCAAATCAAAACTACTCTAAGATTTCATCTGACTCCTGTCAGAAGGCAATCATCAAGAATACAGGTAACAGGAAAAAGGTACACTCATACATTGCTGGTGGGACTGCAAATTATTGCAACCACTATGGAAAACAATATGGAGATTCCTCAGAAAATTGGAAATGGAACCACCATTTTAACCCAGCTATTCCACTCCTTGGTTTATTCCCAAAGGACTTAAAACCAGCATACTATAGTGACTCAACCACATCAATGTTTATAGCAACGTAGGTGTCCCTCAACAGATGAATGGATAAAGGAAACATGGTATCTATACTCAGCTTTAAAGAAAAGTAAAATTATGGAATTTGCCAGTAAATGGTTGGAGTTAGAGAATATCATGCTAAGTGAAATAAGCCAATCCCACAAAACCAAAAGCTGAAAGTTTTCTCTAATATGCGGATGCTAATTCACATAAGGCGTGGGGTGGGGGGACACTAGGGAAAAATAGCGTTACCTTAGTTTAGATAGAGGGAAGTGATGGGAGGGAAGGGGAGGGGATATGGGGATAGGAAAGAATAGAATGAAACAGACATTATTACTGTATGTATATATGTGACTGCATGACCAATATGATTCTGCAACATGTAGACTCAGAAAAATGAGAGATTATATCCCATCTATGTATGATATATCAAAGTGCATAAATGTATTCTACTGTCATGTATAACTAATTAAAACGAATTAAAAAATTAAAAAATATCAGAAGACCCAATATTGTCAAGATATCAATACTTCCAAAATTAATCACTGTATTTAACATAATCTCATTAAAAATTCCAGCAGGAAACCCATACTTTATAGTTATATTATGTAAAAAAAGAAAGAAAATTCCAGCAGGATTTTGGTAAAACTTGACAAATTGATTCATATGTTAATGTAAAGATCTAGAGTAACCCAGAGAACTTTGATTACAGTTAGAGGGCTAATACCACCTGGTTTCAAAATTATTACCCATCTGCAATGATAAAGACAGTGAATTGAGCTGCTATAAACATTGATGTGGCTGCGTCACGATAGTGTGCTGATTTTAAGTCCTTTGGGTATGAACCAAGGAGTGGAATAGCTGAGTTAAATGGTGGTTCCATTCCCAGTTTTCTGAGGAATCTCCATACTGTTTTCCATAGTGGTTGGACTAATTTGCAGTCCCACCGGCAATTAATATCAAGGTAGACAAATAATATATCAATAGAGAAGAAAAGAAAGTCTAAAAATTGACTCATACATATATAGTCAATTGATTTTTTAAAATTTCAAAGTCAAGTCAGTGTAGAAAGGACAGTCTTTTAACAAACGTTGCTGGAACGTTTGAACAGCCACATGTCAACCCATGAATGCATACCCTCCCTAAGACTATAAGCAAAAACCAAGTCAAAGTGGAGCACAGACCTAAAAGAACCCACACTGTACAACTAGAAAACTGAAATATTTCATGATTCTGTGAACTGTCAAACACGTTATTAAAAAAAAAAAATGACAAGACAGACCAAGGTTGGGATAAAATATTTGAAAATTCCGTATGTGATAAAGAACTCACGTATAGACTATATAAAGAATTTCTTTCCACCAATCATGTGAAGGAGGGATTGTGAAACCTGTTTCACACACACTCAGGAAACTGGAACCAGAACAGGTAATAGCAGAGATGGTGTAGCCCTGTGACGGAAACCTTGGTGTCTGGGGTCAGAGGAGTTTAGCCTAGACTTCCAACCCAGCCCCTTTCTGGTTTTTACATATTGGAAATACCGATGCTTTAACCTAATCCACAGTGAAGTGGGAATAATAATAATAAAAAAATGCCTACTTCCGTGAGTTTGTTCAGGATTAATGAGACACTGGAAGGAACACTGCACATTGTTTGGCACAAAGCAAGTGTTCAGTCATTTGGCTGGTCACAAAATCTTTGTCGTGTCTACCCATCGCCCCATGTTGAAGTCTCCCTCCCGTGACATGTGAAGTCCCCATCAGTCAAGCCTTCTTTGTAGACCAACACCACGTCAGCCAGTACGGTGGTACCTTATCTCCATTTGTCTTTATTTTGTCAGTTTGGTTATAAGGTTTCCTAGGACCAGGACTAGCTTCTGGGTTTCTCTGTGTACTCCCTGATTAAACTTGGTACTTAGTAGGTTTAATAAATGGCTGTTGATTAACTAAATCTGATGAAAGAGAGTAGAGAAGGAAAATGAAAAGGAGAGCAGAACACCGGAAATAAAACTAGAGACATCTAAGGACTGATTTAATTACAGAAGACGTGAATGGCAGGCTTGCGTTGGGGAGGAAGGGAGAGGGAAAGAAATTCCTCTGAAGTGGACAGGAAATGAAATAGCAAGGACAGAAAGTGGGGTAAGAGTGACGAACATAGTGCGCTATGATGAGGGAAGCAATTCTATTCAGAGAGACTGCTCTTGGGCAATGTTGGGTTTCCCCTTTTTTTGAAATCAGTAAGGCACATATGGTATTAAAAGGCCACTGCTACCTCTCAAAGCACCTTAAACAATGAAGTCTTGTGCTTGCTGAATGTGCACCCTGATGGGAGACCAGGCAATGAGTGTGGGTCATGCAAAGACCACAAAGCAGTTCCCAACTCTGTCCTACATTGAGAATCTGGTGATTGGGAGTCGTTTCCAGTTTTGATCCAGGGACGTTTAAAAAGTGGGAGCAATGGGAAAGAGTCTAGCTAAGTAGATAAGGAATAAAAATTCCCCGCTTCTTTCATGCTCGCCCTTTGAAATCCCACACATCTTGAAGGTTTGCTGGGAAGAAGCCTCCTGGGTGTTAGAAAGGACTTGACCTTCCTCCATATTCCTATTCCACTGGTTTCTACTCAGTGACAGGATTCGGCTCAAGTTGTTTCCTAGGAAAGAAATGAGGACGACTTCCTGACACTAGACTCATTTTATTCATCTCTCCACTGCCTGTGGGGGGCCTTGTCCAGGGTCTGACATTCAGCAGATGCCCCATAAACATCTGTTGATTGATGTCTCTCTGTAGATGACTAGATAGAGGGTATGACCTGAAAGGATGTGTAGCCCAGATGAAATGCCCCACCTACTGTGCTCCTACGACACCCTGGACTTGACACATCTTATCACCAACTATGTAAGATTGACTTGTTAGGTCCCTTTGCCCCAGCCAGACCCTTGAGAGCGGAGACTGACCCACTTGTACTTACAGGGGCACAGTGAATGTGCTGAGCAGTCATTTACTTGAATAAATGGACACAGGTTTATAATGCCACAGATTGCTTGTGAACTCAGCAGAGCTGATTCTTCTGGACATCCTGGCTTTGCCCATACTTCAAACCTAGAGCAAGTTAGCAGCCTGCTCATGAGGACCTTCCAGTAGCTCCCAGAAATGATTGATTGTACTTTAAAATTTCCCAGGGGAGCTTTTAAATTCCTGATACCCAGGTCATATTTCAGATCAATTAAACCAAAATATCTGGGAGGGAACCCAATATTAGTGATTTTTAAAGACTCCCAACGATCCTAAGTGACCCTCAGTAACCCCCCAAAACTCCAAATAATCCCAATCAGTTATTTAAAATAAACAAAAAATTTCCTGTGGTCCAAAGTCATTACAGCAGGTGGACCCCAATGGACAGACAAATTTGAGAACTACTGATCTTGGAAGTGTATATTCCTTATTGAAATTAATAAGTCTCCCTAAATCAGAGAATTGTCAAGGAGAGTCATGTCTCTGACACCCACAAATGGAGATATGACCATAGAACATTTGTCAAAGGTGACAGGTCTGGTGTGAGGGCTGGAATTTGTCCAGATTCTCTGAAGTTTGTAGATCCTCCTGAGAAGCAAGGTCAGTTGGGCACCTTTCTCCTCAGCACAACTGCTCTCTCCTCTGTTTGGTATTTTAATTTTTCATTGCCACATTTTCCTCCATATTAGATTGTGAGCAACTCGAGAGCAGGAACCACACCTCCCTAAGTCACCGTGGATGGGTGACACATTTGTGATGTAAATGTGCCCAGGAATTCACTCATTAATTCATGTATTCATTCAACAAATGGTGATAACACCAGATTGTCAACGATAGCACTGGCAGAGAAGTTAGGAAGAGAAAAAAAGAGGAGAGGGCCCACAAGGAGAGAGAGTGAAGGGAGTCAAAGCTGAAGAAGAAAAGAAAAAAGAAAAGGGTATTCATTTTTATTCACATAATTCAATACTCTTCCAAGTCATGCTAGAAGAAACATATGTTCATTTAATCAAATGAACTGGAAAGTTAGTTAACATGTTGAAGTACCCTGCACTATTTTTTTTTTTTTTGCTTTTTAGGGTATTTATCACAATTAAATCAAACATGGTATAATTTGTATGTTTTATTTTCCAAGCTTTTGACTCTAGAATGGCAGCTCCTATTTGTAATATTCATCTCTATGTCCCAGTGCCTAGCACAGCATAGCCTGTAGTAGGTGCTCGGTAAATATCTACCAAGTGACTCCATGGACTTCTCATGGTTTCAGTGCCCCCTTCTGTTAAAAAAAAATCATATCATTTTCATCTCAAAGTTGTCACAGATAAAATATATTAGCACCTGGTGCATGGTAGGCATTCAACAAATCTTAATTAATTTGTGGTTGAGGATACCAAGTGCCTGCTCTGTACCAGGCTCTGTGCTAAGTGCTGGGCAAAAAGGACAACTGAAAGTGCAATAAATCCCGCACCTTCTAGAAGGAGCAAGAGTTCGAGGATCTCAGTGACTGCTCCACCTGATCAGCCCTCTGTCCCCCGCAAAGCCCCAGCAAACTCCAACATCTGCGCACACACCAGGCGGCAAGGCCCGGACCCTTGAAGACTGGTCTTCCTTTCCACCACCAGATGGCAGCACAAAGCCCACTCTGCCTGGCGCGAAGCTGGCCCCGGATGTCACCGAAGCACAGGGCAAGGAGGGGCCCCAGTCCCTGGCCTTCTTGGGAAACTGTGAGAGTCAATGCTTTGGGGTTGGCCCTTTCTTTCCATCCACCCCCAGCCAGCCCTCCACCCAGCGTCACCTCATTCAGCATCCTTTCCAGAGCATCCAGGGCGCCCTTCCCTGCACCCCATGTCCTTTTGGATCTCGGCTCACTCCTCCTCGCACGCACTCAGTGGCACTTTCTTTTTTGGTAAGTGCTCGCTGGTTTCAGGTTTGAGGGGACCTGGTTGCATGATACTTTGTCAACAATCTTCAGAGGCTTCCTGTGTCACCCCAGCAAGTGAGGGCAGAAAAAAAAGTCTGACTTCCTTGGTCTGTGCTTTGCCTCCCTGGAGCCCTTAATAGTCCCCGATGGGCTGAAGGGAGAAGGAGCAGGTGTCAGTGCTGAGCCGGAATGAGGGGAGGTGAAAAGCTTAAGGCTAAAGAACCCGGATCTCTCTCTGCCCCCTTACCTCGGAGACTCCTTGGTGAATAGGACAGGAGGGAGGACACTGTGAAAACCGAAAGGCTCAGAGAAACTGGGTTTTTATTCTCCCAGGAAATCTGGTGCCTTCTGAGGCTTACTGAGAAAACACAATCTCTCCATCCATCCATCCATCCATCCATCCATCCATCCACGGCATGCATTGAGCTTTTGGACCTATGGTACTGGGAACACAAAGATAGGACCCAGTGCTAGTCATTAAGGCCCTTAAAGCTGAATCAGAGAGTCAGGCTAGTGAACAGCCAGTTACTACAGAGCAGGAGAAATGTCAGGAGAGAGGACAACATGGGGCACTGCAGGACACAAACAGGAGGGGCTGGGGAGGCCATAAGAGGCTTCTGGAACAGGGTCTAGGAGTTGAGTACTGAAGGACTCTCAGGGGTTAGCCATGGGGAGTTAAGAAGAGGAATCAGCACCTGTGAAACCATGAAGGGAGACAACAGGGAGGGGGAAGGGATCTATACGGAATTCGTCGTGATTGGAGCATTATGTGCAAGAAACTAAAGAGGTGTCTAGAGAGGGTAGCGGGGACCAGATCTTACAGGGTGGATCTGAAAGGCTCTGTAAGATTATTTGGACTTGACTTTGGAGGTAGGGGAATCTTAAAGGATATTAAGCAGATGGGCATTGTGGTGGGATTATCCTGTTAAGAAATATTATTCTGGCTACTTTGGGGGATGGGCCTATAGGTGGACGTGGAAGGGACCATACAGGAGGTGGGGAGACAGATGGGAAACTGTTGTGGTGGTCCAGGCAGACACCATGTAGACATGCACCAAAAAGAGAGAGAGTGCTGAGATAGAGTCAGAATGTCCAACCTAGACCTGCAGGGTCTAGGGGGGGAGGTCTGTGACATATCTGCAGAGGAAATACAGGGAGATATGAATCTTCCTGCCTGGAGCTTGGGGGATAGACATGGGCTAGATCCTCAGAGAGATCTGGAAGTCTTTATGGATAAATCCTCTGATATGGGTGAGATTACCCTAGGGGCCAAGCAGCAGGAACACTTAGGAGCCCAGAAAAGAAGGAGCAGGTGGCAGAGGGAAAGGAGGAGGAAATCAGTGGAAGAAGGCCCAGGAGTGCCAAGGCAGCCCGGGGTCAGGAGAAGAGTTCTGTGAACTCAGGACAAGTCGGGTCCTTGGTGTACAGGAGGGAAAAGAATTTCAGCACACGCCAGTCAGAGAACAGACAGATGAGGAAAGCAGATGGGGGGAAGGTATGCTATCTCCAGGGAGAGATACCGTTTGGAGTAAAACAGGAAATAAAACTTTCAGGGGAGAATGCCAGCCATCTTGAGGGTGAGAAGCTTTTGGGGTAAACCATATTCAAGAGAGAATATGGGTTATCTCCAGAGGATGAGATAGCCACTCACTGGTCTGGGCTGTTAATATTTATAGAGGGACAGTAGCTAGGGGCTGGACTAGGAGTCCGAGTGGAGTTCCCCACTTTTGCTCCTTGTTCTAGCACTTGCGTATTGCCTTCCTTACTTTTTGCAGGCAGGGGCATGGGTCAAGGGCGCAGGCTATGTTGCTCAGGAATGCCTGCTTGGCTGAAAGCAAAAGTTTTGCTTTATTCCAAGGTTCATGGGCATTTTCTTCATTCCAATGGCTCATTGCTCATGGGTGCTTCTCTTTGGAGACTCAGTCTTTCTTTTTCTATACCCCCCCCCCATCATATCTCAAGGTGACACTGGATGTGTCATTGGAGGTAGCAACAGGGAGGCAAAGTTTCAGTGGAGCAGTATTGGGCAGAGGCTGTGCCCCATGGGTGGAGTACTAAGGAAATGAGGAGGTGGAAGAGGAACCCTTTAAAGAAATTTGAATATAAAAGAAATGATGAAAATAGATAAAGGAGAAGGTAATTATTCAAAAGGTGTTTCATTTGTTTGAGGTTGTTCATTTTAACATGGAAAGAACCTTAGGGAGGAAAATGAGCACAAAATGAGTACTTGAAGATTCAGGAAAAATAAGGGGAGAGGATTCCTGGAGGGAGGGAGTCACAAGGAGATTCAGAGCACAGGTACAATATGCTCGGATAAGACTTGGTGCTCGTCTTTGATGAGAGGGAGGATGGACTAGGATTGGCTTTGTCTGAGAGGGAAGGGGCTGGTGGAGGTCAAGTGTCTTAGTCCATTTTGTGTTATTCTAAGAGAATACTCAACACTGGACAATTTATAAAGATCAGACATTTGATTGGCTCACGGCCCTGCAAGCCGGGATGTCTGAGAGCATGGGACGCGATCTGGTGAGGCAGAATCCATGGCAGAAGATGGACGTGCAAAAAAGGACCCAAAGCTCGCTTTTATAACAAGTCCACTCTTTTTTTTAATTTATTTTTTTTAGTATTTGGCGGACACAACATCTTTGTCTGTATGTGGTGCTGAGGATCGAACCCGGGCCGCACGCATGCCAGGCGAGCGCGCTACGGCTTGAGCCACATCCCCAGCCCCACAAGTCCACTCTTGTAGTGACTAACCAGCTCCCCCCAATAACATTAATCCATTCTTGAGGGCTCCACCCTCCTGACCTACTCACCTCAGTAGGCCCCGCCTCCAGACACTGTTGCCCTGGGGATTACATTTCTGACATAACAACTTCGGGGGACTCCTTCAAAACACAGCCTGAGAGGAATCTGGGGTGGAATGAGCTTCACTGAGACCAGCTGAACTCTGTACAGAGCCTGGCGAGAAGGAAGGACACGGTAATACTTCCAGCCCTCATGGCTGGGTGATTTTCTCCATCAGGATCCTAGAGACTAAGTAAAAGAGTGAGGAGGCCACCAGGTGGGACTCTGCTGGAGAAGGAGAGTGACAGCAGGATGAGAGTTATCGGAGTTGAAAATTTCGTAAGAAAACACTTCATGCAACGACCAAGGGTTCTGAATTAACCATTGGCAGAACTGAGGAGAAGAGGATGCTAATAGGTTGGGAGAAAAGAGAGGGATAGAGGGAGGGAGAAGGTGACAGTAACGTGCCAGAGGTCATGTGTGTGGCATTTGTTTGAAGGACAGGGTGAAGAGTGGGATGACTGAGTTTAAAATTTCCAAGAGTAGCATTTCCAGGTCCTGTCAAAGGCTAGCATGTGGTCCTAATTGGGGTGCCTGAGTGAAACCAGGGTGTGGGAATCTGAAGGTGAAGCAGTCCAAGGTTTTGGGTGGATGGGTCACAGGAGCTGGACATCAGTGGTGATTCCTGGACCAAGGGAGAAGCCTGAGAGACAGGTGTCAAGGCTTTTGATGATCTGGGAGAGATCAGGTTGTTGACGGATGGCCAAACGGGGAAGGGAAGCTGGTCCCAGGAGTCTCATGAGAGCTGGGTTTTTGTAGGAGAGTGGTCACTCTGGGGGAGGGATGGGGACAATAAGCAGTCACCATTTGAAAGGGCTGCAGGTTGTTATGCCTGCAGAGGAGAGAGAGGTTTCCTTAGGTGAGGAGTGCAGGGAGCACCATCAGGCAGCTGAGGGTCCAGGTGCAGGGGTGGGTCCAGAAGAGAGGAGAGCAGTTGGAAGGGGAGAGAAAGCCCTGAATAGCGTGGCATGAGGGGAGGGGTGAGGCAGACCTGGCAGCAGGTGGGAGGGCCTGGTGTGCTGCCTTCCTTCCTGAAGGATTTCCCCCACTTCTCCAGCCCATCCCTCTCTTCCTCGTTGTTCTCTATTCCCACAGTCAAAACAAGACACTTGTGGTGGTATTCCAGCTGTGGCCTGCCAATAGCCACTGTGGCTCTGAGAGCTGCAGAAGAAATGCTGAGCCCCATATGGAGATGGCCCTGATTCAGCCTCAGAGCGCCTGACCTCGGGACAGTCCGTCTGCTGTCTGGGTTCCCCATTCTCTGCTCACCCTGAGGTTTTGCTCTGTTGAGACCAAAAAAAAAAAATGGATGAGCAGCTCTGAGAGGAGGTCTTGTCATGTTCTAGATACCGGAGGTTGAGCCGGAGGAGATGCGTCAAGAGGCCTCCAGATCTGGGCCAGCCTTAGGCTAGTTGAGCTGGAGAAACTTACCTGAGGACAGGTAGCTAGAAAGTGGCCAAGACAAAATGGAAATTGACCTGCAGGACAGCCCATTTACCCAGATGTTGCGGTTCACTGAAAGCTTGAATTTACAAGATTTCTTATTCTGCTGCATTTAAAATACATGTCTACTATGTGACCCTGGGAAAGTGTTATGGTTTGGATATGAGGTTCCCCAAATGCTCCCATGTGAATGCAGGAATGTTCAGAGGTGAAATGAATGAATTATGAGAGTTGTGACCTAATCAACCCACCTTAGTTTGAAGCAATTTCCCTCCACCATGCCCTTCCGCCATGATATTCTGCCTCACCTTGGACCCAGGACAATGGAGTGGCTGACCATGGACTGAATCTCTGAAACCATGAGCCCAAATAAACATTCCTCCTCTACACTGTTCTTGCTGGATATTTTGGTTACAGCAACAAAAATCTAACACAGAACTGCACTATCAGCCTCAGTTTCCCTCTCTGAATAGTAAGAGGTTGAGCTAGAGTGGTCGGTTTTCTACGGTGGGGGTGGAACCACTGTGATTTGGTGGAAGAGCTGAGGGATCGTGGGTGTGTGTCACAGGGAACCTGAGAGGGGATGACTCCTGGCTCCACCTTGGTGTCCACCGGAGCATCTATCTATCCTTGGACCTGCCTGAATCCTGTGATTTTATGTGAGATTTTTGTTTGTAAAGGATTCTGTTGCCTAAAACAGTGTTAACATTAGTGATCTTGCCTAACCTGGACCCTGCACAATGTTTTGGTTCACTGAAAGCTTAGTTTACCTTTATAAAGGTGTTATTTACCTTTATGTGCTATAGGGCATCCCTGGAAGTTTGTCCCTCTTTGCACCAATTTCAATGCCTACGCACTTGGTAGCACACAGGCATTCTGGGACCTCTCTGCACTGTACCTGGTGATAACCTGATGCTCTTTGGCAGTAATAGCTTTACTAATGTGGTTTTGATGGGCCGAGGGCATCCGTGCTCCTTGAGATCCTCCATGATGAATCACATCCTGAGTCTAGCAAGTAGAACAGACAGGTTCTTTAGCCAAGGGGAAAAGCCTGGGTCTGTTCTTCATCACCTAGCACCAGCTGGAATCCCTTGTGGCTGGTCTGGCAGCTGTGAAGGATCACTTGGCCACCAGGAAGCCTTCCCAGCTGGGACTTTTCTGAGAATCTGTGCCAGAGACACTACATCTGTGAGTCACCACCGGGGGGTGGGGGAAACCCAGCTGCTCAGCTCAGCCCCAGCCCCAGCCCCAGAGGCTACAAGAAAGGGCCAGAAGGCAGAGGGAGAATAGAAGAGAGGCCACTTTGCTTTTCTCAGTTTCCACCCGTTCACCAGATTTGCAGTTCCTTATTTCACAAGGGAAGTTGGGAGGTGGGATTGAAACCGAAGGAGCTGCCCACTTTGCAGTGAGTGAAGCTCATTTTCGTTGAGGGCGGAGACTTTGGGCTGTGCTATCAGAGTTGCTCCTCTGACCCGGGAGTCCTCAGCTTTTTTCGCAGTCTATATGAAGTAAAGGTCAGGCTTGTGGTCTACACACGTGGATGTTCTGGGCAGTGAAAATTTCAGTACAGGAAACAGAGATGAATCCTCCACTAGGCATGATGAATCATGGGAAAATCCTCCAAATACTGGGAAAGAGGTACTGGAGAATGAGGTTTGTTTTATGATTCAGTAAGTTGCATGCTTGGTGCTGTGGACTGTCTTCTCTGAAGGAAAGCTCAGCCTCCTGTGGGTTCACAAGCCATAGGTGTTAAAGGGATGACCCTGAAGGAAGCCCAGTGACTTTGGACTTCATGTTCAGATGAGCCCTGGTGGGCTGAGAGCCTGCCTTCCTCTGCATGCACAGAGCAGGCCTGGAGGACATGTCCAAAAAGTAGATCTTGGCAGTCATGTGATCAGGCAAGATGTGTTGGAGCATGCTTGGAATTGTGGGGCAAGATGGAAAAGGTCCTGCAAACTGGGCCAAGAGGAGAATGCTTCAGGGCTAGGTATGCTCAATCCAAGAAGAGGATGGGAAGATGGTGTTTGAGAATCTGTTGCCTCAGATGGCAGAGCTGAGGCCAGTAGATGGAATTGATGGGAAGAATACTGTTCATCAAAGAATGAATCTCTCTGATCATTTTAAGACAGTAAAGTCCAAAGGTTAAGACCCCAAGCTCTGGAATTGAGTTGCACTGGGGCAAACATCAGGAATCCCGCCCACTGAGGTGGTTATGAGATCCACCCATTAGTGGCCTGCTCTGGGACTTTCAAAGATTGCACTCACCACCAACACAAATTGGGAGACTACGCTCTTACCAATCCATATTCATAGCCTCTCTTGAAAAGATCGAAGACCTGATCACCTAAGTTCACATTCTCCCATGAAACAATAAACAGGATCTGGTGGGGCAGTTGCCTCCTCCGAATAAGAAAATTGTACCTCTGTTCACCACCAGTGCCACCTCCCTGCACGTTTCTTACTCCTGCATAGTTTCACTGATGCCCAGATGTCTAGCCTCTGTACATATTGTAGTTTGCAACCCTGTTCTAGTCAAGCTTGCAGCATTTCAATTCTGGGTTTGCCATCTTGTGAACTCAGACAAGAAGTCAACTTAATGTAAGACACAGTTTCTTTTTCTGAATGTGGAATAGGAACAATATTTACCTTGTAGGATTAGAGAACGCATGGATGGTGGAAGAGGTGGTAGCACAGGGTGAGGCCTGGGGTAGGGCTCACCCATTCTTGGCTGCCAGGGAGCCGTCCAGTAGCAGAGAGGGTCATCTCATAAAGACTTGTGGGCTCCGTTACTGACACCAAGACTAGAGACAGTATAACCTGGCAGAAGCTAGGACCACAGAGAGTGAGAGACAGCCACCAAGAATCTCTGAAATACATGGCATGGGTCAATTCTCCCTGGACCCTTCCCGATGACCAAGTCAAAGGTGTTGGTGCAGGGCTGCTCTTGATGCTCAAAAATCAGATTTAATCTGGAAGGATATTTAGTAGGAAAGAATGTGCCACGTAGAGTCCCGTGCATCTACGTGGCAGCTGAAGCACACTCAAGGTGAAGTGGGGCTTCCAGCCCTGGCTGACTGGGAAGTGGGAGCGTTTCCTGCCCCTTGCTTCTCTGCTGCAGGGCTGCTTTGTGTTCACGGTCAGCACTTCCTACCTTTAGAACTGGCATCTGCTCATCAGTCGGCTCTGCAGGCTGAGAGCCACAAGGCAGCCTAACCCCTACCTGTACCTTAGTGGGTGATAGAGTGTTCCAGCATCTAGGGACCTGATTGAACTCGAGGTCTGCCCCTCCATGCAGCCTGGGTGGCATGGGTGCCCTTCGGGTGGTCTGAACCCAGCCCCATAAGAGACTTCTGTGGCTGGTTCCCACTGGGCCCTGAGAAGCCCTCTGCTGGAATTGCTTGGAGTGACTGATTCATGTACTTCCTGGCTCTGGGAGCAGAGTCTGGAGTCTGGATGCTGAGTTAAGAGCAGACACATCCTAACACTCAGGGAGTCATTAGAGAAGAGGAAGCAGGGGATCTACAGGTCTTGAACCCAGTGGTGGGTGGCCTGGTGTGCCACACATGCTGGGCACAAACTTGGATGAGAAAGGGAAGGGTCTCCAGTTCTGGAGGCCACAGGAAGGCAGCCTGCCGGAATCTGAGAATGGTGCTATAAAGACATGGATGCCAGGAACTGGCAAACGAAGTGGGTGAGTTGAAGGAGCTGGGACATTTGCACTCTGAATATTTCCCTCTTCTTCTCCACTTCTCTCTTTTTCCTCCCCTTTCCTCTTTGGCCCCGACACCTAAATATATGACAACCAGAGAGCAGCTGTCAATAACCAGCCCACCTGCCTCTGCCCTTGGTGATGTTTATGTCTCCCCGTATAGCTGACTGATGAGGGGCTTTGAGAAGCAGGAGGCTTGTGCTCGTCCAGGGCCTGCCCTCCCTGCACAAAATCCTCACTGGCAGCCCGAATTCTACAGACTTCAGGGCTCAAGCTTTGGGCCTGTGCTTGAGAAGATTGGCCTCTTTGGAAAAGCTTTTTAGCCTCTGCCCTCTGGGCACCTGTCTCTGAGGGACAGCTTCTCATTTAGCCATTAGCCTTTGCATTGAACCTCTACAGCTGCTGCGTTACTATCTATCACAAGCCATGTCTGATGACTCTTGGCTTGTGTCTGAGAAGCTGGAGAGCTGTTCAGACAGTTAAGTTTACATTAAGTATTAGATCAGAGAGGGCTGCACATACTTCATAGCATGACCTCATTTGGATGGATATTTATTTGCTGTTCTCCTGGTTCCCCCCAATTAATAATTGAGTAAAATCCTGTTTTGACATTCAGAGCTGATTTGCTTACATTCTGCGGAAGTGCACCTGCTCCGTGAGGGAGTGGGTGTGTGTCAGGAGGCTGGGAGGAGTGGGGGCAGACGGCAGAAGCATTAAAAGGGAGGTAGGGGTTGCACGCTGATTTATCCAAGAAATTCTATTCAGTCCTGAAAGTGTGGGTCACCTACTATGATGAGCCCGGGATTCGAGGGCAGTGTGAGAATAAAGTCATGGAAAGTTCTATCTTCTCTCAGAAAGTTATGCTGGAAATTACTAATAAATCTAAGCAGCAGATGCAAACAGAGGTTGCTACTCCCACCCCCAAACCCAACCCCATTCCACTGCTCACACACTAACATTGGTTTGGTCAAACACATGAAGACCAACCTGGGCTCTGGGTTTTGAGATTTGCACCATCAAAATCTACAAGGAAGTCTCCCTGGATTGAATCTGCATATCTTTATAGCATAGTGGTGGGAGCCCACAGCTCTAGTGCTGCGTGGGAATCTGATTCTGTCCATGCTAGCTGTTTGAGCTTGGAAATACCACCTGAATGCTCAGTGCTTAGGTTTCCTCATCTGTAAAAGGGGATTGAAGTGCCTATTTCATAGAGTTGCTAAGAAGTTTAAAGAAATTAAAATATGTCTGTTCTTCTGACAGTGCCTGGAACACAGACAGGGCTCAGTAGCTATCACCATTTTTCCAAAGATCTGACCCATTTGTCACTGTTGGCAGAGGCAAACAGCAGATGTCCAGGTCATAGGAGAAAACAGACACCCAAATAAGTTATAAGGAAGAGAATATTTTCCTGATTTAAAGAGAGGAAGAGGTCTAGGAAACGTGATGGTTCCTAGGCTGAGACCCAATTCCATCTAATCCATCAAATGAATAATGAGGATCTGCCATGTGTAAGGCTTGGGCAGCTGTTAGGAAGAGATGCTTGAGGCATTGAGACCTTATCCTATTACAGGAGGCGAAATTCATATAAAAACTAAGAGTGCAGCTTGATAAATACCTCAACAATTTAGGAAACTGTGTTAGCTTTCTGTCACTGTGACAAAATCAGAGATAATCAACTTAAGAAGAGGAGAGGTTTATTTTGGTTCACAGTTTTGCAGTCAGTCCATAGTTGCTTTTGGGTAAAACAGTACATCATGGTGGGCGTGCATGATGGGGGAAACTTCTTGTTTCAAGACAGCTGGGAGGCAAGGAGAAAGAGAGAGAGAAAGGGGCCAGAGTCTCACTATTTCTTTCAAGGGCATGCCCCCGGTGACCTAGCTTCCTCTCACTAGGCCCCACCTCTTAAAGATGCCACCACCTCTTATAAATGCTGAAAGATGACAACCTGTGGCCTTTGGGGGACATTTCAGATCCAAACTATAGCAGAAAACTCATTAAATCATGGGTGGGGCAGTGAGGAAACCCTTCCTGTGGGTCAGAGAAGAAGGTATTAAGAGTAGCATGATGTGTAACTAATTAAAACAAATAAAAAAAGAGTAGCATGAATCAGAATGGGGAGACAACGGAGCTTGGCATGTGTTTGAAAATGGAGTGGAGTCAGACCAGCAGAGAAGGGTTGCTTTGGGCTACCAATGGAGCATGTGGGATGCAAAGTCAGGCATTTCATCAACAGGCAAAGGAAGGTCACTCGAGATTTTCTGAACAAGCTATAAGAATGTGGCAGTAGAATGTCTTTATATTTTAAGACTAATAGGATATCGTGGGTGAGGAAGATGGAGGAATCAAAGATGACGGTATAGGTGTGGTTTTTTTTTTTTTAATTGTTGTTTGGTTTGGTCATTGCTGATGTTTTGTTTCTTTTTGTTTTTGTTTTTTCCAGGGTGACTAAAACCACAGTGGTATCTGCTAGGAACAGGGATATCAGAAGAAGGGGCTGCTTCAATGGAAGGAAAAAATGCTTTGCTTGGACAGCTTGGATGAGAAGTGCCAACAAGTCATCCCCGTGGCAGTGACTGGCAGTTTGCTGGAAACGGCGGAGGAGCTAAAGAGAGAAGCGATGGGTTAAAATATGGCTTTGGGGAGTTAGCTACAAAGAGAGTCCAACCATTGGGATGTGTGCAATAACTTGTGAAGAACTGCAGAAGTAGAGGAGTGGGGGGCTGAACCTTAGAGATGGGACACCAAGGGGAAAGGTAAATGAAGAGGAGCCAGAGGAAGATGAAAGAGGAACAATTGCTCATGAGGGGAAAGCAAGACCGTTGGGCATCATGGAAGCCATGATGATATGGAGAAGTCCAAGTGAAGGAGACATGGGGAAGGACCGCCTGGAATCTGCTGGTTACATCTGACCGCCTCTGCATGGGGTTCCAGGATGGGCAGAGAACATGGCAGTGCAAGGAAGAAGTATCTCAAAGGACTGTGGGAACACCTGAGAGGCTTGTGGAAATAAGAGGAGAGATGAGCCTCTAAGCTCCCCAGGGCCTGTCAGTCTTCCTGTTGCATAAACTAAGTTCAGAAAAGAGAACTAGAGGAAGAGGTTGGTTAGTTGCCAGATGCCAGGAAATTAAGAAGTAGATGTTAGTAGCATGGAGAAGAGGAGAGGGCCTATATAAACCAATCCCTAAGAAAACTAAGAATACTATAAAATAGAATTATCTGATTACAAACATGAGTTGTTGAAAATATTTTAATACGAAACATTTATTCTTGAGGTAAACATCTTAGATGATATAAGCGTATTTGAAAAGTCAGGCAAAAGTTGTGAAGTGGAAGTCTCACAGGAATCTAACTGCACGACCCTCGCCATGTGACTTTCTGTGAGTTGCTGACTCATCTTTGTCTCAGATTCTATCGGCATAATTCACATAGTAACGCTTCCCAAGGTGGTTGTGTGACTGCAAGGACTACATGAGGCATTTAGAAATCTGAATGCATGAGAGATGTTATCCTGGTACCCTGCACACAGTAGTAAGTAGGTGCTCAGTAAATATTAACTATCACGACGACATGGATTTTCTCAGATCCTCAGTGGGAGCCGTTGGGTAGTCTGGGCTCTGGAATTTATCTGGGAAGATGTTCAAAAATTTTCTTCAAATAGATAAGGAAAGCTGATGTAGAAGTGAAAGATTGTGTGTAACTAAGCAAAAGAGCAATGAGAAGAGAAAAGAAAGAGGGGACTGGGATGCAACAGAAGTGTGTGTGTGTGTGTGTGTGTGTGTGTATTTAGGGGGAGAAGACAATAACAAAGCTAGGGAAAAGGCAGCACTTTGTGCCGGGGTGGGGCGAGGGGAAGTGTGTGGGTTTCATGGCACAGTTTCGTGGTTGACATTAGCATAGGAAACTCTCCAAGTCGTGGCTTCACACTTTGCTGTTATGAATATCAGAGCCTTTACCAACCCCCTCAGTCAAAGCCACAGAGTAGTCCAGAACCACAGGTTCTTTCACTACAGCTTTGTAGCCAGTTTGCCCAAATTAGTGACTATCTTGCCCAGCCCCACCCCCACTCCTCAGAAAACAACCTGATGGAATACTGAGAATATCAGATCAAGAGAATCGATGCACCATTCAAATGTGTGGCCTGTGTTCTCTGAGCCTCTAGTGATCTTATCTGAAATGATGACCTAGTACTTACCTTTTCGAACGTCTTAGAGATTGAATAAGTAATACGTAAATGTTTGGTAACCTGAAAAGTGCTGAATGCATGTTATCATTTTGTCCTAGTTTCCCTTAATAATTTATTCTGGGTTCGTTTCATGTGAATTTATCTAAACGCCTTTGAAACCTGTTTACAACTGTAATCTGTATCACATTTTGGATAATGAACTCCATAAATTGACTACTTCTTGTCTTAGCTTGTCTTTTGGTTGCTATAATCGAATTTCAAAGACAAGAGTAATTTACAGAGGATAAAGGTTTATGCCTCTCATGGTGGTTCTGAAGGCTGGGGAGTTCAACGCTGAACAGCTGCATCTAGCAAGCCCCCTTCTTGCGGGTGGGGACCTGGAGAGCATCCCAGGGCAAGAGAGGACATCCCCTAGCTCTGCGCTCTGCTGTTCTTCTTCTAAAGCCACAATTCCCTGAGGCGAGGACCCCACCTTTAACTTTCTTTACCTCCTAGAGGTTCTGCCTTCAAATACCACATTCTGATTAAGTTTCCACTTTCTTATTACAATGAGGATTAAATAACATAATCACATTTATTCATAATGAGGTTTGGATTTTAACAGGAGTTTTGGTGGGGACAGTCAAACGATAGCACTTCCTTTCATTCATTCCCAATTTACCTCCCCCAGTAAATGTGCACCTCAGGAACAGCATTCAGGGGTCTGGTGACAAAGCACCGTTGTCATCTCACCCAGACTCTTGTCCTTCATTGTCTTCCAGCCTGAGGAGGCCCTACTGTGCCTCATGAGGCAACTTTCTCTCAGGTGGCACCATTCCTTCAGTCACAAGGTCAGTGTTCTTGAACCCTACCCTGAGCCTGAGTTTCATCCAGCAGGGGAGTCAGCTGGAGTGAATATTGCACCCCAGATGTCTGCATCGTGGCTCTCTACTTTGGCGAGGTCATCTGTGGGTGACCTGAAGCCAGTTTTTAGTCCCAGCCTCCTTTCCCCCTAACTAGCTTCCCTTGCTATTCCTTTCAGAGTGTGGGAGAAAATGCAATATCACTTAAAATGTATCTCAAACATCTGTTAGTAGCCTCTGCCATAATCTAATATGTTTGGTGCATTACAAAGTCCTTAAAAAATGACTTTTGGACTGGATAGGGTGGTGCACACCTATAATCCCAGTGACTTGGGAGGCTGAGGCAGGAGGATCACAAGTTCAAGGTCAGCCTCAGCAATTTAGCAAGCCCCTAAGCAACTTAGTGAGAACTTATCTCAAAAAATAAATAAAATAAAATAAAATAAAAATAAAATAAAAAGGGCTGGGAACGTAACTCAGTGGTAACATACCTGGTGTTCAATTCCTGGTACCAAAAAATAACAATAAATAAGATAAAAGAGTTTTGGATGATCCTTTGTTTATCTCTCCTTTTTAGGAGGAAATGATGTAGAACTGCTGATGGCCATATCTCTCTCTGTCACACACAGGCTAATGCGTGTGTGAAGTGTTAATTAATGGCAAGAGTGCATTGTTCAAGCTGTCATAATGTGTGATCAGATAGACTGAAAACCAGTAAACCATCAGCATTGAATCCATTCTCCAGGAGGGAGGAGGAAACTTGCATGTGGGAGATAATTACTTTTTCTCAGTCTGAGTTGGGTTCACCAGGTTTCCTGGGCTACTGTAGAGTGAAGTAATCCCAGATTGCTGTGGCGGCTCTCATGCATCAAGTGAGATAATGTGTAAGTACTTGGTCACCTGTTATGGGCTGAATAAAGGTTATCCTTTTATCCTAGTTTTCCTTAGTAATCTATTTGGATTTTTTTTTAATATGTGAATTAGTCAATGTCTTATGGTACGAGTGGAGTTTTGGTGGATCCTGGACTTTCTTGATCAGTCCAGAGTCAATCAACAATCCTGGAACAGGAGTTGGGGATGAAAAATGGTGTTTCTAGAACCATTATCTAAAAATATGAACGAGGGGGAGGAGGGGCAGGGAAAGAGAGAGAGACATTCTTGCTTCTTTGTAAGGGATATTCATTTATCCATAAATGTTTTTTTTTTTTTTTAAACGGGGATTGAACCCAGGAGTACTTAAACACTGAGCCACATTCCCAGCCTCCTACCCCTTTTTAAGTTGTTGATGGACCTTTATTTTATTTATATGTGGTGCTGAGAATCAAACTCAGTGTCTCACACATGCTAGGCAACCGTTCTACCACCGAGCCACTACCCCAGCCCATCCCAGCCCTTTTTATATTTTATTTAGAGACAGAGTTGCTTAGGGCCTTGCTAAATTGCTGAGGCTGGCTTTGAACTCGTGATCCTCCTGCCTCAGCCTCCTGAACCTCTGGGATTACAGGCATGTGCTACCACGCCCAGCTCATGCTTTGTCAAGGTCTGAGTTGTTTGGTGGCCTCTATGGCTGAGCCATGCAGTAAAGCCATTGACAAAGATTTGCTTCTGACAGGCTCCTTGCTCTTTGAGGAGGGTCCCTTGTGAGGTCCACCCTTTTAATCCCAGCTCATCACTCAATTTGAAGCTATTCTCTCTGAGCTGCCTCATTCCATCTGCAATCATGTGTCATGGAGACATCCTCTATTTCCTTTCCTTTATTTACTATTCCTTAGTCTTCCCCACTCTTTTAAAAGCTGTGGCATGGTTGAGTTGCCATGGCAACTCCCTACGCCTACTCTTTTCTGTTTCTCAACAATTTTTCTCCATTTTAATAAAATCACTATTTATAGTGCACAAAGCTGCAATCCCCTCTACTACAGCTCTGCAAGGGAAGTTTCCTGTCTGACCAGAATACTAATGACTAAAATATGGCTTCCAGTGAGGGAGTACGGAATCCCTCCAGAGTAATCACTTTGGTAGTCATACCTGCTCCCTAGAACACTGTTTAAGCACATGTGCAGAGTTTGACCTGCATACAGGAAGATTCATATATCAACATGGCTGAAAGCCCAGCCCTGTAGAATACGCCATGCTAGATGTACATAAAATATGCATGTTAGATAGGACTGGAGGTGTGAAGCAAAGTATTTCTACCTCATCACTGATAGGGAATTGAACTTCAGGACTCTAATTGTACCAAGTTGGGACTTCATAGCCAGTCTATTAGGAATAGCTGGGAAATTTGCAAGATGGTAGGTGGGTAGAAGACAGCATGAAAAAATAAGGGAAACACAGAGGCTTGCTTCATTGTTTGCAAGCAGCGAGAGTGCACTAATACGTACACAACAGCTACCTTGGAGCACCATCATGAGGGTGAGGAGCGGAGATGCAGTAACCCAAGCATTTGGTGTCTGGGCTCTGGGATAGGTTTCAGATCCCAGCTCTGTGGCTTGTCTAGTTTCATGACTGGAGATGAGCTACTTGACCTCTTAGTGCATCAAGTTGCTTCATCTCTAAAATGGGAATGACAATAATAGGATCTATATTTTGGGATTGTTTTGAGGAATGAGTAAGTTAATATAGGCAAGAGTTATAGGTACGAGTAAGTTAATGTAGATTAGAATAGTGCCTGGCAAAACATCTGTCATTGGTTACAGGCATTTGATCGATGAGAACTGTTAATTTAGTAGTTACGCAGCATCCGTGAAGGCCATACCAATCCTGGACTTTACTATTTTTTTTTTTTATAGCTGTTGAGGGATAGGCTGCATGGAAAGGATTGGTAGGGCTATTTTGTAATGGAATGAAACATTTAAATTACATTAAGAAAAGGAATCCAACATTGTTTATCCATTTTGGTGGCTCACAGGTAAAAAGTCTCTCAAACAGGTTATGCAGAAACAGTGTGGTAGTAGTGCTTTTTAAACATAAAAGTGCATATAAATCACCTGGGGAATTTATTAAAATTCAGATGCATTGGAGGTGGAGCCTGAGATTCTGCATTTCTCACGAGCTCTTGGAGAAAAGCTGGTGCTGCCCAGGGAGGGACCAGTGAGCAGCAAGGTTATGAGGTGTTTGAGGCCAAACTCTTCCCAAAGACACCTTTAAACAGAAGTGAGGATTTGAAAGAAGGGATTCTCCCATTTCCTACTCAGAAACAAAGCTGGAATTACCCAATTTTAATAGATGCCGGCCCTCAGGAAAGAAGGAGATTAATAATGGTCAGAGTCAGCTAGGCGTTTCTTCTTTTCCTGAGGTGTTGACAGGGAAATTGGGGAAGACTAGATACAATTTTTAATTATTTGTTATTTTGGCCCAAAAGTTCAGAGGTGCCTGACTGCATTATAAAAGGGCTTTCTTCTTGCTCTGCAAGTCAAGTGGGATTACTTACTTTGTTTTGCTCTTAAAGCCTTTTCAGAACCCAATAAAACTCATAATTTTTCCTGCATGTTGCTGGTGGTGTTTGATTTATTCAGAATATTTTGAAGACATGATTTTTTGGACTAAAACTCAAGTGAAACAGGGCCAAATGAAGACATGATTATTAAAACATTAACTTGAAATTTCAACTCCTGTTTAAAACATTGCTTTCCTACTATAAATCTCTGGCAAGCTCTTATTTCAGTGTAAGCTTTGTGAAAAAAAAAAAAAAGCAACACCCTAAAACAAAACTCCTGACATGTTTTTAACAACTAACAATAATGGTGATATAAAACAGCTGCAAGCTCACTTCCGAATTGCCATTGGAGGAATTAAAAGCCTGGGTTATAAGATGAGAGGTTTAGCTACTTTATAGGGTGAATCAGCCAGTGACTCACAATTATGAGTTGTGTGATTTAAAAATCCCCATAGTTGTGAGCTTCTCTTTGGGCAAACCGTGAAGAAATATGTGAAATTAGAGGAAGAAATGTGAAGTATATTTCTTTTTTTTTTTTTTTTAACTGGGGATTGAACTCAGGGATACTCATCCACTGAGCCACACGCCCAGCCCTATTTTGTATTTTATTTAGAGACAGGGTTTCACTGAGTTGCTTAGTGCCTTGCAGTTGATGAGGCTGGCTTTGAACTTGCTATTCTCCTGTCTCAGCCTCCCAAAACGCTGGGATTACAGGTGTGCGCCACCATGCCCTGCTCCTCCTTATATTCTAGAATAACCATTATTTGAAGATCATGGTAGAAGGTCTATAAATGCTCGTTTCATTAAAAAGGTCATGGCAATTGGTTGAGACTTCCAGCTTTGTCCTTGCTACTACTAAACAAGGTCTGTATTATCTACCAAAAAGAACCTACATATCAAGATACATTGGTACTGGTTGAGGAGGAATTGTCCTTTCTGTGTGCCTTTACTCCCTGAAGATGCAAATTCATTCAACTCATAAGTCTCAGATGGGAGGTGGGAGAGCTGGCAAAGATGGACAAGAACGCACATTTCAAAATGCAAAGCTTTCCTGAAGAATGAGGGATCTTAGGCTTTTCAAATGGAAGCCACACAATTAGATTCCAAATTAAAGGCTCCTCAGTTGGTGGGTAACAAAGGACAGGAGATAAAATGAGAATTATCTGAGAATGGTATCATGACCACCCTTAAAACAGAAGAGCTGGTTCCTTCTAAGCTTATGGGAGCCTGTTGCAGTAGCAGCCTTATAATTTGTCACTGAACAAATCACTAACACCAGTTACATTAATTATACCTTACTTTTTGACTCCCCAAATTCCTCTTTAATAGATCTGAAGGAGTTGTGATGAGTAAGGATTGAGATCCATTTGCAACACTTAAGAGTTACTGTTTCACTTTCCAATATGTTATATTCTTTCTCTATAGATGCAGGCAGAACAATCCGTATTTTCAGTTTTATTAAGGAGCTTGTTTAGCATTATCAGTAACCAAAATCTTAACTCTAAGTTAGCAAATGTTTGAAAAAAATTTTTTGTTAACATATATTATTCATACATATTAATGTAGTTCAGTGTGATATTTTGATGCTTGCATACAATATGCCCTGATCAACTTCTCTCTATCTACTTTCCATTTCCACAGCCTTCCTGACTTCTATCAATCACTATTCTACACTCAAGTCGACTTTTTATTAGCTTCTACATATGAGAGAGGACATGCGGTATTTATTTTCTGTGTTTGGCTTATTTCACTTCACATAATGTCCTCCACTTCTACCCATTTTGCTACAAATTGTGTGTATGTGCATTTTCTTTATCCATTAATCTGCTGATGGGCAGCTAGGTTGATTCTGTGTCTTAGCTATTGTGAATAGTCCCACAATAAATGTGGGTATACAGATATCTCTTTGGTATGCTGATTTCATTTCCTTTAGATTTTAAACCCAGGAGTGGGATAGCTGGATCATGGGGTAGTTCTATTTTTAGTTTTTTTCATGGAATCTTCATACTCCTCTCCATGACTTATATTCCCTCCAACAGTGTTCTTTTTTCTCCACATCCTTGCAGTATTTGTTGTAGTTTTTTTGTTTTGTATTTATGGCCTCATGTAGGCTAATTTCCAGTAGATTCCACAAGAATGAAAGAATGTGTGTATATTTTTGAACTGGGAATCATTTTGATGGGGACTTACAGAAAAATCAGTGGATGAATCCTGTACAGTTTAAACACAAAAGCTCTTGTCCAAGTAGAATTCTTCAAAGGATTGGAGATTGAACCATGAAGTTGAGAAACTACTGGAAATGTTTAAATGCTTAGGTTAAAATTACATCTAAGATAAAAATCTGATTTCCTGTTTCTAAGTCAAAAAGCTTACAGTAAGGACCCCAAAGGTTCCTGGAATAATAAACAGCGCTTCTAAAACAGCAAGTGGGTGAGGTAAGTGTGGCTGAGTTGAAAGTACAGATTAATTTCCTCCACACCATTCATGTGTTTCAAAATTAAGCGGGAAAATTTCCAACAAAGAGACATATTTAGAGTCTTATTGAATCCAAAAGAATTTTAAGCACTGCAATAGTTTGCAATGTTTTCTTTTAAAGTTTTTTCCACTGCCAAGACAATTATCTAGTTTCCTCAGAGTGCATTAGTTTTGCTGATCTAGTGTTGAGAGCCTCTAAACAGTAAAGCATGGATGAGCAGCAGCTTTTGCAACTTGTGAAAAGCAAGTAGATGGGCGTTGGTCGAAAGAAGCAGGAGACCCTCCCCAGCCCCATTTGCCCTACTTAGTCCTTTCTACTTAGCAAGTCTCAACCCTTCTCTTATTTTCTGAAGGTCCTGGGGCTTAATTAATTGTTCCTTCCTCCTTTCTCATAGTACTCTGAACCTGGCTGGTATAGATCTTGTCAGTATGTCATATTCATAGGTCGCTCATTTTAGACTGCTTCTAGGAATTTGTTGAATGCAGAAGTTATATGTTTTCAGTGTAGTATTTATTCAAAAATTGTTTATTGCATATCTGCCTTATGCCAGGCACTGTGAACACAAAGGTGGCTAAGACACAGCTCTCCAGTTGCTCACAGTTTAAGGAGACAGAAGGACAGTTCTAGGGACTGGGATGGAGCTCAGTGGTGAAGCACTTACCTAGCATGTGTGAAGCCCTGAGTTTGATGCCCAGCCAAACAAAAACAAAACGGAAACATAGGGACTGTTATACTTTGTGTTACTTTCTTAGCTATTGGGAGCACGTCAGAGGGGTGCACAATTGAACTCTTCATAGAGAAGGTGTCAAGTACATCTTGAAAGGTGAGTAGCTGTCACCCAGTTGAGGAGAACAGTGTGGATTAGTGGAGAAGGGAAGAAAAAGGGCAAAGAATTTCTGGGTAGAGGAACCAGCAAATGTGAAAATGTATAAAAAAGAGAGGGCAAGGAATTCACAATAACTCAGGGTGACTGGAGAGGGGTACATACAGGAGACGGATGAGGGTGGAAAGGGACCCAGGGACTGGATCATGAAGGGCCTTGGATGTCACACTTAAAATGTTAGGGCTTTATCCTAAAAGGACAAAGGAAGAGTCAATGAGTATTTTAGCCAGGTGAATCATTAGCTTACTTGTGATTTAGAGAGATCACCTAGAATTTTGGAGGTTACTGTTAGTCACATAGGCCAGAGATTGTAGATCCAAAAACAGTTCGGGGTGGGGAGCAAAACTTGTGTCAAGAATTTATCGGCTATGAACAGTGAAGAGAAGTCTGGCGTTGGTTGATCCCTGGATTTCTAAACAGTAGCATCAAGGAGAGAGAGTTCAATTCCCCAAGATCAGAAATACAGTTGGAATGGGAATGCTGAGTGTGGGAACTGAGTTATTCCCTGTTGGATATACTGAGTTCAAAGAATCCAGTCTAGAACTAAGATTTCTCTATTAAGGAGATTGTTATGCAAAAGGGAAGTTATCTCTGTGGGCCAGAAAAATCCCACTATACTGGCCGATGCAGTACTGGATTACTAGTTCCGATGAATCTCACAGAGCCCAACGACAGGGAGCAGAGTTGGCCACAGGACATAAAACAAATTGTATAATTGTGTGGTTTCTTCATTTCGAGAAAGTGTATGCTGTTACCTTTTCTGCCTATTTTAGAGATTGCTTTACAGATTACTTTCATTCGTATTCTTAAAATGGTGTAGGTATTGTAAAGAACAGTCTAGATGTAAAGTCCAGTATTGTGTACTCTAGACTTTCTAGGATGTGGACCGTCTCTGGGGTGCTCCCTGTGTGGCTGTCTAGTCTTGCGCACCTATGTACACTTGCATGGGGTGCCTTGGGAGTTTTGTTTATTATGTTCTTTCTTGGCTTCTACACATGCTGAGAGCTTAGACTGGTAGTGCTGAGATTTCTAACAGCATAGAAAGTGCCTGGAGGGACAGGCGTATTAAAATCACAAATTCATTACTTTCTCAAGATGAGGACGTACAAAGTTCCAGCAGCCTTATGAATTGCCTCCAGAAATTATAAGGCAAAAATTAATTCTGCCTCAAAATTTCTCTCCCTCCCTTTCCGCTATTTCCATTTCTATTACCATTGCCAAAAATCAAAAGACAGCACCGGCATTTTCTTCTGCAGAGTTCTTCACCTTCTCTATAGAGATAAATAAGTACTAAAGGCTTGAGGTCTATTTTTCATCTTTTGGTCCAGTTTCTAGATTCTGTTTAGGCCTTCTGACTCACTGACATCATGCAGTCTCTGTGGATTTGTAGATTCAGGTTATGTGGAAATAACTGTCTGTTTTCATGGCTGGCATAATGAGAATAATTTAAACTAGTAGTACCTGGCATCTACTTCTCACTGACATTGTGAAGTTAATGAGATGGTGCCTGTGGATCAATTTGTGTTCTTCATCTTCATCTAAAAGCATTTGTTATGTCAGGTTGAGCCAGGCTTGGGTGAAGGACTGTGCTGTTATGATGCTCATTTCCTTGTCAGTTGTGTGTTTTGAAATCAAGTTTCGGAGCTATTTGCTTCATTCCTTCTCTCGGGGCTTTATTTCCAAATGATGATTTCAACTGACCTTAACATTTTAGTTTGGGCTCTTCGAGTTCCACGATAATCTCCTTTTCCACAACTCAAATCAGATATGTGAGCAAAGAGGGATTTTAAATTTCATTTTATTATGTGTTTATTAATACATTACCATTATACACAATAGTGGGGTTCATTGTGACATTTTCATCATGCACATGATTTGCTCTAGTTCATTCCCTAGTACCACCCTTTCCCCTCCACTCCTCTCTTCCCATTACCTCCCTCTACTCTATTGGTCTCCCTTCTAGTCAGTTTTTAAATTGGTGCATTATAATTATACATAAAGTGGTGTTCATATGTGCACATAGCACAATTTGGTTGATTTTAAAAAAACAAAGTAACCGATTCTTGCTGTGATTAAAGAAACCTGTAAATAGTGGACCTCAGAAGGAGAAAGGCCTAATATTGATAAAGGCTATAATATAAAAGTACAGAAGTTAGCTGAGGATCGAGTGGCCTCTAAACCATAGGAGGTGTGCAGCGATAATTATGTACTAATTTCTTTCTGTTGCAGTCCAACAGAAATATGAGCGTTCTCAAAGAAGATATCTATATAATCCCTTGGAAACAATCCACAGCTTTTCTTTCTTTCTCTTCTTTCCTCTTGCCCACACCCCCCCACCCTTTCTCTCTCTCTCTTTTTTTCCTTTTTCCAGGAGAACCAGGCTGAGAGGACAGCTGGAATCACCTAAAGGGAGGTGAAGGTTGAAGCTTTCTAGTGACTGAGATCACTAAGGAGATGCAAGACAAGACCAAGGATACAACCTTGAGAGTTACACCTGTGCCATGTAACCTGCCTCTCAATTTACTCTACAAATGTTTGCAATGTAAATATTTTGTCCCTTAAATTGAAATACTTGGAAATTATGGTTCATGAAATCCACCACCAAAATTGTCATGATCAGAAAGCTTAAGAAACAGTAATTTCTTATATCAATTGAAGACTTAAAAAAACGTTTTTTGTTCTTTTCTCTAGTAGCTAATTACCACACATGTGAAGCAGTCTAAATCTGCGCTTTATTGTTTTGTTTCAGACAAAGTGAAATTCCAGATGGAAACGAGAGAGGGCCTCTGTTTTGGTGATGTAGCATTTGTTGACATTCCAAGAGCACAAACACATTTGAGAAACTAGCTACTATTAGAAAAAAGGATTTATGATCAACATCGTTAGGCACTGAAATAAAAACAATGGGTATGTAAAGGATGATTGCTGGAAGTTAGATTCTGTTAAGATGTAAATATTGGACGTACTTAGAGAATACATATCCAAAACAAAATGTTGTAAACACTTCACTACTCTGGATATAGGTATTGAGAATGCCAACCTACAAGCTTGGGAGTATCTACATTTCTACTTAATACCCGCCTTTCTATCTATCTGTCTACTCTCTGAGAGCAAGGTCATCTACGTATTGACTTTAACACCCCTTCACAGTGTTTTGAATAGGGCAATGTACACAATGAATGTCCAATACACACACACACATTTTTTTTTTTTTTGTACCAGGGATTGAACCTAGAGGCAGTTAACTGAGTCACATCCCCAGCCCTTTTTATTTTTTCTTTTGAGACAGGGTATCATTAAATTGCTTTGACCTTGTGATCTTCCTGCCTCAGCCTCCCGAGTTGCTGGGACTACAGGCCTGTGCTACCATGCCTGGCTCAATACACATTTTTAAATGAAATAATGTAATTTGCTGTACCATAATTTACTCTTCAATGACTGGCACAAAGTATAAGGGCACAGCTTTATTGCAAATAATTTTTTTTCTTCCTTGAGATTTTACTGGTCCCCTGAGTGTAAGATAGGAGGCAATGGAAGAAACCCAGGAGTGCCGATATCCACAAGGCTTGCTAAGTGTAATGCACAGAAGTCTTCATGTGAGGACACACGACAGTCTGTGGAGCTCTCACAATGGCAGCTGATGCTTGAGCTGTTGATGACAGCCCAGCTTTTGGTGTTTCCTCTTTTGCAAAAACAAGGAAAGGAAAGGAGCCATTCAAAATTATTGGTATGAGTAACCAGATTTTTTGGGGGGTCTTTTATTGAATTATGTATGTAACATTTGCAATGAAAATACTTTAAATCCAATGACAAATTTAAAAATGGATTAGATGAAAACATCAGAAAATCAAAACTCACAGGCATTTACTGCTGTTTACTTAACAGAAGGCCCACAATTATAACAAGAACATCAGAGAACATAGTATACGAGCTTATTTTAATTTTACATTAATATGTGATAAATTAACATAAACCAATGTCAAAAAAAGTGAATATAGAAAAAATTAAAAAACGTATGTTTGGTTTTACATCATATTCAGAATTCCATTATTTGTTATTATAATTAAGAATGATTATTACTTCATTCCATACAAAATAGTACTTGTTTGACTTATCTATTTGATGAAGAGAACTAACTTTAAGGTTAGAAAATTTTAATTTCTTATATAATAAGCACATGTTCACTTAAATATTCACAGTAGCATTGCATTGCGAGTCAGTAAAAGTACATAATGTATCACAGACTGTTGATTTACAAGGGAAAGCATTAACAGTGCCTACCTGTTGTTTGAAAAGGAATAAAAATGTATTTGTCCTAGATTAATGCATGAATATTCTCCACATTCAAACTGAGCAGTCATCAGATTTTAGCTGGGAAAACCCTTAAGTGCATTTTCAAATATGTGGAGAAAGTTTAACAAATATTTGAACTATGGTTAAATGTTAGTAATACTGCTACCTTAATACTTGATAATCAAATCTTTTTATATAATTACAGAAAATATGAGTTTTCTTAAAATATAATTTTCTTCCCCACTTTTCCTTCCTTGTACTCTCCTAATCACAGAAAGTGTGTGATGAGAAATAAGAGTCTAGAATATGGTTAATTTGGTGGTTCTAGTAATTTTTTTCTCTCTGTATCAGAATGGCTACAGTTTCTTGTATTGCTTCTTTCAACTGTTCAGAAATCAGTAATTATAGTGGATTTTTAAAAAGGAAATTAGATCAGTGAAGAAGATCATTTTTCAGTCTAGCATTTCAATATCAAAGGAATCTACTGTCTATGGTCAGGGTGAGTGAACTTAATAAGTTTCAGGTGGAATATTCCTGGTGAAGGACTAGTTTGGAAGTATCTAAAAAGGTCTGTTGATAATAGCAGCAATGCATTTTCACCAAACCCTCAAATTTTCCAAATTTCTTTTAAAATTAAATTTTAGTCAAAGTTTTAAACATAAAGGCAGAAATAGGATGAATACAAAATGACAGAGAGTGAAAGTCTAAAGAACATGAGATCTAGAGCCACTTATTGACCAAACAATCTTGGACAAGTCATTTGAGCCTTCTAAACTTAGATTGTTCAATCTCTAAACTTCAGGTGGAACTAACACTTCATGAGGATGTTTTAGAAATTAAATACAATATAGGCATGATCTTTACAAAGTAGAATATAGATGTTCTACGTAAATAAATGAAAAACTTGAAGTGGTATTTGTTATTCTGATCACTGCATAATTACCATCTCTGGTATTTCAAAACCATTCTTATAACATTTTGCATATTACATAGAAATTCTACAAACTACACTGTTTTGCTTTCCCTTGTGTGTGTGCATGTGCATATATATATATATACACACACATATATATATAAACTTTTTAACATAAATGATACCATTTTATGGTGTAGTTCCCATAATGGTCTATACAAGGCCCTTAAAATTAAAAAAAAAAAAAGAGGATTTTTTAAATTTGGTTTATAGTCACACAATTTTATGGCATTTAAGAAAAACACTTTGACAATTTGATGATGAAACTAAATACTTAACCTCCCCCACCCCAAACCCAGCATTAAGAGATCACACCATAGAAACAATTTACCAGAAGAGATACTACTATGGTTTGTTTAGTACACAGTTCACAAATGGTTGAAAGATAGAGTATTATTAACACAATATGCCAGAATCACCACTTTGCAAATTTCACCAACTTTTAAAAAAACATGGAAATCACTTCTCACAAAGATCATTAACACTAACACATAAGACATTCAATTACACCTAAAGTGAAAATTCAGATTCACAAAACTCAAAATTATTAGATTAAATGTTTTACTTAGTTTCTCCACTAGTCAAAATATACATTTCCTATTATGACAGAGGCCTTTAAAAATTGCCCCCTTTTCTGAATGGAAGGGATATAAGACTAAACTTCTGGACAAATAATCTCAGTATGACAAAATATTTCTGTATTAATCAAATGGATTGCTAGCATTTTAATAATTTCTCTAGTGTCCAAATTCTAGCATTCTTCTAACCTAACCTCTTTCTACCATAAAACCAGCATCCAGAATATATCCTGTTTGTCAGTGGGTACAGTTACCTGTTAACTTTGTTGTGCAAAAGCTATTACCCTTCTTTTTTTAACTGTCCGCTAATGCCAAGCAAAAGTGTTTGGGTTATCCCTGAATTTTATTTCTCACTCCTGAGCAAAATTAGTTACAATCTGGCTCTATTAGGCCTCCTTTGTATCCAGATAAATTCGCAAAGTTTTATGTTATACTACAGTCATTGCTTCTGGGACCAAAAGGGGATTAACTTTTAAGTGTGACAAAGATGTACCTTACAATCAGCTATAGTTCATTGGTGAGCACAATATTTTGATTCTGATATGCTAAATGTTTATTAAACTACAAAAATTTAAAGAGTAACTTGAACAGACATTCTGTTTAGGTAACTAACTCTGTATTCCAAGATAAAATAAGAAATCATAAGTAAGCTATGGTCAGAATGAAAATAAGATTTACCTTTTTTAATGTCTTGTTGAGGTCAATTAGTAAAAGTAGAAACATGAACATTTGGATTTGCAATCTGTTTAGTCACGTAAGTAGAGAGATGTGGCATCTTAGCGACGGGGGCGGGGGCAACATGTACATGTATGCATAAATTATAGCCATCTTAAAGTGTCGTAGAATTTTTGAAGATAAAAAGAAACAGAGATTACTAGATTTAACTTCTTCACTTAACAGGCAAAGAATTTGGGGCTCTGAGAAGTTAAAGGGACTTTCTTGGGGTAATTGAGAGTTACTGGCAGAGCCATTTACCTGCTTAAAAGCTTTCTTGTGTAAAAAGAATCAAGAGATCCCTATTACTCTTTCTTCCACCTTCCCCTACTCCAAACGTAAAATTTTGAGTGTGCAATAAAGCTCTGAACCATTTTAGCATTTCAAATACAATTTGAAAATCACCTTAACATCAAATTATATTGAACATATATTTAACAAATATCTTCCCCACTTTCTAGCTATTAATCTGTTTCCCTTCACCAGTGATTTCTTCTTTACCTTTTCATGTTCCCATTACAGATGAGTAAAAATTCTTAGAGGATAAAGAATCCTATTTCCTCTTCTCACACCCAATTGAAGAATGATCAACTTGATACTTTGAAGGCTTAAATCTTATTTCAATTTATTCTTTTCTTCAGAAATGCAAAAGATAGCATTCTTCAAAGCATTTTTTCAAGAAATGTGCATAACAAGGTTTGGAGGCTGAAAAGGGCTTTGGGGATTACTGAACCAGCACACCTGGCAGACTGAAGCCTAGCAATGGTTACTGTCTTACCTAGGGTCCCACAGGTAGGAAGTGAGCAAGAATTCTGTCTCCCATTATCTAGGCTGGTACTATTTCCACTCTGTATCTGGTGTGACAGGTTTCTCATTTGATACTATTCTGTGCTTTTACTGTAAAAGTTCAGGTTTTGTCTTTATTGTAAGCTGTAGCTTATGATAATGACTCAGATATGATATATACTATAAGTTGTGCCACTGGTGATTTATGAAGGCAATTTTTGTGTCTATTTTTGTAATACCTACCAATCCTTTCTAAAATATCTGAATGTCTAGAACTCCTATCACACAGTTGATCAGTTTGTTTCAATCGTCCCCATTGCTGTTATAGATTATTTTCTTGCCCACCAGTCTGTGATCGTCAGTTATGAGGATTAAGTTGGCTGCCATGGACTGGCTGTTTCCTGGGACAGTATCTCTACTACATGGGCTAACATAGAAAAAAAAAATAAAGTGGGGGCTATATTTTAGTCACAAATCATCATGATTGAAGGTTCACATAGCTCACATTTGAGATAGTTGTCATTCCTTTACTTCACTTTTTCCTATCGTGATCTAGGCTTCAATTTTGATCACAAAGAAATTACCAGCAGATTGTGAAAAATACATTGTAGACATTGCCTCAAAGAAAGTTACCTGGATTGTACCTCCTATCCATCTGTTTTGCTGCTAGTAGGTGTATGATTGTTTAGTTAATGATTCTTATATATTAACGAAATTCACCACCTGCATTTCCTTCTATAGGGCACCAAAAAGTTTTTAAAATATTGGCTTTGTCACTGAAATAATTTTATGGAAATTAAAATTCCATAAGTGTTCTTATCATAATTTAGCATTGTTATGTATTTAAGTAACAGGAGAGTGGTTATTTATGTGCTTATTCAGATGTATTTTGAAAATAAAATATGGAAATGAAAAAAGTCTTCCATATACTAGATTCTATATACTAAATGTTCACAGTTTGACTTTCCATAAGGCTTATCAAATAATATACAAATAGCTACCATTCTGCTGAAATGTCACAGTAAATACATTGATAATGGCACAGAAGTGAAATGTCCCCAAATAGGAAACGATCTTCATGACCTCCTAAATCTCTTTTCCAACTAAAATCTTGTTTTTTTTTTCCTTTTAGTTGAAAAAGAGCTCAATTTCTAAAAGAATATAAAAATAGAAATGAGTCAAGGAATCTTTTCCACTTATAATTTTGAAGGAAAAGCTATAAACATCAGATGAAATATATAAGTATATATATATGTATATATATATGTATAGCTTTTTGGAATGTGCTTTGTCTCACTACATCAAACATCCCATGAAAATAAAATTGAATTAATACATTATATATGAACTGTTTAAAAGTATCAATTAAATGTTAAAATTTTAGTTAATATATGACAAACATATAGTAAGTACTAATATATTTCCATGATGTTAAGATCAACTAAAACCTACCCATATGACTAATTTTTAAATCTATAATTTTGAATTAAAAAATAAAAGAATGTTTAATTGAGCAAGGCACATTTCTTTTGGGCAAGTCTGTCTTTAATATTATTTATCTGGGCACAGTGTAGACTTCACTTATTACATGTAAATGGGCTGCTCTATGTATGGGAGCCTTTGGTACAAAGCACATCTTTGCAAAATCAAACTTCACATGACTCAGAACACAGAACACAACACATGTATCTCATGATTAAATACAGTCTGGTAATTAATTAAAAACAAAATAAAACAGTAATAGTTAGCTTGTTAGAACCAAACATTTAGATTTTCTTCATCTGTAACACTGATTATAGTTTTCAGATGAATAGCTTTCATCAAAATGTCAAAAGGTTGAAATGGTACCTTATTTAACATTCTTCTTTGTATCTTGACCAGTATCTTTTATACTGCACATAATATGAAGAGAATCCTCCAGCTCTGAGCCATTTTCTTCATGTAAAGCATATGTTAGACACATATTATTTAATGTCAATTGAAATGAAAATATGTGCTGGCAGACAGATCACCACCCTCAGTGGTTTAACTGCCACTGCATTCTTGATCCAGGCAATTCAAAACTGAGTATTCCACTGGTTAGTGCTGCTCTACAGTTCTTTATGTGGGGCTCTTCAGGAATCTGTTGAATAAACAAAAACAAATAACCCAATCAATAAATGGGCTAAGGACCTGAACAGACACTTCTCAGAAGATGATATACAATCAATCAACAAATATATGAAAAAATGTTCATCATCGCTAGCAATTAGAGAAATGCAAATCAAAACCACAATAAAATTTAATCTCACTCCAGTCAGAATGGCAGCTATTATGATGACAAACAACAATAAGTGTTGGCGAGGATGTGGGGGAAAAGGTACACTCATACACTGCTGGTGGGACTGCAAATTGGTGCAGTCAATATGGAAAGCAGTTTGGAGATTTCTTGGAAAATTGGGAATGGAACCACCTTTTGACGGAGCTATCCCTCTCCTCTTTCTATACCCAAAGGACTTAAAAATAGCATACTATTGGGACACAGCCACATCAACGTTTATGGCAGCACAATTCACAATAGCTAAACTGTGGAACCAACATAGATGCCCGTCAATAGACGAATGGTTAAAAAAATGTGGCATATATACACAATGGAATATTACTCAGCAATAAAAGAGAATAAAATCATGGCACTTGCAGGTAAATGGATGGAGTTAGAGAAGATAATGCTAAGTGAAGTTAGCCAATCCCCAAAAAACAAATGCAGAATGTTTTCTCTGATATACGGAGGCTGATTCATAGTGAGGTAGGGAGGGGGAGTGTGGGAGGAATAGAGGAACTCTAGATAGGGCAGAGGGGTGGGAGGAGAAGAGAGGGGCATGGGGTTAGAAATGATGGTGGAATGTGATGTAGATTATTGTCCAAAGTACATGTATGAAGACATGAATTGGTGTGAATGTACTTTGTATACAACCAGAGATATGAAAAATTGTGCCCTATGTGTGTAATAAGAATTGTAATGCATTCTGCTGTCATATGTAAATAAAAAATTAATAAAAAAGAAAAGTTCAATCAATTTAATTTCCTAAAGGTATTAACCACATGTCAAATACTTTTAAGTTAGAAAAAATTTCAAATTATCTGAAATTATACATTCTTTTTCATTAATAATGATGCCCAAATTTGATCCAGCCTTGTATGATAACTGGCTTTCTGAACATGAAAATTTATCCTCCTTCTTAGAACCATCTGAGAGGTTCTGAGTGTCCACTGATTTTTATAAAAATACATGTATTAATCTTCTAAATGTATTTCTGAGGGTATGCTTCTTTTCTGATCATCCTACTATGGTTACCTAAGATGAGAACTCTTCTAAATGGATAGAAAAAAGAGGCAGAGAGAGGGAGAGAGGGAGTGAGGGAGACAGACAGCCAGTCTCAGAATGAGTCCTGTACTGATGAGAGCCATGTTCTAGAGCCACAGGATGCTAGCCTATAGTTAGTTTCTTTTTATTACAAATAATTTTCAAATCTACTGATACTTTAAAATATGACCTCTGCACAGGTATGGGCCACTTTAAAGAATCATGAACTAGAACAACATCAGGTCTGTGGAGAACTAAAAAATAAGGGTGACAGGTTTGGTGCTCCTCCCACAAACTAAAAAAAAATTTATAGACAGTAATTTAAAAAAAATATCAGAACATGACAGTGTTGTTTACTGCTATATCTAGAATCCAGAGTAGTCTTTGGCACACAATACATGCTTTAGATATAAAATGGATGAATACATCCTTACCACTTTTCAGCACCTAATACACAAGAAGTCCTCAGTGAATATATGTTGAATGAATAGAGGATACATTAAAATCATACTTATACACTCGAGAAACTTACCAGTTATATAATATAAAGGATACTTACAAAGACAAAAATAGAATGCTAAATCCAGGCTTCAATATGTGAATATTATCTACTGTAGTAGACAGAGAAGACCGTTTCCCATGTATACTCCTGGTTTTAGCAGATGTCTCCCAACCACATACCCAAAGATGATGATCTGTAATGTGAGTGTGCTTCTAATGGAAATTAAATACTACACACCTACTGTGTGCTGGGCAATCACCTACTAAAGCTTTCCTCATACGTCTGGATTCACTATGAGAGTTTGAATATTACAATGGCGTAATAGTTATTAAAGACTACTAACAAGAAAATAAAAGTACTATGAATGATCTGGCATTGATGTTACTGCCTGGTCTTTGCTCACTACTGCAATGGTTCTGGTAAGTTACACTTGACCTGCTGGTGTTCCATCCCTTTTATATAAGGGATTGGGCCTTTCTTTTCTAGCCTTCTGTGTTAATACCTGCCTCTCAATGATCTTGATATTATTAAATAAGTTTGGTATATTATGGCATTCTAGTAGATTATAGGTGTGGAGGGAGTTGTACTTCATCAGAAACCAAAAATATAAGTAAGATCTGAATACTAATCATGATGTTTATCCTAGTGGCTAAGAAGTGGGTTGAAAGGAAAATAATGAACATCTGAGTACATTATCAAAATCAAGGGCAGGGGATATAGCTCAGTTGGTAGAGTGCTTGCCTTGAATGTGCAAGGCTCTGGGTTCAATCTTCAGTGCCACCAAAAAAAAAAAAAATCACTCCATTAAAAAAAATGAGAGAAAAGAGATATAGTAGAAAATGGTGATCTATAATCAAATATATTTGATCAAATGAATGTTTTAGCATATAAAGCAAGAAAAGAGGATAAGAACAAATTTCAATAATTATCAGTTGTGAAGAAGTTAATTCTCCACCAAGACCTAAATAAAAGAGACTCAGCTTCATTAACTATTGGCCTCACTAATTTGTATTTTATGAGGAAATTGTTGAAGTCAGTTTGAAACATGTAGATTTACGGGAACTTTGTTTTAATGTGTCTATACTGCAACAACTATTAAATTTCTTAGAATTAGCAGCACACCAATAAGTTCTACAAATTCTACTAACTAAACAGTGAGTAAACACAAAGACTAGTAAGATTTCTTGGTCATTGCATACAATTTTCTGATTGGGGTCTAGAAAATTATGTACTTTGGCGGGCAAAATAGATTTAAACTCACTTAGTCATTAAAGTTAGTAATATGCTAAGATGTGAACTTTGTCAAAAGCTGGGAAGTCATGTGTTATGCTTAGATATGAGGTGTCCCCCTCATTGTGTGTGAAACAATGAGAGAAAGTTAAGAGGTGAATGAAAGAAAGTTAAGAGATGAATGAAAGAAAGTTAAGAGGTGAATGAAAGAAACTTAAGAGATGAATGACTGGGTTATGAGAACCTTAACCCAATCAGTGAAATAATCCTGCTGGGAATTAACTGGATGGTAACTATAGCCAGGAAAGGTGTGGCTATAGCAAGTGGGTCACTGAGGGTGTGCCTCTGGGGCACACATTTTGTAGTGGAGAATCTCTCTGTTTCCTAATTCCCATTTCCCAAATGGCTTTCCTCAGCTGTGCACTTTCTGTCATGATATTCTGCCTCACCTTGGGTCCAGAGATATGGAGGTGGCCATCTGTGGACTGAGACCTCTGAAACTATGAGCCCCCAGATAAACTTTCCCTCCTCTAATTATTCTTGTCAGGCCTTTTGGTCATGTCAGGGGAAAAACTAACTACAACACCATGGGAAAATGAGCTTTAAAATATAATCAATACTACTTTGAGCAATAATTAGGTTTAGTAATAGGTGTCATTCACAGTTACATGGTAAAATAAATTTCTCTTTTGAAATCAGTTAAATGTTTGCAGGCAAAAGGTCCACAGAACATAAACATAAAGCAAAACAGTTCTTACTTGGAGAAATTACCTCTATGAATCTTGCCTGTCCAGTAATTTTTTTTCCCTCTGGAAATCTTATTTAGCATGCTTTTCATCATGATTTTTTATAGAGATTGTGTACTAGTGAATATCTGATTTTTATTGTTTGGGAGTCTTACATGAAATAACTAAAAATGCAATGACACTTGAGGTTGTCTCTTTACTATCCAGTGAAGTCCATGTTGAATTAAATAATAAAAATAAATAATGTCACAAATCCCTCATCCAAAACCAGAAAAAAATAAGAAATTAAAGCACTAATTTTAATTCTCTATTTTGTGTCATAAAAAAGCCCTAATCATTTATCCTCAGAATTCCTATGTGGGCTTAACTGATGAACTGATAAAAAGAGAAAAAAAAAATCCTAACTGCTATTGGACTACATATAAACTCAAGCATATCAATTTCCAATCTGTTGACACATTTGGTAAGGAAACCGTGCTACTTGGATGTGCAGAGGCAATAGCCAGGTCATTCTTTGGTCTGTTTTGCCTAAGAAATCCAGTAAAGCAGAAATTCAGAAGGGGTGTGGAGAAACTTGCTCTTTACTCATATTAGGAGAATCCTCCTTTCATGCCACAGAGGAAAGTACATCTGTCACAATATTACCTAAGATCATGGTGCTATCTGCAGTACTCAAACCAATGCTTTAGTTTCCATCATTCTATATTATACATTTCACTTTTCCAGAGCTTCCAGGAATCCCCCAACACCAACATATACAACTAGGTTGCTGAAGCAGTCTAAGTTTTGCCAATATTAAAGCACTCTAACAATCTGCACTTATTTTTCATGGGTGAAATGTCCCTCGTCTCCTTTCATGTAAAACACAACTGACTTTTATGGTTTAGATATGAGGTGTCCCCCCCAAAGCTCACGTTTTAGACAATGCAAAAAGTTTAGAGGAGAAATGATGGGGTTAAGAGAGCCTCCACCCAAACAGTGCCTTAATCCACTGACATGGATTAACTGAGTGGTAACAGAAGGTAGGTAGGATATGGCTGGAGGAGATAGGTCACGGGTATATAGCTTTAGGGTGTATATTTTGTCCCTGGTCAGTGGAGCTCTTTCTACTTCCTGACTGCCATGTCTGTCCTAAGCTGCCTTCTTCTGTCACGCACTTCTGCCATGCTGTTCTTCCTCACCTCGGGCAATGGAGTCAGCCTTCTAGGGACTGACACCTCTGAAACTGAGAAAATGAACTTTCCTCCTCTGATTGTTCTTGTCAGGTCTTTTGGTCACAGCAACAAGAATGCTGACTAAAACACCTATCATATTACTTGATAACTGCATTTAAAAGTATTTAGTATAAGTGATTTTATCTGGTGAGGCCACATCAGTGATAGAGTTTTGTAACATGATTCACTGGTGAATCTCTAATGCCTAATTCAATCATCTTTCATAGTAATGAAGACCTCATGGATTTTTAGGACTCATCATTAACTGAATTCAAATGTGAACGTACAGGCAAGTTTCTTTGAATGTCTATTAGATAGACAAGTCTCTTGGACACATTATTTGTTCTGATGCTGCTGTGTAATGTACCATTTATAAAAAGCACTCCATTAGCTATTGTGAAGCAGCCTAACTTTCAGGTACCCTTGCCGATGTCTAATGTTTAAGTTACATGAAGGAATTTTATTCCTATAACTGGGTAGTACTGAAGTATGTTTTACCGAATGGAAGCTTCCACAGTCACCTGAACATAAGGAATTTTATCCACAGCACCTTGTGAGGAATATAAGCCACACAGTAATGAAAATGAAGCACAACACAAAAATTTCAGAGGACAAAAACAATTCCAATTGGGACAACCAGATTCTTTCTTTCATAGATCACTCCAATAAATATTGGTTGAATCCCGACTGTATTCCAGGTGCATTTCCAAGTCTTAGGGAATATAGCACAAAGAACACACAAAACTTCATGTCTTCGTGGAAGGAAAGGGGAAAAAATGACCATAAAACAAGTAAATGAAATATCTAATATATCAGAGGAAAAATTAAGCATAAAAAGGATACAGGGAATATTATGGAATTGTGATTTTAAACAGAGTGGCCAGGGAAAGCTTCAATGAGAAGGTCACACACCTGAAGGTGATGTCATAAGGTATCAGATTTGATTTCAGAACATTCTAGGCCTTGGAACAGCAAGTATAAAGATTCCAGGGTGGAGCCTGCCTGCTGTGAGGGAACCAGAGTAAGGAGGCCAGTGTGGGTGCAGCACAGGATTACACAGGACAGTGGCAACCAAGGCCCAAAGAGTAAGAGAAGCTGAGTTAGGTGGGGTCCTGCAAGCCATTATACCGCCTTCGGTTTGTACTCTGTGTGGGTGATGATACAAAGAAGTAACATGACCTGACAAATGTTTTAAAAGGATCACTCAGGGTGCCACAGGAAGAAGAGTCAAGCAGAGGAAAGGATGGAAACTGCGGGTGTAAGGTGTAAGGCTACAGAAACATCAGTGGGGATCTCAACAGATTCCCAAGAGACTTTGTGCTCCGACAAGGGGCGTGGGCTTAGAAGTTCACTGGAGGAGAAAAAGCTTCCCCTCCTCACCACCACAAGGGGTATGACCCTTGTGTCTACAGAATCCTGCATGAACAGACTTATTCACAACATTCTTCACCTAGGATAAAATATCATTTTTAACCATCTAATTGCTATATTATTTATTAATGATTAGAAACTCAGTTTTTTTTTTTTTCTTTTCAGGACAGAGTTCCTATTCTGCACTATTTAGGTTACAACATAAATAACATGGTTCCCAAGAAAATGATGGAGCCTCTTTTCTAGGTCTCTCCTTTAAGGCATTTGATAAGAGACGGTACAAATTTGAAATCTAAGGAGGAAAAGTGAGAAAAAACCATGAAAACATTTCTTTGTAAAATGTATATTTCTTTACAATTTGGAAAATTAGTTCACGGCATCATTAAAAACCAAGGCATCCAGCTATCAACCTTCGAAAACTAGTCTGAATCATTTAGTTATATTTACAAGCTGAATATGAGTATATAAAGAATACTGATATCATTTTTTTTTGCTATATAGTAATGGCCATTCTCTGGCAGGAAGTTGAGAGCTGAGTCACAACAGTGAGGTTGGGCTCTGTGTTACTTCTCCTTCCTTCTTCTTCCTGCCTCCTCTGATTTACCATTTTTTTCAAAGGTTGCCAACCACTCCCTGAAGATGTTTAAAAAACAAGTGATTTCATATATATATATTTGCAACAACCAATTACAAAATAGAAAAAAAAATCCTAAAATGTGATCCCTAAATATCCTCTCTTCCCCGTTCTCATGCCCCTCACCTCTAACTCACAGTTTTCCGTAAGTCGTCAGACTGGGGGATACGTGTGCTTCTCTGCATTTCTTAGTGGGAGGGGTTATCACTTCTATTCACAGCTGAGAGGTGGGAAGAGCTTGGAACTGCTGCAGAGAATGTTGAAATTTTAAATGTATAGAAGTCAATAAATTAATAGTTGTGGCTCTCACAGGAGTAAACTATTGGTATACACTCTATATGTTGTATTTAATCTACTATCAGCAAAGTAATCACTTGAGTAGGTTGTAAAGAAGCAAATAGCAAGTTTTATGTAATAACAAGTTTTACGTAAACAAACCATAACTTCAAATTTCTTCAGACTGTGCATTTAAAATTTCAATTCTGAAATTCTATTTAGAAGTTTAGAAATAACTGATAGAACATTTTCTCATCTGTGTAGGTGTCTATGGTTATGTCACCATAGTTGGTGGATATGTGAGTTTGGTATAACTTTAGTTCAGAACATAAAAAATAAAATAAAATCATAACAAGTGTTAGCTTCCATGTTTCTTTCTGGATTCACCAGCTGCAGGACACATACACCCCCACCAGGTGCTGATGGATGTGCCTGGATCCAGTCATACCCCTTACCAGAATCTCTTACTATACACTGACATATGTTTACTTTTTCAACCCCTAAAACACACAACTGAGCTCACCAGTGAAGCCTGTAGTTCGGCAAAGCTAACTGGCATTGGCAAATGTGACTCATTAGCATTTTTCTCTAAGCCCAAATCATGATCTACTTTTATTTCATAAATGACTTCGGACTTTAGTGAGGAGGCTACAGCTAGTACATGTGGCAAAATTATATCCTAATGTTTTTTAGCACACAGATTCTCTTAAGGATCCAGGGGGTGGTTTTGTGAAGCAATAATGTCACACATTTCAAGGAACTGGCAATCTCCTTTAGCTTTCAACCCTCCTGTTCTGAGCAATTTCTCCCTTCATAAAGGGAGAGTCAACATGTTTACACAGCTCTCTGGCGTGTTTCTCTGGTCTTCAGTAACTTAAGCAAAATGTAAGGAGATGGAAAAACAATAAGTTGCATAAGACTATCTTCGATTGTTGATTAAAACACATGAAAACAGGAAGTTTATCTCAAATCTGATAAATATCCATAGTCTTAGTAGGTGTCACTAGTAGACTGATTATGCTTTCTAAGATTAAATCCAGATAAACAAATCATAAGAAAAGAATCTTTTACTGCTAGAAAAGTCCATATTTTTATTCAATTTAAATAATATATTTGATCCTTCTGGATAAAAAATCTGATTATTAAGAAAGGGTTAATTTTCATTTACTGAATGAATAGGTTTCTGAAGTATTTTCTTTATATAAATTCATTCATTAGTAACATGGGCTGAAGTCAAACCTAAAAGCATAAGGGGCTTATTGCTATTTTATATTTAAATCACTTAATATAAGTCATGGGTTTTGGAGCCAGAATGACCTGACTTTAAATTGTCATTGGATCTCTTGGAATCTTAGGGAAATCATTTAACTTCAGCCATCTATTTCTCATCCTCCTAAAATGAAGTTAATGGCACTTACCTTGCAGAATTGACAACTGTCCAGGGCTTGGTTGACCCTTAACAAATGGTAATTATTACTGTTATTTACAAAGGAAATGGGAAGCCATTGATTATTTGTGTATTTCATATTCACAAAGCTTTGCATTAATCACACAATGCTTGTGAGTAATGATCACAAAATATAATCTTAGCAAAATCTCTGATGCATTCCATGCAATTATTTTTTTAAGTGCTCTGTGTTAACATGTAATATTCACAAAAACATATAAAGTGCTACTTACAATCCTCATTTTACAAATAAGGAAACTGAGGAACAGAGAGGTTATGTAATTTGCTCAAGGTCATACAGCAGAGTCAGGATTCAAACCCTGGCAATATGACTGCACAGCTTATGCTTTTTAATCACTTCATTCAAAGCCCAGACATAGAATTAATGTAAGATAACAGGCATTCACTCAACAAACATACCAGGTGCTACATTCTGTGCCAGGTACTACTATCCAAAAATCAAAACACAAACCTATAACCTTTGAGGAGCATCCAATATGGCGACTAGCAGCAATATACACTCTCAAAGTTATGACCCAAAACCTGTGCTATTTCTCTGGATAGAAAAAAAAGTTCCCTTTTTAATTACTGTCACACAAAAAACTATGGCATAGCTATAATTTCTTTATGGAATGAATTGAGGTTTCTATATTCTTTGCATAAACAGGAATAAAATTGTCACTGCACTTTGCTCATCTTTATGTTAAGATATTTTAGGAACAGATAAAAATTATTTTTATATGATTGCTATATTATATCCAACATTATTATCAAAATGGGTCAAAAAAAAGAATATATGGTCATTACTATTCATTCATTAAAGTACATCAACATTAAAAGTAACTCAAACAAGAAACAAAGGAAACTAGATACATGAGTCCTCTTTAGATACACCTAGATAAGAACAAACAACAACCCCGTGACAGGGTACATACAGATTTCTTGCCTCTATTTTGTTTGTTGGTGCGGGGGGAGCTGGTCTTTTCTTTCTTCTTCCCCCTCTTACGATAGTCTCAATCATTATTCCCCATTGTCTCCAATGCACAAGTAATAAGGGAGGTGGGCTTCTGACAACCTGAAAATATTTTATGAGCTTTAAGATAGGTCTACTCTCATTTACTCTGAAAGGACAGAATAGTAATGTGTTATCAAAACCAAAAGGCAATTGTGCATAATGTATATTTGTGTGTGTGTGTGTGTGTATACATACATATACATAATACATATGCAAAATGATTACATTTAAGTAAAACATTACTTTTTTCAATTTTAACCATTTGTTTCAAAGAACTGCACTACTGAATACTAATAAATAATTTATGTAAATGAAAACCGAACCAGTAATCTAACAACTGAAGATTCTGCCTTTTTTTCTTTTTAAAGGAGAAACAGGTTGTTCAGAAGCCAAGTGAGTAGGTAAAAATAATGGAATAATTTTCAGTTCAGTTTGGGTGAAAGTTATTGTGAAGAGAATTGATTTTTTTCATTCTTTTGCAATAAACAATGAAACCAAATGATAATGGCAATATGAAAAAATGTCAGTTGCTGTAAATGACCTTTTAAGAGCCAGTTGGCAGATAATTGATATGAAATTATTGGTTTTGGAAGTCTCATTAATATACATATGAATGACATTTCCCTTGATCCCTGTACAAAGGACCACCCAGTGCTCACCTGATTCTGTTTGTCTGCAGGCAACCCTTAGCATATGGCCGACACTTGCAGGTGTTCCCTCAAGGTCTGGTTTCTTCCCAATCCTTCTTTTCGTTGATTGCCTGTAATTCCCTCAGTTAAAAATGTGCATCCTTTACATATTTGAAGTTTATTTAGCTTTTCAAGTGCTGTGATGGTGACAGGTTGTAGGACCTGTCTTTGTAATTTTTTTTTTTTTAAGTGAGGAAATCTGAAGGTCCCTTGTAGTAGTTTCAGGAACATGGAATCTCTCATTTGCTTATGTACAGAACACTTTTACATTTGCTTTTAAATTCCATTTGTTGGCTTGTCACTTCGTGGGGAAAGAAAACTGTAGAGAAGCATCTTTTAAAATTATTACCTAACACCTGGCATTTAATTCAGATCATGTCTTATTGTGGTTTACATGTAACATTCCAAAGATGATATTTTCCTTCTTTCAGTCATTATGGAATAACATCAATGATTTTCATAGCAAAAAAAAAAAATGCATTTCCTGGTTCTTTTCACCGCCTTAGATTCTCAGACCTAACTTTATTTGTGCGGTTTATTCAAATAGTGGTTTTCCTTATGAAATCACGTTAAGTAGGAACCATCTGGAAAGGTTACTGTGGAAACGGAAGGGGCTGGGGGTGGGGCTAGAGAGCAAAAGATGCCATGACAACCTTTTTCGGGTTTCCCAGGAAACATGGGTTGCTATGGGAACTGCATCAGTCAGGTCCGAATTAGTAACTTCTGCTGGAAGGGGTGTCTGCCACTTTAATCTTCTTGCGATACTGAAGAAGCTTATCTCTCACATGCATTAGGAAATTTTTTTGTTTCTCACCAGCACTGAAAACATCTGTTTTTAGACTTTGATAGATGTTGGCTGGGACATATGCATAAATTTCACCAGAATCTGTCAGTCCAAAGACTTTCAAAATGCATTGCAAGCCCCAAAGAGTTAAGGTAATTAGATCAGGACGTTTTGGGGTATTTCCTTTTGTTCAAAGTTGTAGAGACCTTTAAGATTCTGGGAGGAGAGGATTCATCTAGAAACTCCAGTCAAACACCAAACTTATGGTGGGTTTACAGTCATAGTTCCAGTTAAGACTTCTCATCCACATACCCAGCCGGTAGAAATTGAACTAAATATTTAATAAATAACGTTGAAGGGTCCACCAAACTAAAGCATCATTGAAGTTATTTGTCTTCTTTACTTAGTAAAGAAACAACTACTTTTAAATTTTGAGGTTAAACAGTTACTCCAACTGTTCTTTAGTTTCATTTCCTCCCAGGATGTACTTTTTTTTTTTTTTTTAAATAGGGCATGTAACTCGAAAACAAGTTTAATGTAAGATTGTTGATCACAAAAATCAAGAGAGAGGGGGAGGGGCAAAAGGAGAGCTGAGAGAATGCAGCCCACCTGCAACACAGGCACCTGTTTCAGTATGAAGCAGTAGGGAGGGGGAGAATGAAGTGTGCTTTCCACTACTTCAGGTCCTTTCCTTGATGAATGGTCTGGAAATGTACAAAACAAGGGCATCACAGACCAAGGGGGCACGTTCCACACAATACTTAGCACAGTATGTCACTCGTATCTTATATTAAACATCGGTGAATATCTTTTTGATGTTCACACAGGAGTTGGGATTATTGTTCGTGGTGCAGGTGGCGGTGGAATTGCCCGTTTTGAAAGGGGTCTGGGGAAAAGCACTGTGGTTCATATCCCCCTCTTCGATCACCATATACTCCGACTTACTTAGAGTCGAGTTGCTCCGTGCTTTTCGGAGCTCCTCAGCTGAAGAGGAGAGGTGCTGGCAACTTCCCACGTGCATGTATTGGGCTTGCTCTTCCCCTTCTGTCTCCCGGTGGTAGAAGTAATTGAAGTTGGAAACAATAACAGGAACTGGCAATGCAATGGTCAAGACACCAGCGATGGCACAAAGAGACCCCACGATCTTGCCCCCTATGGTCACTGGGTGCATATCTCCATACCCGACTGTTGTCATGGTTACCACGGCCCACCAGAAGGCATCCGGGATACTACTAAAACCTGAAGTGGGGTCGTCTGCCTCGGCAAAGTAGACCGCACTGGAGAAAAGGATGACCCCAATAAAGAGGAAGAAGATGAGCAGCCCCAACTCCCGCATGGAAGCCTTCAGTGTCTGCCCCAGAATCTGCAGCCCCTTGGAGTGGCGGGAGAGTTTGAAGATGCGGAAGACCCTCACCAGGCGAATGACCCTGAGGATAGCCAGGGACATGGCCTGCTGTCCGTTGCCCTGTCGCTCAGCCAGCTCGGTGCCCAGGGTGATAAAATATGGGATGATGGCCACAATGTCTATCAGGTTCATGATATTTCTTGAGAACGTGGCCTTGCTGGGGCAAGCGAAGAATCGCACCAGCAGCTCAAAGGAGAACCAGATGATGCACAGGGTCTCCACCACGAAGAAGGGATCCGAGAAGCTGGAGGCTCCCGCGGGAGCCCCCGACGTGCTGTTGCTGGCCGCCTCAAGTACCTCCTGCGACGGCGAGGCCGGGTAGTCCTTCTCATCGCGGAACTCGGGCAGCGTCTCCAGGCAGAAGATGACAATGGAGATGAGGATGACGAGCACGGACACGATGGCAATGCCCCGGGCCGGCCCCGAGCTCTCGGGGTACTCGAAGAGCAGCCACACCTGGCGCTGGAAGTCGCGGCGGGGCAGGGGCCGCTCCTCCTCCCGCAGGAAACCCTCGTCCTCGCGGAACTTCTCCATGGCCTCCTCTCCCAGCTGGTAGAAGCGGATCTCCTCGGAGAAGATGTCGATGGGCACGTTGACCGGGCGGCGGATGCGGCCCCCGGATTGATAGTAGTAGAGGATGGCGTCGAAGCTGGGCCGGTTGCGGTCGAAAAAGTACTCATTGCGGAGCGGGTCGAAGTACCTCATGCGCCGCTTGGGGTCGCCCAGCAGCGTCTCTGGGAACTGGCAGAGGGTCTTCAGCTGCGTCTCGAAGCGCAGCCCCGAGATGTTGATGACCACGCGCTCCCCGCAGCAGTCCTGCTCGCCCGCAGCCGGCAGCGCGGGCGGGAGCGGCTCATAGCGGTCACAACCGCCTCCGCCGCCGCCACAGCCGCCCTGAGGCTGGCCTCCGCCGCCGTCGGC
>NW_026000081.1:3453821-3511471 GCF_001458135.2 Marmota marmota marmota
TCCCGCCCACCGCGCGGGCGCGCGCCCCGCTTTCTTGGGGAGCCGCGGGCCTGTCCTTCTCGGCCGCCCTCATCGCAGCTCTGAGTCACCGAAGCACCCTCATTTTGCACCTTGAGGTCCCCCGCAACCCCTACCCGGCCAAACTGACCCTCGGGGAATTCAGCCGCAGACCTTGACCCCTGGACTCAGCATCCCCACCCCACCTCCCGCGCGGTTCGCGTGGCGGTGTCCCAATCCCCAGGCTTCTGCAACTGCGGCAGGGACCACACCTCCGCCTGAAAGCGTAGGCCTCTTGGTCCCCTACTCTCCACCTAGGTCTGCCCGCCTGGGGGAAGCAGGTACCTGGGAGCCGAAGTAGCCGAAGCTGGGGGCTGGGGGAGAAGGGAGACCAAGAAGTGACCCCTTGCCATGGCCTGAGCATTAAGGAGGGAGGGAGTGCAGGCCAGGTGAGCTCCCTGGGCAGGAGGCAAGTCTAGTGCCAGCATCTTGAGCTCACTTGAGGATAGAGGACCGACCGCCCAGACCTGAGGTGGGTGTTCTAAATAATTTAACTTCTGTTTGGATGTGAAGCCAAACGAAGTAATAGGTGCTGATGGGTTTCTCCCCTGGAGTCTGAAAGAAGTGGGTCATGAAAGGCATTTGGGGATTTGCTCCTGTAGTGAATAGTTAACGCGGGACAGACTCATGACCAAATTACTGGTTTGGGATTAGCAGGGGCAGTGGACTTTAGAGTACTTGAGAATTTCTTGTAGATGGGAAAATAAAAGGAAAAATAGAAAAGGAAATTCACTATATCTAATTTGTGTGGTTAAAAATCCCCACTCTGTGACTTAAGCCTGTCCTGGGAAGGACAGGAGCAGGACCTATGCCTAGACTCCACTTATTAATGTGCTACCACTGTCTTATGGTAGGGAATCTGCCTTGGTCTAGTGGGTCAAGAGGGTGAACATTCATTTTGCAAATTGTGTCACTGTTGCTGGATTTGGGGCCAGAGATAACTTACATTTATCCATTTGGAACTTAAACTACTTTTCTCCAAATTATTGTGGTCACTTAGAGCACAATTTCTTTCTCCAGAAATTTTATCGACCCCAATGTACGTCAATCCTAGTCTTACAAAAGTCTTTCGTCCTGTTGTGTCATTCAAATCATTTACAAAAGAGGAACTGTTGTCTAGAGAACTCATCCATCCAAAGTGAGCTGAAAATTCGATTTGAAGTAAGAGTGATTCATGGTCATGCCTTCCCACCACTGCTCTCAACGGCCAGGCTTTCTAGGGTAAAGAGTAGGTAGGTCTTACCCAATTTCAGTTCCTAGCAACTGTGAGAATGCCTTGGAAATAGTAGGAACTTGGCATATGTTTGTTGAGTTAAATTCTCCACCAAATGATTCTTTGCATTTCTTTCTGCTCAAGGAGGCAACATTCCTTTTTGTGTTTAGGACCCTACTGAGAATTCTGGGATAAAGAATAAGGGGAAGCATCTCATGCTACAATACCTTAATCAGTTATTCCAGAGTTTCCACCTTTGGCTCTTCTGAGCACAAACAAGCACCCATGCTCTTTACTATGCCTAAGCAGTAACATATGTTGTGAAATGGTGAATCTGGACAACTGTGTAAAATACTCTCACGCAAATCTCAGAACAATGCTTTATGTGACAGTCACTTCATTATTTTACATATATTTTTTGAGCTGGCAGTTGGGATAGCAGTATAATCAATCATTCATATATTTAAATCTAAGAATGAGCCAGACTACTTGCTACAAGGATAGCTCACAGAAAGGCAAAGACCCTATTTTTAAAGACCAAATGTTTCATGCACTTCTGTGTCTGATTTGGAAAGTGATTTATTCTTCCTTTCACAGGAATTAGTACTGAAATTAATATTAATCAATGGCAAGAAGACCAGAGCAGAGGATGGTCCTGTGATGGATGGTCACAAGCTGTGACCTGCTGCGAAGTATCTCTCCTTTAGAAATGAATATTTCCATTCCTTTCATGTATTTTCCTTGTCTGAAAGACTCTGCTTATGAGCTTCTTAGGATGGCTCTTTAGATTTGAGGCCCAGAGAAGTTTTTTGCAATCTGTTCAGCTCACATAGCTTGATAGTGGCAGAACTGGGTCTAAAGTATTGGATCATTTCCAAATCCAGCATTTGCTTTACTGTATCACACTGTGAAACTCTTAGGTTGATCACTTAGTAAATACTAGATGTCTAACAGCAGCCTATTTGCTTCTGATTGCTAACTAGTTCGTTTCAATTCAAATTTATTTTAACTGAAAACCACTGCCTTCTGACGGCTACTCTGTTGTCTATAGGAAATGAGTTGGTGGGTGCATTCCAGCCCTGTTGGACAGCAGAACCCATCACAACAAATCAGTGTCAAAAATGGCATTTCAAAAGGAACACATACTATTTATTTAGTACCTCCAACAGAGTAGCTCAAAGTGATTTGAAAATGTCTCATTAATCCTCATGACACCCCTGTGGGATAATAATAATATTATTATAATGTTTAAGGGCAGAATTGTGGCAAAGCAAACAGCTTCTCTGAGCATGTGCAGGATTGTCTCATATTTCAGTTGTTGATATTACAGACTAAGTAAAGCCATCAGGTTTGCAGTCAGCCAGGGTAAATGTTGGTGTTTGGCCTTTCTATATTACTCCAGGCATATCTGGGGCTTCTTACTGACCACAACAGAACTAGTTCCCCAGTTGCCAGATGGTAAACAACATCTGGGATTAGTCCAAAAGTGATTGAGAGTGAGACAAGGCAGACCTAGAGATCCTAATCCACAATTATAGAAAAACGAATGGAGAAAGAGTACTCACTATGCCCCAGGTTCTGTGCACTATGAACTTTTAAGTATAGACCTTGCTCTCAATAGAGTTTCACAGAGTTGAGAAGATAGGATATAAATCTGTGAAAAATTTTACAATGCTCTTATAGTACAGAAATGTCATAAAACAGCCCGCTACCATTCTGTTTATTCTAGATAAACTGGCTGCCTTGCTGTTTCTCAGTCATACCAAGCTAGTTCCTGTTTCAGTGCCTTCACATTTGCTTTTCCCTCTGCTTGAAACACTCTTCCTCCAGATTTCACATGGCTCTCTCCAGCATGTTAGCTCTTCAAAATATCACTTCATTAATGATGCCTTCCCTGACCATGACCACCTGATTGCAGATAGTACTCCTTCCTTCCCCTCTCCCCCAGGTCTCTTACCTCTTTATTTGTCCTCATTTAGTTACTTGAAATTATTTTTTTATGTTTATTTTGTTCCTTGCTTATTGACTGTCTCATACACTAAAATATAAACTTCCCAATGGCGGAGTTTTGAATTTTCATATCTGTATCCTGCAACTCTAGAACAGTGGCGTGGCACATAGTGAATGCTTAATATTATGTTGAATAGGGAAAGAAAAAGCACAGGGCAAATATATAAGGTGTGTTAAGGTACAGTGGATGATCTAGTTTTGCTGATGGAGAGGAGTTCATTTGGAAAGGTATTGGTCCAGTTCTGGTTGTATTTCGTGGAGCTAGCTGAATGGTGCAGCTATGTAAGCAATGCTTATTACTTCTGAAAGTGCAACATTCTTCCATTTTTTTTCTCTACTTTCTCTTCTCCCCACTATCCCAAATGAGTCTATCCTGCACTCCAGAATTGTATTTTAAACTTCTCACTTAATTTCTTAATTTTAAACTTCTCACTTAATTTTAAGTATCTGCAGATACTTAAAAATATTTATAGCATTTAACTCATTATCTTTCTCCCCAACTTGCTTCTCTTCCTGCTTTTCTTATTTTATGCTAGAATATGAGTCATCCCCACATCCTTCCTCTGCCCCTATGTCCAGTTGGTCACTGAATGCTTTTCATTCCCCCCGCCATGTCTCTATCAGTTCTGTCTTTACTCACTGCCATTGCCCCAATTCAGGCTGCCATAGTAGTTTCATAACAGACTCCCTGCTTTCAACCTCTTTCATGTGTCTCAACCTACAGGATGTAGCTGAGTTATTTTTGTGTATCTTAGACTTGATCACATTGTTCTCCAGGACTGCCATCATGGCCACATCTGGCCCCGACCTGCCACCATTTGCCGGGCTGGACAGGTCATCCACGTATATGCAGCCAGGCCTTTCCTCAAGGTTACTGCTTATGCTCTGGTTTGCTGGGTATTCCCACCTTTGTCCCACTGGTAAATTCAGTCTATACATCCCAGCTTAGAGGTCATTTCTTTTGAGAGCTCTACCCTCTCTGTCAGCCATGATTATCACTTCAAAGAAAATTCAATAAAGCTGATTATACATGAATTCAGTGATATTCTTTCTCACCAGAGTTCTTATGGCAGTTTGTTCATAGTTCCATTAAAGGGCTTTGGTGCACTATATTTAGGTCTTCCTATGAATATATGAACTCCATAATACTAATAGCTGACATATTGGGCATTGAATGTGCTGTGCCAAGCTGGGCACTGTGCTAAGCACGTTATATATAGTAGACTCCAACAGCCCCACAGGGCACATTATGTCACTACTCTACCATATCACAGGTACAGAAACTTAAGTGCAGAGCGGTTAAGTCACTTGTGCCTAATTACTCAGCGAGGAAACAAACACGGAGGAGTCCACATCCTTAAGCCATGCGCCAGGCCACCTCTGGGAGGATTAGATACCTTGTCGTGTTTGTCTCTCTATTTCCAGTCTCCAATATTGTACTAATCTAGGAGAAATGCTTTTCAAGTAGTATGACAGAAGAAAAATGATTTTTATGAAGCATGAATATTTATTCAGTAAAAAACTGATCGTCCATGATGGAGTTTTTCCTGTTCCACAATAAAAAGGCTATAAATGGACCTTCCTGAACTTGTACTATTTTTTTAATAGATGCTAGATACAGAGAGATAGTTATTCCAGAAGTAGATGCAGATCCAGGTCCTGACTGCATCCCTCAGGATGACCTGGCAATTTGTGTTCTCACACTGCAGAAGGATTTTCAGAAAAATATTTCTGTTCATGGAAGACCAATTTTCTATTAGCAAGTGTGTCAACCCAAGAGTTAAAAGGACTGTGTTAGACCAAGCATTTAAATAAGCCTGATGCCTTCCTCCTGAGTCTCTGTGTATGAGAGAGAGAACATTCAGGCATTGAAACACCTGCATGGCCTTTTCTGGTTCTGGCTAATTTATTGAAAGAGCAGGCACAGTCACACGTCTAATCAGAGATGAGATGTGCAATTAATGATGCACTAAGCTGTTAAGGCTCCTGGTATGTACCAATTATTTGTTTGCAGATAGGAATCTTCTCAACATTTGTAGAAGCAATTGAATGGTTTTAGAGCACTAGCAAATATATTCACTTTCTTTTGGCAAGATGTACATTACAAATATTTTCATCATGGTTTTGCTGCAAGTGGATTTGACCAAGAATGTTTTAAAATATCTAGAAAATTTATGTAATTTGTTTCCTGATGTGTCTTCTGCGAAGTGATGTGTTATAAAGCTATAGATGACCTACAGTTTAACTCTTTAATTCAAGAACTAAAAGGAATCATTTTAGTTATAAGTCTCAGTTGACATTAATGTGAATTCTTGAACATAAATTGACAAATTGTGACGCTTTTGTAAACACTAACAGGAACCTATTGGAGCATTATAAAGTCAAGGGCAAATTTTGATAGAGACATTTTGTATTGCCATTCTGGTGAAAACCAAAACTCATCTTATTAATCTACATACATACTGCAATTGTTATTACTCCATCATTAGGTTTTTCAATTATGTTGAAGCAATTTAAAAAAACGTGTCCGTAGAATAGTATTACAATTTTACTGAGTTTGCATTTACAACAGTAACAATGTTAATGACAGTGCATAAAAGGTCCATAATGATCCAATTAATACTTAGTATTATGACAAAAGAATATGAAAGGAATTCTTTGGGGACTTCATTATACCCGAGATTCAGTGCAATTGATACATTACTTGGCTACAAAATGGGTACAAATAAAATTAAACCATGTTGTGATATATTACTTCCTTCCTGACTCAGATGCAACTGCGCAAGCATTGAGTCTTTTATGGGTTCAGGACGTCTCTGACCTAGAGCCAATTTTAAACAAACTTGTTGAAATATATTAGAAAACCTAGTTCTTATCCTCCGGCCTGGTGGGGGGGGGGTCTAGAATCTGTGTGCCTGAGGGAAGGAAGCTCCATTGCCTATAAAGCTTCGGTCTAATTCCGAATGCTTGCTGTATTTTGCATGCCAACAAGACCAATCCTTACTTTAGTTTGCTACTATTTTCTCCAGTTTCTGCATTTGGACTAAAGCCCTGTCTTGAAATTCCAATGTCTTATTTGAGATTACATTCCTTTTTAATCCTTAGTAGCCTCCCCAGATGATGGAGTCTGTATTTACGCCAAATGGGCCTCTTGGAGCCTCACAATTTCCACCATCCACCTGTCCACCAGTAGAGCCATTTCCATGGTCATCCCCATGGCCCTCTATCCTCCAATGACTTGAAACTCTTGGGCAATGAGGTTTTCCCACTTTGCACCCAAATTTCATTCTTCCCCCTAGAACTTCATGATTTGAGAAGTTTCCTACCTTACTTGGAACCCGTCTGAAAGCTGAATTTATGTTCTTAACATCAAATCTCACCATTGTCGGCTTCCCTCCCTATGCCTTCTATCCTACTGAAGCCTTAGAAAAATCCAGGATTGAGTTATAGAGGTTGGCATGCATAACTAGAAATACTCAACCAATTTTAACTGAGGTTCATTGTTTGTAGAGTGTTTTAAATGAACAGTATAATGAACCATTTATCAGTTATATAAATGGCCTTATTTGCCATTCCTGTCATATTCCCTTTGAATGTAAGAATCCACCTGTGGAATGCCAGCCTCAACATCATGGGAACAGATTTTCTGCCAAATGTTCCTATATTGAAGATTAGCTTTCAAGAAAAGCCTACTGTTTGGACATATTTATCCATTATGCTGCAACGAGCTAATGTTAAGATGTGCTGTAGTGTGGCAGAAAGGCTTCTAGCTTTGGATTCAGACTATGTGGAGTTAAAGTGACCTGGAGAAATCCATTCTCATCTGTCTTTATCTCAATTTCTCACTTGTAAAACGAAAATATGTAAGCCATGTGCCATGAGGGTTATGATATTATATATATATATGAAAGCACTCACTTACTCACCTTGCATGTGGTAGGTGCTCAATAACTGAGTGCTCACACATACTCTCTGCACAACATAAATACATAATGAGAAGGTGAGATGCATTAGAACTTTCATACTTTTGACCGCCAAAGGTTGGATGTCAGGCAATCCTCCCCCTCTTTTTTTTTTGGTACTGGGGATGGAACACAGGGGCCTTTTGCCACTGAGCTACATCCCAGTTCTTTTGTTGTTGTTGTTGTTTGTTTTCTTTCTTTTTTTAAGGCGCAGTCTTGTTAAGTTGCTGAGGGCATGTTTCAGTCAGTTTTTTCACTGCTGTGACCAAAATCTCTGATAAGAGCAATTACAGAAGGACAAGTTTACTCGGGGGCTCATGGTTTCAGAGATCTCAGTCCATAGATGGGCGACTCCATTGCTCTTAGCTCAAAGTGAAGCAGAACATCAGGGCATAAGAGTGTGGTGAAGGAAAACAGGTCAAGACATGGCCATTAAGAAGCAGAGAAAGAGGGGCTGGGGATGTGGCTCAAGTGGTAGTGCCCTCGCCTGGCATGCGTGTGGCCCGGGTTCTATCCTCAGCACCACATACAAACAAAGATGTTGTGTCCGACGAAAACTGGAAAATAAATATTTGCAAAAAAAAAAAAGAAGAAGAAGCAGAGAAAGAAAGAGAGAAAGAGTGGGGGTGGGGGAGACTGACTGACAAAATATAAAGTGGGATAGGCCTGTTTTAATTAACATGTGATCTAAGAGCACTCACACTTAGCAGAACTTATGAAACCAGTCAGAGAGCAAAGGGCTCCCTGTAAAATCAGAACTCTCATATTTTCTGGTTAACACAACCTTTATTGCAGTCTCCTCAAAACTCGGTGCTTGTTACTTGTTGAAGTAACCTTTATTGTTATGATTATGTCGGTGATCCAATCTACATGTTCATTTTACAAATGGAGTTAACTGTGGTCTCAAGATATTAAGCAACTTGTATTCAAAGTCCAGCATTTTGTTAGTGGCAAGGTCAGATAGAGAGGTTTGGGCCTAATGTTGCTAATTTCCAACCAAGTTACATTGACTTCTCCCTCTACTTCTTTTTTTTTTAATTCATTCATTCATTTAGTCACCTCCCTCCTTCTCTGCATACCTCCTTTTTTTCCTTTCCACATACCCATACTTGCCATATGGTGAGAATCTTCAATGAAGAAGACATTTCCCCTGCTTTTGTACTGGGTCTGGGACATCCCTATCTGGATCAGCCCCAACACTGCCTGGCCACAGTGCCTACGGGCCTCTGCACTGGCTCCCTTCTCTGCTTAGATCTCTGGTGACTTTTCTTTTCCTTTCAGTCGTTTTACTCTTGCAACCTCTTTCCAGCTTCCTGATTTATCAGTCATCCCCTGTCCATAAAGCAGTATTNTTTTTTTTTTTTTTTTTTTTTTTTTTTACCAAGACCCCTCTCCTAAATCCTGGCGTGGTGTCCTGGGCTGTGCGAGAAACTGGGTCCTTTTGGTGATTCCACATGTGCCCCCTGCTGGACTGTGCTTGTCAACCTCTGCCTTCCTCCACATCCTTGATGTCAAGTCTACACTTGACAAGATGGGTGCTACAGGATTCTTGAACCCATTCCAGTGGGGCAGCAGCCTAAACCACACAAGCTTAAGGGAACCCGGAGAAGGTCATAAACCTTAATTCTGAAATGCTGATACGAGCCCTGAGACATCTGCATACTTAGCAAGTTGTCATCTGCCCTACTTCTTGTCCTAGGGGCCCAGTCCTTAATATGAGCTCTGCCTCATTTTCCTTTTCCTAAAACTGGACTACCTCCTGATCAGCTTCTCTCAGGCTTCTCCTGGTGAGACAGGCTCTGCCACCCAAGTGCTGCTCTTTAAGGGCTATTCTTCCTGAAACCATGCACGGTCCCATTGCCTAGCCACTGCCAAACTGCCTGAATTTCCCTGCTATACCAATCCTAATGTTGACGTGAGTGACTATTCTCCACAGTAAGGATGTGGCTGGTCCCCGTGTGATGTTATCAGGTCGAGTAGAAGAGCTTTCAGGTCAGACATTAGCAGGACTGCAGTCTTTACAGATGGACACAAGAAAACACTGCTTTCCTGGACCCCGTAGAAAAAAAATGGCAAAATCTGGAAGGCAAGATTTAATCCCCAAATGTCAACATCTAAGAGATGTAGGAGCTTCATGTGCTGAGATAATGCATATTATTAATGGATCTAAGTACCCTTTGTGCCCAGATAACACTGGCTACATAGCTTTGAGAGATAATGCATCCCTAAGTACTCCTGACACCCCATTTAAAAGTTAATTTCTAAACAAATGGGCTCAAATTCAATTACCCCTAATTCTGAAGCACAAGGGCTCTAGGACCACCTCAGCACGAAGAATAGAATCAAAGGTGCCAACTAAAGAGAATTTTCCAGCTTGCTCACATTGAAATATGTAATCTGAGAGTTTTTTCAGTGCATCTGAGTACTTTAGTGCTTTATAAGTGGTCCAACTACATTATCAACCCCGGATATTGAGAAACTAATAAGCAAACATCTTGCTTTTTATAATGTTGTGTGCCAAAGTCAGAGGAAATATTGAGGATAATTAGAATACTGGAATTCTCCTTTTTTTTTTTTTTTTGGTAAGTTGTTATCCCATAAACTTTGTCAGTAAAAAAGTAAACTTAACTATATGCCATATGAAATTTATCATAAATGGAATCTTCTGAGCTCTTTTTCCAAAGATAATAAGCATGATAACAGAAAATTGTTTGCATGACCCATGAAATGTAATATATTTCAGTTTGCAAGGTTTTGTTGTTGTTTTGTTTTTTGGTATTGGGAATTGAACCCAGGGGCACTTCACTGAGCTAAATCCCAGCCAGCCTTTTTTATTTTTAATTTTGAGCAGGGTCTCACTAAATTGTTCAGTGCCTTGCTAAATTGCTGAGGCTGGTCTGGAACTTGCAATCTTCCTGATTCAGCCTCCCTAATCACTGGGATTATACATGTGCACCATCATGCCTGGCAAATTTGGCAGGTTTAAAAAATTCGCTGGTTAATGATCTCTTGATTCAATTAAACAACATGTTTAGGAAACTATATAATCTCTCCTTTTAGATTATGTGGACAGGAACCCATCTTTTTCATGATTGCTTTCTTCAATTACTTGTAGTGTTTTGTGATAGAAGGCCTCTGTAGATATGAATTGAACACTTAATGAATTATTCATCTCCTGTTTTAACCAGAGGAGCAAGCTCACTGATAAATTTTAACAGAACCTTTGCCGTGTGAATGCAGTCTCGGTCATGGTCTGCAACCATTTATGCCATTTTCTTCCATATTAACATTTATAATTTGCATTATGTTCCAGATCTATGAAATTTCTGAGATAGAGTATAAAGTGAAAAGTGAAGGCTTCTTTTGCATCTAAATACAAACCTCAGGAAACTAAAATAATTTCAAGCTAACATTTCAATATGATGGTAATGTAAATACAAATTGACATATATTTTTAATCATTTTACCTACAACTTTATCTCCACCCACCCTTCCCAAAGCTTCACAGAAGCTTTAGGAAGATATTACTAATTTAGATGTACCTTCTACACAGTTTCATGTTTGCATAAATGCAGCAAAATGTGTAACACATCTGTAAGGCAGAGATGAGCAGGCCCTTCTGCTCTGGAGCTGGAATATAAAGTAGTTGCTAAGACAGATTAATTCTTTAGAGTCAGAGGACAGTCTTCACCTCCACTCAGCCCAATTTCTGCCAAATAATCAAGAAAATAAATGTTTCATTCTTCGAGGACAGAAGACATGTTGGAAACCAGGTAAGTTAATTTGAAATATGAAATATATCTAATTGATTTGCTATACTGTCCCTGATGGGCTGCCCATTGAAAATGCAATATTCTGAGGTTTCTGGCCCTGTGACACCAGCTAGAAAAACATCATCTTCCCCCTCTTCTTAAGGGACAAGAAGACAGAAAAGAAACAGGAAGGATGATGATGTGTGACTCTGCAACTCTGTGGGCTGCTGCACTTTATCCACTGGAAACTAGTAGCACACAAACATTCAATGAGGCTGATTTGTCCTCAGCTACATCGTTAACCAGAGTATATGTTCCCTTAAAGGGAACCCTCATATACCGTTGGGGACAGAGTGTAGAGAGGATGTGAGCAGGCCAAAGAGGCTGCCTCTGTCGGCAGATAAATGTGCTCTTTTTGTTTATTTTTTTTCTGGCTAAGGAAAGAATACTACCCAGTAGTGATTTCTTTTCTTTTTGTGGTTCGACTTTGGTCATTTCTTTTTTTTCTCTAGAACTTCATTAAATTGCAGGAATGGAACTTCAATTAATGTTATAATAATCCTCATTGCTGATAGTGGTTTTTAAGCTCCTCACCCTCAATTTTTTTCTGCTTGGTGTTTTAAAGATGCACAAGAGATTAAAAATCCTGATTAAATATTTCCAGTTCTTATGAGTAGAACTGGAAATACTTTAATCTGAGCAGTTTAAAAGTATTAACGTGACATATACTAAAAATAGCAACATCTACAATAGATATGTTGAACCATTGTAAATTGCTATATTTATCTGATTTGTTTTCTTGAATGCTGCTGCCTCCAGATCCAAAAACAGACTCTTGGAGAAGTCTTCTTTGTATTAAGATGTCAGAAATAATTTTGGCTAGCTACTTGAGGGCCAATTTATATATATAATACATCTACCAAGTAGTAACATTTTTATATGCTATTAAGTATTACATATCAAAATAAAATAGAATGTAAAGCAATCTAGTAAGTGAAATAAGTAAATAAATGCTTAATCAATGGTTGTTGAAAATCTAATGCTTGTTAAGTCTCCTAAAACTTGAACAACGAGCCAAAAGTAATACATTTGAGCATTTGCCTATTTTTTATGTTTAAAAGTTGTGATGATGGACTTATGTGGATACATGGTTTTTGAGACAGGTTCATATTCTACCCTATGAATAGGGAAATTGGCCTGAACATTAAGCTACCTTTGGAATGAAGCTAGTTTAATAAAATTCCTAAGCTAGTTGTTTAAAATGTATAATAATAAAGATAACATATAAAAAGCACCAAAGCAGCACTTTATCATACTGGCTTATAACTTTCTATATGCATGTGTGTATCATGCACGTACAATTCTCTAAAGAGATGAGTGCTAGTATATATATATTTACATATTATATACATGAATATACATGCCTATGATTAGTAATAATGGTAGTAACAAACTGGTTCTGGAACTCTTAAATCATTTTAATATATGGGTCCTATTGGCCAAATATACTTGTAATGTTATATTTTTGATAAGAAGCTTTCATAATGACATGATGACCTTCCAAATGGATCCCAAAGCACCACTTTGATGTTTTCAGTTTTTGCATTAGCTCTATCCCCTCTGTTAGAACACCACACTTATTTTTCTGCATATATGAGGTATTTTTACTCTGGGGAGGTTTTGAATGATAAATTCCATTTTATGGTTTTTTTAAACAAGTGGCTTAGAGCCTGGACTTGTGGTCACATTTGCATGTGCTCAGTACATTTTTCTCATGGCTAATTTCTACAGTATTCCCAGGCCACCTTTTTACTGGAGGACCATTAATCCATCCTGGAATATGCAAATGCTAAGGCACCGTTTTTTAGCAAAATTGCTACTCCCAATTATATATTGTGTCTTTTAAAAAATCTAAATTTACTAGATAAGCCTCTTTTCTTAAATATTTAAAAAATTCTGAAAACTGTAAAAAAAATAGTCTCTAAAATTTTTGTTGCTAATTACCATAACATGCTTTATTTTACTAAGAAACATAAATTGCTTAAAACACAAAGTATATAATTTCATATGCACAAGGTTGTCTAATATGATGTAGTAGGACATTATGTGCTTCTCTTAGCAAATGCTTATAGCTTTGATGTTGGCTTGTTTATAGATTATTTCATGAGGTTAAACTGTAATTCCAGGCTTTTTTATTCTGACACCTGCCCGGCATGTGTGCAGGTAGAAATCTAGATGAGCTTCTTGTAAGAAGGACTCAGGACTCTGAATTCCAGAGACACAGATTTAAATTCTAGATTCACGTTTCCCTGAATTTCTCTGAAACTTCAATTTCCTCATCTAGGGTAAGGGATGAAAATAAACAGTTTAAACAGAATTAAATGAAATGAGATACCTTGTATTCCTAGCACAGTGCTTGACATATATTTAATTTGACATGTCTTAAAAAATGTTTGCCCAGTTTTGCTGGAAGTAAAATATTGGTGCTCGGCATGGCCTCTCGCTTGACCGGATGAACTGGCCACTGGACAGAGGCAGCTGTGTATCAATACTTGGCCCTGGGTCCATTTAATTCAATTTGAGTCAATGAGTATTAAGTGCCCGCCCAGCATTTTGCTCCTTACTCAGATCTTGATACTGGTCCGGGTTAACTTCCTGACGGCGGCGGAGTGGCCTGGATTTGCTGAGCTAAACAAGTTCATTCACACCCAAATTCCACCTGGGTTGAAGGTCCCTGTAAAGGGCAGAACTGAGGGGGGAAACATTTCATCCCACCTGAGTCCCCTTCACTTAAAGGACCCTGGCTGTTGACGAGTATCTCATTCAAAAGGAGAAAAAAGAAAAATGATTTGACACTTAGGGCCTGTCTTGTAAGATGAGCTATCACATTTCAGCAAAATACATGAAGAGAATCCATGAGCACAGAAAGGGGAGCCAAGCATCCTGGAGCTCAGCCCCACCATCCGGGCCAAACCAGGGTTAGTTCCTAGAGGTTGCACGCGTCGGCTACTCAGCCCCATCTTTCCCCAGCATGGTGGGTTTCACTCACTGTCACTTGTGAAATAAAAGCAGCATTTACCTGGCATTCTTTTCCCCAGGGGTTGGCTTGTGGCCTCCTAAAATTGTGACAAACAGGGGAAGAGAGAGAGAGGTGAACGGGAAAATCAGACAGGCTTGGGGGGATGACTAATGGGGTGTGAGGGAGCAACAAAGACACCAGTTTCAAAACAGGCTGAATCCTTGCCAAGAACCCAGACTGACAAGTGTGAGATACAGTTGAGGTTCTCGGTGGCAGCTGTTGCCAGTTTAGCAAAAGAGCAGTGCTTTGGGAGCCAGATTTGGAGAGCAGATTTTGTGAAAAAATCCAGGATTCTGTTGCCTCCCAGGACTCAGTTCTAATTTTGGTTTTGGGCTGTCCTCAATGCTCCCACCTCTCACGCATTTGTTCTATTTGGGGGCTTATTGTGGAGGAAGCCAGCTAATGCTATGTCCAGAAAGAGAGAGAGCGAGAGAGAGCGAGAGAGAGAGAGAGCGAGAGAGAGAGAGAGAGAGAGAGAGAAGTCCAAATTTATTTCTTTGTTGAAAGAGAAAAACAAACTCAAAATTATCTGGGTTTTATAAGTATGTTTACAGCTGTCCTTAGTCACTGACAGAGCTCAGCAGTGTGTTCTTCTCTGCCTACTGGGAGCAGATATTTCATCAACATTTCTTCTCCCCTCATTTGTAAATCTCACTGCTTCCCCATCTTTCTCTCCTCAGGCTCTGTTCTAATCCCTGTGCCTTCCTAGGCAGGAGCTATGTCCATAGCAGCTTTCTCAGAATCCATAGGAGACTTACGGGGGGAAGCAGAGGGAAGGAAAAGGTCCTGGAGAGGTGGGATTTTCTCCTTTGGCAGTAAGAGTTTTCAGTATATTGACTGTATTTCCCCAAAGTTGCTTCACCGCACGTAGCTGCTTTGCAAACTCAACATCTGAGTCTGGTCCATTGGAAAGAAACTCTGCTAAGAGCTTTTATCTCCTCATTCTCCCTGTGTTGCATCTCATAACAGGCTTAGAGTTGTAATAAAGAGTAAAGCTCTGCCTAAAATAATATTACTAGTCATAATAGGTATTTCTTTTTTTTTTTTTATGTAAGTGCCTGACATTAGCCCATTTTTCAGATGAGGAAATTGAACATTAGGACTCGTGGAAATGTGGGATGGAATGAGCTAGTCTGTGAAAAGTGATTCAAATATAAAAAGGTCTTGATGCATGAGTTCTTATAATCCCTTGTTTTATCTGATGATGTTTGAAGATGACAGAGAGAGAAAAACAAAGGCCATTATTTAGAGAGAGTCAGCAGATCCCTGAGGCCAGCCCTAAAAAGATAAAGACTGTCTAGTTAGTTAAACAATCTAGGTCTGGTTCTCAATCTTCAGCTTGTATCAGAATCAACTCTGAAACCTTGAAAAATATAAATTCCTAGGTCCTATCCCAGACCCCCCCCCAGTCAAATTTTCCAGGATTAGGTTTTAGAAGTCCATAAGACAAATAAACTCATGGTCCGATGGATAGCATTGGGCATCAAGTTTGGAAACCATCCAGGATTTTACCTCTAATTTTGGTCTTAGAAATTCTTTGCCAGAGGTAGTAAGTTTCCTGGAGTTAAACTCTTGTTAGTATAATTATCATAAGTGACTGATGTATGGACCAGAGTGACAATCAATGGTGAGAACTATCACTGAGCATCAAGCTCTTGTTAGTCAAAGGTCCTGCTTCCCTACAGGCTGTTAGTCAGCTTTCTGTTACTATAGCAAAGTACCTGAGATAATAAACTTATAAAGAGAAAAGTTTATTTTAGATTACTGTTTTGAAGATTTTAGTCCATGATTTGTTAACCCTGTTGCTTCAGGCCTGTGGTGAGGCAGTGCATTGTGGTGGTAGCATGTGGCAGAACCAAACTGCTTAATTGTGTCCAGGAAGTGAAAGAGAAAGAGGAAGAGACTAGAGTCCCACAATCTCTGCCCCCTCTTTTTTTTTTTTTTTTGTATTGGGGAGTGAACCCAGGGACAATCTAGCACATTGAGCTAAATCTGCAATCTTTTTAATTTTTATTTTGAGACAGGGCCTTGATAAGTTGTCTGGGCTGACCTCAAACTTGCAATCCTCGTGACTTGGCCTCCCATGTCACTGGGATAATAGGAGTGCACCATAATGCCTGGCCCACAGTCCCTTTGGAGGACAAGTGTTCAATGACATGAAGACCTCCCAGTGGTCCCTACCTATCACTTCCCAATAACACTAAGCTAGGGAGCAAACCTTTGCCACATGGATATTGGGGGACATATAAGATCCAAACTATAGCAAGGCCAAATATAGCCAGGTGACCAGGGACCCAGAGGCAAGGGAAGGGGATGGTTCTAAGAGTCAGGACCATTAAACATGAACTTGATGCATCCATCTTCATCAAAAGGAAGTAACTGGTCTTAGAAGGTACCCAGGTTCATGGGCCCAGACGTATCACCAGTTTTAATCTCTGACCACATTCTTTACTGGTAACTTATCTCCCACCCTCATCCTGAAAATACATTAATTTTTAAGATATAAAAAACAACATAGTTGATCAGCTTTGCCATTTTCTAGTTAAAAATCATAATCTAAATGCCCACAGTTAGCGAGAGTTTTAGAGAGACAAATGTTCTTATACCTGGTTAGGTCCTGGGGAATTAACACAATCTTTTCAGAGGACCTTTTGGCACAAAGAGTCAGTAGCTATCAGGACATTCTTTGGCACTATTAATAATATTGAAAAATTGGAAGCAAGCTTGATGTCCAAGAATAGATCAATTCATTTTGCATATGCATGCATGCAATGGCATGGTACACTGTCACGGTTCAGAACAAAATTTAATTATATAGAAAATAATATATATGGTTAAGTGAAAAAAAGGTATTATTTCTTGAGTCTGTAAAAGAAGATAACACCAAAATGTTAATGGTAATTTTTATGGATGGATGAGTTATGTGTGATTTTAATTTCCTCTTTCTACTTATTTATTTCAATTTCATCATAATTCATATGCTAATTTTATCATAAGAAAAACCAAGTAAGTATTATTACAAAAAGTCACAATTCAGGTGATTCTGAGATTATAGCTGGGTCAGCATGAGTATATTTTTTGGTGGTCTTCAAATACATTTTGGGGGTTGTATTTTTCCATAAATGATGACTGTCATCCATTATTGGTTGATCTGGATTAAGTTCATTCATAGGAGGCCATTTAAATCTCAGTTTTGGAGTTTGTAGGTGTCAACGACTAGAGTTATAAATTAGCAACTATGATGAGGACAATCATTCAATGAACATTTTTTTGAGAACTTTCTTTGTGCAGATTTTGAAAATAGATGTTTGAATGACAAATTATTACTGCCCTAAAAGAGTCAAGTAGGGGTGGAAAGGGATGTCAAACAAATTATAAATGATGTCTTAGAAATAGGACTATGGGAGGGCTGGGGTTGTGGCCCAGAGGTAGAGGGATTACCTACCATGCATGAGGCCCTGGGTTCCATCCTCAGCACCACATAAAAATAAAATAAAGATACTGTGTCCACTTATAGTTAAAAAATAAATATTAGAAAAAGAAATAGGACTATGGGAGCTCAGAAGAAGGAGCAACTAATTTTGATTGGATAAGTCAGACAAATCTTAATTGAGAGGCAACTTTTAAGCAGGGTCGTTAAGAATGAGAAGTTTTCCAGGTGGGGGCGGGAGGGAAGGCTTTTCCAGAGAGAGCGTGCAGCCCATGCAGAGAGAGGGTGTTATGTAAAACCAGGGTGTAGAATGTTGAGAAAGTCAGTATGACTGGCGCCCAGGGAGAACGGATGGGAAATGGGACTGGAGTGACGAATTAATACCAGACAGTTAAATGTCTTGTATTCCATGGTACAGGATTTTAACACATTTTAAAATCTTTTGAGCCATGGAAATTGACAATGGTTTGTAAACTGGAAAACAACCAATAGAACTATTTTTTTGAGGATCACACTCTGATGAGGCTGTGGAGGGTAGATAGATTAGGGTGAGAGGTATAAGTTTAGGCAGATAGTTGGAAGGCTGTAGTAGCATTATAGGGGAGAGAAAATAAAGAGACTGGTCTAAAATACCAGCCCTGGAAATGGAGAGAAAATGCTTGAGTTGATAGGCCTCTGGTCTTTAGAGACAAAATCTCCCTCTTCCTCTATTGTGTACCTTAGGACATTTTCCATACATTGTTAGAGATGGAAATTTCCGTATGGAACATGCACTCTGCAAACCCAGACTTGAATCAGTGCATACGCACCTGTGTTTGACAAAGCCCGGTGGATCCAAATCCAGTTTGTATGGAGTCCATCCCCCCAAATGAGTAATGGCTGCAGTGTACAAAACAAAACCACCCCCAGTTCACATGTGTTTCTGGGATTCCTTAAGATTGCCGGAAGAAGACGAAAACAGTTACCAGTGTTGGTTTTTAAGAAAATGTCAAATCCAAAACATTCAGCCATATTCTCCCTCTGACTCAATGCGCCTGTAGTTTTCAGTGAGGCACCTTTAGAAATCAGGGGATCCTTTTAGTTAAGAATTTCTTGTTGACGAATGGAAGGAATACAGGATTTGAATCCAGATAGACCTGGATTTGTGATAATTGTGTGACTTTGGGTAAGTTATTTTAATTTCTTAACTTGTGAAATGCAAGCATTTACAGCATTTTGTAAGTCTGTTGTGAGAATGACAGATAACCGTACGTAAAGCATTGTGCATTTCTGGTCCACAGAAATATTTAGAAAATAGATTTTTGTTTAAGACTAACTTCTTCATTTCTAAACTCATTCTCAGAAAACTGTATCTGAAAGGTTATATTCATGTCTGTTGATGGCAGCCCAGAGATAAGCTAGATGCATTTAGAGAAAACGATAAAGATAGGAAAGAATCTAAAAACAATTTTATTTTTTGTGTGTGATGCTTTCTCTTCCTGATATTGGGAGCCCTACAACATCGTCCATTTTCTTTTTAGTCTTGGCTGCCAGAAAACTTGGAGCTGTATTTGATTTTCAAATTCAGCAGCTGTGTTAACCATTCAAATTGGTGTATTGACTTCATCCTCTTGTTTGTCATCTTGAATCTTCTTTGGAATGATATAATGCATAAATAAATTCAGGGGATAAAATAAACTAGTACCTGTAGTCTTACAGAAGAAATTAAATAGAATGGACATGCAAAATAAAAGTCTAAAGGGATATTCAATAATCATGTTCTAATATCTGAAAAATTGTCATGTGGAAAAGAAAGTAGAATTATTGGCATCACTTTAAATAGCAAACACCTGAACATTAGATGGATGTTACAGGATAATTATTTAAGTAAAATGAAAGAAGAAAAAAACTGTATAAGTGTTCTAATAAAAAGGAATTTCTATGAGAAAAACAATTCTTCCAATATTAAGAGAATTAAACTTACCATATAATTATACAAATAAAAAACAATCCTAAAATATGTATAGAAACATAAAAAGACCCCAAATAGCCAAAGGAAACTTTAGCAAGAAGAAAAGTAGCTGAAAGTGTCATACCTCCTCATTTCAAAATATATTGCAAAACTACAATAATAAAATCAGAATGGTACTGTCGTCAAAACAGAAGTATAAAAATTTATGGACCAATGGAACAGAACAGGGAGCCCAGAAACAAAACCACATATCTACAGTCAACTGATCTTACAAAACTGGGTAAGTATCGTCTCTTCAAAATATGTTGTTAGGAAAACAGGATGCTCATGTAGAAAAATAAGATTGGAACTTCATCTTATACCTTTTATAGATATCAACACAAAATGAATTAAAGAGCTGAGAGTAAGACCTAAAGGTGTAAAACTAGTAGAAGGAAGCATAAGGGGAAAGCTTGACATTGGTTTTGGCAATGACTTTTTGGATAGGACACTAAAACACAGACCAGTGGACAATTAGGATCATATCAAAGTAAGATGCTTCTTTAGAGTAGAGGAAGTAATCAGCAGGGTGAAACAGAATGGGAGAAAAGGTTTACAAGCCACATGTTGAATAAAGGGTTAATATCCAAAATATTTAAGGAGCTTATACAATTCAGTAGTAAAGCCCTCAAATAATCTGATTTTAAAATGAGTAAAAGATCTAAGTAGACATTTCTCAAGAGGAAATATATACAAATGGGCAACAGATATATGAAAAGATGCTCAGCATCACTAATCATCAGGGAAATGCAAATCAAAACCACAATGAGATATCACCTCATACCTGTTAGAACAGCCATTATCAGATGAAAAGCAACAGGTATTGGTGAGGATGTGGAGAAAAGGGAACACTTGTACACTGTGGGTGGGAATGTCAGTTCCCACAATCATTATGGAACTGGTCTAGGAGTTCTTCAAAAGGTCAAAAATGGAAATGTTTTATGATCCAATACTCTAACTACTGGGTATATATCCAAAGGAAATGTAATTAGGATCTCAAAGAAATATTTGCACTCCTATACTCATTTCAGCATTATCCACAAGAGCCAAGATAAGCACACAACATAAATGCCCACTGATGGATGGATGGATGAAGGAAATGTGGAAATACATATTGGAATACTACTAGCCTTTCAAAAGGAGGAAATTCTGTTAATTTCAATAACATGGGAGAAACTGGAGGACACTATGCTAAGCCAGACACAGAAAGGTAAATATAGCACAATCTTCTCTACTGTGAAATCTAAAATAGTTTAAATCCTAGAAGCAGAGAGTAGAAAGGGGCTGGGAGAGAGAAAATGGAGTGATGTTCAAGAGGAACACAGTTCTTATGATGCAAAGTAAATAAGATCTGGAGATTTGGTGTCCAACAAAATGACTATGGTAGTCCCTCCTTATCTGTGGGTGATACATTCCAAGATGTTCCATGGATGCCCAAAACAGACAGCAACGAGTCCTTCCTACATCATGTTTCCTATCGTTTTTCCTATACCCACACACATATTTTTTGATAAAATCTAATTTATAAAGTAGGCACAGCAAGAGATTGACAACAATAATTCATAATAAATAGAACAATTATAGCAATATATAGTAATGAAATTTGTGTCACTGGGCTTTCTCTAAAGTAACCATTTAATATTTTTTGGTCTGTGGTTGATCGTAAGTAACTGAAACCACAGAAAAAAACCCTGGAAAGGAAGGAATTGCCATTGTTACTTAATGCTGTCTCCAGCAGACAAACCACAATGTATCAGTGGCTTAACAGAAACATATTATTTATATCGCAACTAGAGGAGACTTAGTGGCCTCTCTCCACCAGGCAGCTATGGCATCTGGAACCTGAGGTCTCTAAGGCCACCGAGGAAGGGAAGAGAGAGACTGAGTGGGCACACTGGTTCTCTGAAAGTCAAAGTGAAATAGGCTACTTCTGTTTTCACTTCTAGCAAATGCCAGTCACAGGGCCTCAACCCAGCTGCAAGAGGGGGATTGAGAAAAGTGGAGGGGTGCCTGGTTTTGGGTAAGCACCACCTCTGACATGGTGACTTAGTAACATGACGAGAAGCCAGGCCTCCTGATTTTTATTCTCTCTTGTGAGCTCTGCTGTCTTTCCTTCCTGTTCAGATGAAATATGGTGTTTAGGGATCAACTCAAGACTATTTTGGAGGTCAGAAGTCTTGGAGCCAAAGGTTTGAGGACAGAGCCTGGGGCCCATGCTGTGTCTTCCTAATGAGTTTTCAAATGTGTCTGTTCGTGTATTTTCTGGGTCAAGATCTCCAAACAAAAAAGGGACACGTGTGAACAGCCCTAAATACCCGGAACTCCAGGGGTTATTATGGAGGAAGATGCTGGTGGGTGGTAGGGAGAGGAGAAGAAACCTAGAACACTCTGCCTCTGCCTAGTGGCTTGCCTGGGGTCACCAGACCACAGGCTAATTGTCTGTTCATCAACCCCATATTCCTTAAATATTTGTTCATGGCTTATATAGGGGAGAAGATGAATCCTCCATGTTGAAAGGCATAGAAAGAAGGCAACTAGTGGCAGATAGCATGTGTTCTTCATTGTCCCAAACAATTTAACTCTGTCCCAAGTGGGCTCATCCTTGCAGAGCAAAAATTATTTTTTAAAAAAAAATTAATTTTAATTTTTAATTAATATGTAATCATTTATGAGTTACAATGTGAGATTTTGACTGTTGAAACACAGAAAGTCCTTCATATAAAGTGAAACTAAATAATCCTAAATGTTTTTTTTTTTCTGAATTTGTTCTAGCTTTTCTAGTCAGACAAATAAACACAATGTTTTTCTTTCTTTAATAGTTTTTTTAAAGAGAGAGAGAGAGAGAATTTTAATATTTATTTTTTAGTTATCGGTGGACACAACATCTTTGTTTGTATTTGGTGCTGAGGATGGAACCCGGGCCGCACGCATGCCAGGCGAGCGCGCTACCGCTTGAGCCACATCCCCAGCCCAACACAATGTTTTTCATACCACATTTTAATGTAAATAATTTTAAGGCTTTAAAAAAATATTTTCTTTTCTCTTGAATCATTACTAGTACACTATAAATAATAGCAAAATAGTACATGGCTAGTATTATTTAAATGATAATACTCTTTCTCTTTTTGTTATTTACTGCAAGCTGGAACCAATAAATGCATGGGTATGTGTAATCTCCTGTTTATGACAGGATTGAGGCACAAATCAGAAATCCTACAGACCCATGGACCTATCCCTTGGAAGGCAGATACCAATCTTGAGCATAATTCTTGAGAGACCCGCTACCTCAACCCTAAGGGATTTTATAAGTTGTAATTCTGGAAATGTAATTTCCTCTTTTTTGCTGCCTTCCTAAGGATGTCTTGGTATCCATTATTGTTTGGTATCCCAAACTTTGAGGAAGAGCTCAGGACACCTAGCAGCATCAGTGCAGTGGTCTGGGAGTGGGTGTCCACTACCTCCTTTCATTTGGGAAACTTATGTCCCATTCCTCTGACTTAATGTGGACAGTCAAACAGAGAGAGGCTTCTTTGACCTGGCCTAGTTCCTCCTAACCTTCGAAATCTTACACATTTGAGAGGGCCCAATTGCCATTTCTAAAATGCTTCATGATACCTTTTTCAACCAGATTTGTCCCTAAACATCCAGGACACAAATACAGGAACCTACAATGGTGAGGATTCGAGTGAGAAAATGTTCATGCAAAAAAGAGAAGTTAAGCCAGGTGGCACATGCCCGTAATCCCAGGTGGGAGGCTGAGACAGGAGGATCACGAGTTCAAAGCCAGCCACAGCAAAAGTGAGGCACTAAGCAACTCAGTGAGACCCTGTCTCCAAATAAAATACAAAATAGGGATGTGGCTCAGTGGTTGAGTGTCCCTGAGTTAAAACCCTGGTACCAAAAAAAAAAAAAAAAAAAGAAATACCATAATTTATAAGGTTCTCTTTGATATGAGAACCTTATAAATTATGGTATTTCTTTTTTTTTGAGAAAAACATCAGTTTTCAGTGGATCCAGATTTGTTCTTGGCATGAAATTTCATTTGATTTTTAACACACAGGCTTTGATTATTAGTATATAACATCCTTAACAGCAATTCAAGAGATAATACAGAGATACTCTTTGCTTATTACTTCTTTTATTGACTCACAATAAAATTATTAAATAATAACTCAGTAAAGCCATTACAGAGACATCATGGTATGGTGAGGGGAGCATTAGATAAGTTCTTAGAAAAATCTGTGAGTCCCTGTTGCACCTATGTGAGCTGAAACAACCTTTTGAAGTTTAGTTCCAATATCTAGGAAACGAACCCTATTTTAAGACCTTCTCTGTCCACCTTGCAAAATGGTTGTGAGACACAAATGAGATGACATATTTAAAATATCATTACAAATTGTAAAGCATCATATGTAATTATTATACTAATCAAATCTAAATGCTGAATTAATTTAATCCAAGTTCATAAAGTTTTATTCACTCAACAGGAAAGAAAAATGCTATCTTGATTCACTCAATCACCCTGTCTTTATTGAGGGTTCTCTCTGTCATGGTTATAGGTGCTGAACAGGGAAAATAAACTAACCAATAAAGTTCAGGACTACCTCATGAAACTTTTATGCTAGTTCAGAGAGTCAAAATACATAAAAAACACATTTACTACAATTAGGTGATAACAAAGGATGTGAAAAAATTTGAGGATAAGCGTGAATTTAGAGAAATGAGGCGTGAATGGGTTCCCTGGCTGTCTTTCTCAAATATCACTTTCCATCTGCACTTTTGACTGGAGTCTACTTCATGCATTTATTCATCATTTCAATAAACATTTACAGAGCTGCTCCCGTGTGCTAGAGTCTGGGTAGTCAGTTGAATACCTGCCAGTTTATTATCAAATTGATACACTCATATCTGCTGCCCTGCATCTTGTGATCAGCAGCAGACATGTGGGTAACCTCTATCCAGGGAAGGTGAAGAGGGGGCCAAACAATGGCCATCTATCTGCCTGAAATTGCCAACTCCAGCCTTTTCTCCCTCTGCCCCTTACCCCCATGTGTGGGGCTGCAATAGCAAAGCACCATAGAGTGGTAGCTTAGTCAACAGTTTATTTCCTCACTGTTCCAGTGCCTAGAAGTCCAAGATCCAGGGGTCTGCAGGCTTCGTTTCTCTTGAGGTCTCTCCTCTTAGCTTATATATGGCCCGTTTCTTATTACGTCTTCACATGGATTTTCTCTCTTTCTAAATTCTTTCTTTATAAGGACATCAGCCAGATCCAAATAAAACCCACCTAGCAGCCTCATTTTAACTTAAACACCTCTGTAAAGGCTCTGTCTCCAAATACAGTCATTTTCTGAGGTTTGGGGGGGATAGGTCTTCAATGTTTGAATTTTGTAGGGGACACAGTTCAGTCCATAACAATCCACTTCTATCTTTAGTCAGACCTTTCTGTCAGTATCCCCACACATCCCTAGTGTCTCTGTAGCTTGGAATTTCCTCTTCTCCTCACCAAATTCCCATCCATCCTTCAAGAATGCCATTTCCTCTGGGAACCTCTACCTGATCAGCCCAGCAGGTATGGTGAGTCCTTGGTCTTTCTTTACAATTCATAGCATGTACCAAAGTCCCTTGAATTGCACAGATGAATCAATATGGTTAGGTTATAAATTTCTGGAAGGTAAGAATCAAATCTTAATTGTCTTTGTATCTCCTCTATATAATTTTCCCAGTGTGGGCTGGCATTATAATATACACACATTAAATATGTTTTTTTTGTTGAACTGAAAATTTAGTATCTCATTGATATGAAAGCCTTTCACTGGAAATAAAGGCAAGTATATAAATAAGAAGATGGCTGTTGTTAAGCCTGCTTGTTCCAAGATGTAGTTTCCTTAAGGTTTTATTTATTTATTTATTTTGGTTCCAGGGATTGAACTCAGGGGCACACAACCACTGAGCCATATCCCCAGTCCTATTTTGTATTGTATTTAGAGACAGGGTCTCATTGAGTTGCTTAGTGCCTCACTTTTGCTGAGGCTGGCTTTGAACTCATGAATCCTCCTATCTCAGCCTCCCAAGCCACTGGGATTACAGGTGTGAGCCACTGCACCCAGCAGGTGTATTTCTTATTATTCACTGAGATCTTACTTTACTTTTAACCTTATCTTCTGATAGAAATGTCTACTCCATCAGAAAGAGGTTAATATGCTTCCTCTGGTAAGATAATAATTTAGCTAAAAGTGATGTGCTGAGTGATAATTTTCATCATCCACAATCATAGATTGACTTGTTTGGGTGTTTCTTGGTTCCTTTTTAAATTCAAACGGACCACCTAGCACATCACCCACACATGACACCAACCTTAAAGCCTCACCGAGTAGTAACTGGCCTTCAGTACTGCTCTCTGCTCTTTCCTGAAACTGGATGTGGAACTGATGGGCTGAGTTTTGTGGTTGCATAAATGGGGATTTTGTGAAATTCATCATTGAAAGAACTGTCTGCACCCTAGTTTTTTTTTTTAAAGCAAAAATAATTTTTGTTAGAGAAGAGTGGAAGACCGATGCTGCAGTTGCTGTGTGCGTGCTCCCTGGCCATCTGGCAGCTCTCAGGGCTGCTGGTTGGATTAGTGGACATCATTCAAAAGCAGGTCAGTGCAGTGGCTAAAAGCCATGGTCTCCAGTCAGCCTGCCTGGCTTGAAGTCTCAGCTCTGCCACTTACCAGCATTGAGGCCTGAAGTAGGTTTGACTTAACTTGTCTGTAAAATGGGATTGATGAGAACACCTTGCTCAGAGCACTGAGGACTTCATGAATGAGCATATGGAAAGAACTTAGAACAGAGGCTGGGACTCATTAGCTACTCACCCAGTGTTAGGTATTGGTATTTTCTGTGTCTTTGTAATAAACTCCCTTACTAATTCCAGCTTAAGACTTGTAAAGCACCAGCTTTGGTGCTTTTTATGCCTCCTACCCAACCCTACAAGGTGGCTTTCCCTTTCTTAGCTAGGAATTTATTGTACCAAAATGCTTTTCTCTAAAGCAGTGAGCTTAAAATGGAAAATTTTGGGGTAGCTAGTTTCCCCCCTGTTTCTTTTCATCTCCTTGGCCACTGTCCTAGGCAAGCCACCTCATCCTCCGTCTGGACCCCAGTGACTTGGCCCCTAAAATCTGTTCTCTAGTAAAGGCATCTCTGCAAATCTGATCAAGTTACTTCTCTCCTGAAAATATTCAATTTCTTCTTACTATCCTTTAGATCCAATGACCTTCCTCTGTCCTCCCAGGCTCTACCCAACCTTGCTTGACCTTTCAGACTTTTGGACATGCCCAGCACATTCCCACTTCAGGATTTCGCCCATGCTGTCCCATCTGTTTGAACGCTCTCCAGATCTTTGCAGGCATGGCACCTTGTCATTCAGATGTGAGCTCAGACAAGCAGCAGAGAGCCATAGCCACAGCATGACTTGGAGCCAAATTGCCTGGATATAAATCTTGGGCTTTACCACTTCCTGGCTGTATGATCTTACAAAAGTTACTAGGCCCCAGGTTCCACATCTGCAATAAAAATTATAACAATACCCACAACAGACCTTTTTGAGGTTAAGGCCACTTACATTCATTAAAAACAGCAAGAACTGGATGCTGTGGCGCACGTCTGTAATCCCAGCATTTCAAGAGGCTGGGGCAGGAGGATTGCGAGTTCAAAACCAGCCTCAGCAATGTCGAGGTGCTAAGCAACTCAGTGAGACCCTGTCTCTAAATAAAATGTAAAATAGGGCTGGGGATGTGGCTCAGTGGTTGAGTGCCCCTGAGTTCAATCCCTGGTACCCCACTAAAAACAAATAAGCAAAAAAAAAAAAAAACCCCAAAACCCAAAAAACATTAACAACAAGCCTGGCATGATAGTGCTTACCTGTAATCCCAGCAATTTAGGAGGCTGAGGCAGGAGGATCACAAATTTGAGGCCAATCTCAGCAACCTAATGAGACTCTCAGCAATTAGTAAGACCCTGTCTCAAAATAAGAAATGAAAAGGACTGAGGGTGAAGCTCAGTGATAAAGTATTCCTGGATTCAGTAGCTTATCCCCAGAACAAAACAAAAAACAAACAAACTATAAAATAGTGATTGGAACACAGTCAATATTACTTCTTAAGTTTTCTTTAAGAAATGAAAATGCTCTTTCTTCAAAGAATCCTCTGACCTATTCCAAGTTACTACCTTCCCCATGACAGTTGCTTAATATGAAAGTCCCTTAACTTTTTTCTGTATGTCATTTCCAGAGATCTCTTATGTATGAATTGATTTGCTCTCCAACTAGACTGAAGATTCATGGTGACAGAAATCCCCTCTTCTTTATTCCTTAGGAACCTGCCAACCTGTCTCTCAGAACAGCACTCAACACATACTTCAGTAAACATTAAGTGCAAGGAACCAGAGTTCAAGACCTGCTTTACCAGTGCAGAAGCTTTCATCTAGGTACCTGCCTCCACAGGGCTGATTTTCTTCAACTACAAAATGCATAATAGTATCTATACCTCGAGGGTTATTGTATAGTATGCATACCAAAAGGTTAATAGTGATTATTATCTTTGGGAGATGAGATTAAAAGGGTTTGCCTTTTTTTTTTTCATTTTGCTCATCTATGTTACTTTTAAAATAATGAGCATGATTTTATTTTGTAATTAATATCACTTCAAAATTAAATATGTGTAAAGGATGGAACATAGTGCCTGATTCACTGCAGGTATTTAATAAGCGATGTTAATACTCCTAAGCTTTTTGATAAACCTGGAAAGGCCTCCTTCTTCAGTGGCACTGAGATGTTTCCTCACATCCCAGTCTGAGGCTTGGGTCTCAGTCACCACCTGGTCCCAGCTGGGGAGGACGTGCTCCTTTCTCTGGGTTCAGTGGCTGGTCTTTTAGACCAGCACATCTTCACCCTTTGGAGCTCAAGTTCACCTCCTGATTGTGGGTGGCTGAGCTTGCCACAGTGCTTAGTATGCATCCCACACCCGGCAGGCTGCAGAGAATATTAACATGGCAAATTCCATTGTTTATCCCCCCCACCCCCCAAATCATTTTCTGTGTTGAGGAAAGCAGTTGTGCCCAGCTGCTGGAATCTAATCAGGAGCATATCTGCACAGCCCTGGGAGATGGGGATGATACAAAGCTCCGACTCTTCAGCTGGTGAATTTCCAGGACTAGATGGGGGCTTGCCCCCCCCCCCCTTCATTCGGTGGATGAACCAAATGCTTATTCATTGTGAGCTGCAGGAGGAGAGCAGGACATCCCTTGTTCAGGGCCATCAGCGGCAGCTGATGATGCAGGAGGCAGGGGAACAGGAGTGAGTCCTCATTTTTCATCCGGAATCCTATGGCTTTTGCTCTTGTCAGGTTATCTGTCAGTGCAGCCGGCTCCAGCCAAGGCTTCTGGGTCCTAATGACCCACTTTGTATTTGGCCCCCTTGACTCTGTGATTATGTCTTTGAAGATTAGTTTGAAAGAATTTGAAAGTCAGTGCTTTGATTCCCAGCAAGCAAAGGAGAAACACAGCTTCTCAAAGCAGGTTCAGGGTTCTGTGGATTTTGCAAACATGAGGGTGTTTTTGGAGACAGGAGAGATCCAGTAGCCTGTAAGAAGAAGGACTCCATGACTGCTAGAGGGGTCTGCAGTTCAAAGCTGTATTACTGCAAATTCCAGATGACAGGTGAGAAGCTTTTACCTGGCTTTCTGGGGGTCTTGACCCCTGTCTAGGGAGCCCAGGGGAAAAGTGAAGGGCAAGTTCATAGTCCAGGACACTCTAAGCCAAAGTATTGTTTTAGTCATCCAAAATAAGGCCTGGGCAAGGCAGAGACTTATCTCACTGTAAGTGGGTATTCAGGGAGTCCAGATATTAGGGAGGAGAGATTCTGGGGATAAATTCTCTATTCCTTCCTATGGCAGCCTCTCCATCTATCCATCCATTATCCATCCATCCAAAACAGCAATTTTTTTTGTTACTGCAGATTGAACCCAGGAGCACTTTACCACTGAGCTACATTTCCAGTCTTTTTTTTTTTTTTTTTTTTTANCTGTTGAAACACAGAAAGTCCTTCATATAAAGTGAAACTAAATAATCCTAAATGTTTTTTTTTTTCTGAATTTGTTCTAGCTTTTCTAGTCAGACAAATAAACACAATGTTTTTCTTTCTTTAATAGTTTTTTTAAAGAGAGAGAGAGAGAGAAGTTAATGTAGTCAGGAGAACTTTGATTTTGGCATCTCTTGACTTACTTAAAGGCCCTTACTCAGCAAGGTATTGTCATAATTTTACATGGAAATCATTTTTATGTGACAGCCATCTTAGTTCCTGGGAGGAAAAATGAGACCAAAAACCAGAATATCGTCTGTCACTTGTGTGTGTGTGTGTGTGTGTGTGTGTGTGTGTCAAAGAATACAAGAAAAGAATATGTGTATTTAAGTAGATTCTTCTCTGGTCTAGGCTTTGCAATTGGAATTCAGTTTACTCAGGAAAAAATCAGTTACTTGTTTTTATCTCACACAGCTGTGAGGAAAATAAGCCTACCACACTATACAACGTGATTGAGAACATTTGTTTCTCAACATTTCAGGCTGGCTGGTGTCAATACAGAGCAGAATAGTCTTTATATAGTACTTTTCCAAACCTCTCTTTCCCTTAGGAGGCCCTCAGTAGAAGGTGAAGATGTTTGCATGCACTTCTTTGAATTATTTACAGAGAAATGAATTTACGAAGATGTCTCAGAAAAAAAAAATAGTAAAATATGCTGCTGGAGAACAGGTCACCTATGTCTCCATGGGATAGGAATGATCCCCATAAATAGATGAGTTTTTAATTTCCTTACTAATCTAAATAATTAGTTAACAGATGCTCTCTTTCATTATTCAAACACTGAATTTCTGCAATATGCTCTACTATTGCTTTGTTTTTTCATTCCTAAAGTCCAATAGTAGAAAGGGGAGATTTTGCCATTGAACGCCTCCTCTCATGGTTTTTTCTCTGTCAGCGCACCCTTCCCACGTTATCCACCACACCACTGTGTATACAGTAGGTTCAAGGGCACAACTGACCCCACGCTGTGTGAGAGTGTGTGCGTGTGCATAGGGAGAGAGAGAAAGAAGGAGTGAGAGATTAAAACAACAACAATCACAAAACCCTGTAGCCAGTTGTGGGAAGTCACAGATGGGCCTGGCATTTTCAAGGATCTGTCACAGGTTTGCAGTGTGAGACCATTTCTTCCAGGGGTCATTCCTTTGGTCCACGGTCCATCTTCTAGGCCCTGATTTGTGGCTGGGGAAAATTTGGCCTCCTACTCCGATTTTCACCCTCCTACTGAAGTTTTTGGGTTATTGTGGCTTTTCTTAAGTCAACTTCCTTATTTATCTGGGCAGTGAATGAGGCCACAGTTAGAGATTCCAGCTCGGATGAGCTAGGGAGATAGATATTTCTCCATTCTTAGATTTTGCCCATCCCATCAGTCTAGATTGTCTGGTTCTCTGGCCTGACTCCCCCAGATCATTCTTCACTCTCTCCTTCTGCTGGTACCATATGACCTCTCTGTTCTCCTCTCTCTCCTCTTGGTCAGAGGCCTGGCTCTCAGATCTCTTGAACTCAAGAAACCCCAATAAGCTGCCCCGGTGATCAACGCAAAGATAGATTTTTCTTGGTGATCAGGTTCTGTGTTGGCAGAAAGTGGTCATAGGAAGCAGATTAGAGAAACAGAGAGGGGCAAGCACCCAGCTCGTGCCTAAGGCCACTCACTGATAGACCCCTGAGATCAAGAGCACTAGAATCCCTGAGCTCCTCTAGCATAGCTCTCTCATTTTATGGGAAAAGAGACTGAAGATCATAGAACTGAGAGATGACCCTAGCCCTCACACCTAGAAGACATCTAAATGGTCCCATCGCTTGCCTCCTGGCCCAGCATTCCTCTGTCACTCATAGCTATCCTGTGGCCACTGCCCATTGTGTTGCCCAAACCTTTGGTTTTGGGGAGGGTTCCTCTCCTGTTTCTACCGGAAGCAGAGCAGGCAGAACTTTCTACCGTGATCCACTGACTCCCAGGCCGTGTTCCTGTCTTTGAAGCTGAATGAATCTCTTCCAAAGTCAGGAAATTGGGAGGGGTCAGCATGAGAATTAGTAGAGGTTACTAAGCTCCTCTTGAACTCAGAGTGCTGTCCTGTCATTTCCAAGAATGTCATTTTCAGAAGCTTTTTTTTTTTTTGAACCTGTACCTGCTGATTAATTAATTGAAGAAAGCTACTGAAGCCCAAACCCAATTTCAGCCCGAGTTAGTCATTCCTGGATGGGGAAGAGGGAATCATGTTAACGTTGGCAATTGCTATTCTGCTCATGTCTCCGGAGCCCATCGCTCTGGCCCACAGAACATGAGCTCATGAGCTCATGGTTTAATTGGGTTAGAAATTAAATGAATGCTTTTTTCCTTCTAAAGGAGAAGGAGAGCCGCCCCATACTAAGACTAGCAATTAAAACTGCCAGAAGACACTTGGCAGGAGTGTCAACAGCAAGGAACACACTAAGGGGAAAAGAACAAATGCTTTACCTCCAGCAAGAGAGAGAGAAAGCAGATCTCAGCTGATGGCTGCAGGGTGGGGACTGGATGGATTTACAACAATTTAGATAAGCTCAAAGACCCGGGTGAGAGAAAGCGGGGAAGACATCAGACTGTGCTATGTGGATTTTTTTTTTTTCTTCCATGAAAATGAAAGAAACTTCTGAATGAAACGTCGAGTTAGTTGAGATAATTCTTGATTCTACCAACTGAACTATATCCCTAGCAAACCTATATTCTGTGATGCTAAATGAAACCCCATCTAGGTTCACAGTTGATCGAGTTCACTCCTCCTTTCCTCAAAAGGCCCCTGTTATTTCTGGGAGTTCTCAAACAGGTGTCTTACCTGTGTCCAGCTCTGTCAGCACAGCCTCTGTGCGGTGCCTGCTCCTTGCCTAACTCTCATGCCCAAGAGTCCCTAGGAGAAGCTCCACTGCTGACCCGGCTCTCTCTGCATGCTAGTGTCTATCCCAAGTGCCTCCTCCCAAACCTCCCAATGCTGCCAGCCTCTAGGCAATGGTCAAGAGAATGTGTTGCTCAAAATCTCAAATATATCTCAAGGAAAAAAACTTGTGACTTCCGATCTTCACCTTTCCATCCATAAATATTCAGAGACAGACCAAGGAGCCACATGAAAAAATCCAACCAATAAATCCTTACCGATGGCCTGGTGTGCACTGGCTGAGAGGCAGGGATGAGCACACAGGCTGAACACTTTGTCTCTTTTCCATCCCCTGTCCATGGCTGCCATCCTCCAAATCTATTATCCCACCTTCTCTAGTTACAAAACAAGAATTCCCATGGGTATTGATAAATTTAAAAAGATCCTGGGAGAAAGACATTCTCCACAGTAGCATGGCTGGGGGCTTTAGTTCTGCAAGCCAAAGATGCTCCATATGTCTAAAAAATCCACATACCTAAATTTCAGATAATCACCTTTTATGAACTTGGTCAAGCATTAACTTAATTTTCTGATAGTTTTAATATACGGCAGAAGGAAGAGGTTTGGGAAGCACATTTAATTATAGTGAATATTCTAGTACATCTGGTATATTTACAAATATTCAAAAGCTCTTGGAATATTCGCATATTTGCAAAATATGATATGTTTGTAGCAAAATATGCCCCCTCACTCCACGTTGCTTTAGTAATTCGGAAAAATGTACTGGGGCTAACATGGTAGTGCACGCCTGTAATCTCAGCAACTCAGGAGGCTGAGGGTGACAATTGCAAGATCAAGGCCAGTCGGGAAAGTTAGTGAGACCCTGTATCAATATTTAAAAAAAAAAAAAAAGGAAGGGGGCTGGGGCTCAAGTGGTAGCATGCTCGCCTGGCATGTACGAGGCACTGGGTTCGATCCTAAGCACCACATAAAAATAAAAAATAAAGATATTGTATCCACCTAAAACAAACAAATAAATAAATAAATAAATAAATATTTTTAAAAAGGGAGGAGATGAAGCTTAGTGGTAGAGTGCCTCTGGGTCCAATCCCCAATACCACACACGCACACATGCAGAAATTATTGGGCACCTGCTATATGCAAAAAACTGTTCTAGAGATTGGAATGTAGCAAAGAACAGGATGGATAAAATACAATGCCTGCCTTCAGAGAGTTTTCATTGTGGAGCAAGACAGTCAATAGAACTATAGATCAGTAAACTGAACAGTATGTTAAATCAATGTGCTCAGGAAAAAATACCAAGAAGGAGGACTGGGAGTATAAAGGGAGCAGCTAGCTAGGGGATTAGAAAGTCCTCACAGACTAGATGAGGTTTGACCCCTGAAGCTGATGAGGGTGAAGCCACACAGGTGTCTGAAGGAAGAATATTCTAGCCTTGGGAACAGCAAACACCAAGAGTAGGAAGTGAAAAGGTGCTTAGAATAGCCAGAGGCCAGAGGAGCAGAGATGGGGATGGGGGAGAGCATGAGAGGAGGAGGCCTGGTCTTGCCCATCTCTATGGATTTTGGAAAGGATGTCAGCATTTACTTTGAGTGAGATGGAAAGTGGCTGGAAACAATCAGACTCTTGTTTTAATATGATAATTTTTTTTTTAAATTATGATGCTGGGGATTGAACCCAGGGCCTGGTGCCTGCGAGGCAAGCACTCTACCAACTGAGCTATATCCCCAGCTTAATAGGATAATGCTTGTTGCTCACCCAGGGAAAAGACTGAAAAGGGTCTGGGTGGAAGTGGGGAGTCTAATTAGGAGAGTAGCCAGATAATTGAGGTAAGAAGTGGTGGAGCCTCCCCCCAGGGTGGCAGTAGAGGAAACGGAGAGAATGAACACGTTATGTTCTCTCATAATTCAGAATGTTAATTTCATGTCACTGTCTTATAACATTTGATTTCTCTGACAATGTAAGATTTGGGATTTTTTTTGATGATGAAATGAGTTAATATGTGTAAAGTACAAAGATGGCATCTGATGCATGATAAGCATTTGATTGATGCTAGTTGTTGCTGAACATTTTCTATTTGTTTTCTGCCACCACTACTTCTAAAAGGAATTTATTACAGCTAATAACAAAACTGCATCTCCATGTACATAATTAGTTAAAATGAAAATAAAGATCAGAATCATGTATAGGAGAAGAGGATTGCAATTAGACCGGAAATTAGATTGTTATTATTAAAATTAAGCCCTAATTTGATTTCCATGTTTCCTGAGAGTAAAGACAAAAAAAAAAAAAAAAAAGAAAAGAAAACAGGGCTCATGGTGGCACCATGGGGGTGCTTGGGGGCATTTACTTATTCTCAGTGCTGGGGTCTGAGGCTGCGCTCCCGCTGGGACGGTGAGCATGGACACACACCCAGCTGTGGGTTCCAACAAGGTGACCCCAGGAGGGGCTCCACACGGTGCCCTGCGCACAGTGGTGTGAGTGTCACCATCACCGTGCTCATGAGTAGGGACCCCACGCACCAGGCTCTAAATGCCATCCACCNGAAATCAAATTAGGGCTTAATTTTAATAATAACAATCTAATTTCCGGTCTAATTGCAATCCTACTGCCTCAATCTCCAGGCATGTACCACCATACCCAGGCTCAAAACAGCAATTTATAAACAGTTACTGCTTGCATAATATGTCCTGTAGAAGGCAGCAAGTGTCATATGTGTGCACCAGAGTCTCGGGTCCTACTTATAGGGTTCAAGGCTTGATTAGCTTTGTGTCCAAGGGTAAGTCATTATGCATCTGTTGACATCGGTAAAACAGGGCTTGAAATCTGCCTCATACAGTTTTTGGGAGGAGTCAATGAGGCAGTCTATGTTCAACTCTCAGCACAATGTTTGGCATGTCCTAAACACTCCACAAATGGAGGCTACTGCCATTGTTTCAACAGAAGACCCAGAGGGAAAAAAAAGTCATGGTCCCTGACCTTGACCCGCTAGTGAGGATGTGCCCAGTTGACAGGGTGGCAAAGACCAGGAGTCAGCTTGCCTTATTATGGGGTAAGTGAGCTTTCCTTCCAACCTTGACTTTAAACTCTCGGAACTGCAGGCTGGCAGCCTGGCCACGGACCAGAGCTGGGGGCTGACCCTTTAGTTCCAGTGGTGCTCGCCTCCCACCCACCCTCTGATGTTTGCCCCTGACACTCCTTATGCCTGTTTTTTTTTTTTTTTTAAAACCTCTCCCTTTTCTTTAGCCTAAGACAAAATAAAAATGCATCACCTGAAGCTGAGGTTGAAAAATAGCCCAATCATTGTTGTTCGAAAACAAATTCCCTTGTTGATGGCACTTCTTAGTGAATGACTCCCCCGTCACCATGGGGCCTTAGAGGAGCAGAGATAAATGAGCCAATTTGGCTCCCTAGGATTCATCTTATGTCTGGGCCAAATTACTGTAGGAAATCCTGAATTATAATTTGTTTGTGTGATCATTAATTCACCTAATTACAAATTCCTCACAAGCCATGGCATTGAAGAGGAATTATTAACCAACCCATTATGTCTAATCTGTAGCTCTTAATAAAAAAAAAAAGATGGCTAATAGTTTATCAGAGTTGCCAGCAAAAATGCTGTACTCTATCTGTGCCAATCACTCTTCCACGCATCATACGAATATGAACTCTTTCCCCTTCACATCAATTCCATCAGGAAGGTGCTATTAAGATCCCATTTGACCAGATGAAGAAACAGAGGCACAGAGAGGTTAAGAAATCTGCCCAAGGTTACACATTCGGTATGCGATAGGATCATGGCTCAAATCTAGGCAATTTGGTTCCACAGTTAATGCTCTTCGTTATTCATTTATCAGGTGTTTACAGAGGATACCCTGAGTGCCAGGCACTGTGCTGGAGGCAGGGTGTTCAATGGAGGAAAGCCTGTAGTCCCTTCCTTTTAAGTGTTCAGAGTCTAGCTTGAGAGAGGTGTGCAAACAGACGTAATTGAGATTTGAACCCAGGCATTCTGACTCCAAAGAGGGATACTGAATGATGAATAGGAATTTGCCCCTGGGATAAAGGGAATGAAGGATATAAAAGTCGAGCTCTTCATCTTATATAATGAAATACCAAACCCAGGCTAAAAAAAAAAGATTTATTTGGCTCACAATTTTGGGGATTTGAGGGCATGGCATGCTGCATCGGCTCAGTTCTGGTGAGGGACCCATGAGGGATGGCAGATGGCAATGGTGGTAGTGTGCCTGAAGCAAGTGGTCACATCCTGAGCCAGGAAGCAGAGAGAACTGGCCCCTTTTATAACAACCCTCTTGTGGGAACTACCATGGGGCCACATGAAAACTACCAAAGGTCGCAGAACCGCCTCCCTCCACCAATGACCTAATGACCTTCCACTAGGCCCTAGACCTCCAAGGTTCCACCACACCTCCCAACACCGCCACCCTGGGATCCATGCCTCCAATCACACGGACCTTCGTGGAGACTCAGTCAACCACAACAAAGGAGCGGGCATCCCAGGAAACTCAGAAAAGCCTCCAGATGGCTCAGCGTGTACTGTACCGGGCCCTGGCTGCCCTCTCATGCAGAATCCTAGCAAGGCTTCCTATTCACTCAGTGATAAAACCACCCCAAAGAGAAATAGCCAGCCTAGTTTTCTGAGCAGATCCTCTCTTGCACCTGAGAGCAACAGCATCCTTGAATCTAAAACACTGTTTGATTCCTTTACATGCTGTTCCCTCGAGAGGGATTTGGGTTTTAATCTGTTTGGTTTCTTCTTTTTCCCGTAAGATTAAAATCCTTTCCCTCTTTTTCTCAAAGTCTCAGCTTACTCAGAGATGTGATCAGCAACTCACAACATTCCAGCTGGAGAAGGGGAGGAAGTGGCTGTCACCTGGTGGCTGATGGCATCCGGACAGCACCTTTCTGCCCTTGTAGCGGGAACGACCTTGGGGTCAAGTCCCATTTCATTCGGCTTGTTGGCTTCTCAGGATCTTCCGAAAAGGTAGGTGGATTGCTCCAAGGAGAGTCTGTACCTCACTCTGCCTAGTGTCCCTCCCCCTTCAACAGTGATGCCAGTCCCAAGCACCGTGTGACTCAAATCTCAAGGGGAATGGCAAAGGCTGGGAGATAGGGGGGTGAATCAATGATCTCCAGAGAGCTTTTAGAGCTTGAAATTATCAATTTCAATAATTATCAGTTATGCCCACAGAACATGTGGGTACTTCCCACTCTTGCTGGGAACCAGGCCAGGTTGGTTTTTTAACCCTATTATCCCTTCTTTGAGCTCATAACATGGGCTGCTCCTTCTCAGACTAGTGAATCTTGTGTTCTAGCTCAGTCTTACCCGTGGTCCAGTGCTTGATGTGAATACCTACCAAGACATCCCACTGTCAGAGAGACACGACAGTGTCCTCACATCAGACATTTCCTTTCCACCCTGACCATGGCATGTGCCTCCTCACCACAGAGCTGGATTTCCAGAACACCTCCCTATGGGCCTTTCTGTGTCCATCCTCTCTGCCTCCACTACTCTGTTGGCCCTGGCTGTGCCACTGGATTTCTGTGCTTGAAATACTACTATCACCATGTGACTTCCCTCTTCATAACTCTCAATGACAAAGATGCCAAAGTCAGCTTCTAGCTGAATCACCCCCTGGATGCTAAATTCACCAGTCCTCCCCTGCTCTCCATAGCCCACAGAGGTGAACATTGAGTGGACAGAAGGGAAAACTTATAGAGGAGCCAACAGGAAGGACACAAAAGCACCTCATGTCCCCCAGGGCTCCTCTCACCTTGTCTGTCTGGATGACTCCCAGGCCTGTGCTTCAGATGGAACTGAAATCCGATCCTTTCTCTCCTTGTTCATATTAGCAAAATGTTTGGTGAGCGCTTTATCAAGGACTGACAGGTTGGTGCCGACCAAAGGAGGCTGAGCGCATTCATCACTGCAGCGGAGATGTGCCCAGCCTGGAAGGATTATACCTACCACTTGTCACTGCCTGGCAGCTCCCCTGATCCCCACACCCCTCCTGCTTGTAATTGAAAACCTCCAAATTCCATGACCTTCAAGAATGGCATGAAAAACGATGGACTGGCCAAGACCAGCCCCATGTGGCAATTCTCAGGCCTTGTGTGAACCAAGCTGTGATGGCTGAGCCAGAGCAGGATGGAGAGGGGAACCAAATCACCCAGTCCTGAGGCACCTCTGCCCTCATTTCTTTAGAGGCCAGTCGTGAGGCTGGAAGTAACAGGATGGCAGCAGCTCTAGTTTCTGTGGAGGAAGTCGGGGTGGACATTTTGGTTGGAAGAAGGGGCTAGCATGCTTATTTTAACAATGAACTTGAGCAGAAAGCACTTTTTAAAAGTTAGATTGTTTATTGGGGGGAGGGCTTGTGGGGCTGGTGGAGGTAGCAGAAGCAGCCTCCCTTGGACAAGTCAAGAGAGGCATGTGGTCATGAAGAGGAGGGTCTGTGATCACCCCAGGATTCCTGTTGTCTGCCCTGTGGTACAGCACAGTGCAAGTCCTGGGTGTTGGTGAGGAAGGAGGAGAAAGAGATACGGCTCATTTGGAGAGTCCCCAATCAGAGAAGGAATGTGACATCAGGCAAAGACAACAGAACAGGTAGAACCAGTGCTTCATTCCAGGCTCTGGTCCCCATCCTCACAGCCCAATCCCATACCTCTGCTGCCCAGGGAGGGTGGAAATTCAGCCTAACATCTGGGACAGCTTGCCAGAAGGGAACCTCCCAAACACACCCCTCACACCCCAAGAGAAGGAAACCACCACTACGGAGAGCTGTTTTGATGACATGAATATCTGTCGAGCACCTGGTACGTATGATTGCAAAGTATGAACTTTCCAGTCTTCAACAAGGCCTCCATTATTCTGGTGGCAGAGATGAGGTGGGCCCATGTGAAATATCCCAAGTACCACAGAGAGGAGGCACACTGCCATTTGGGGTCAGGGTGAGAGCTGGAGGGGGAGGGCTACAAGGGGAGCTCCCACTGGTCGAACTCCAATTAGGTGCTTTAGAATCCCTGTGCACTGAAGTCTATGTGCTTCACACCTATTTGATTTCATCCTGGGGGTTATATATCATGATTCCCATTTAACATGAAACTGAGACTATAGGAGGTGAAGTCTTCCAAAATTCCAAGGTAGAACAGGACTGGCTACCTCATTTGTCTGGATTCCAAACTCAACGTTTTCCCACCACTTTCCTCTGTCCCTATTACAGTCAGTGGCAGAGGCTGGACTCAGTCCTGGACACCTAGGGGTCAACTAGTAAAGACGCAAGGGTGGGGTGGGACATCTGGTGAGCAATCTGGGAAGGCTGCCCTGGCACAGGTCTGGGGGGAAAGTCAGAAAAGAGACCAGAGACAGGGAGATGAGTTAGGGGATTGTGACCATGGCAGAGGTAGAATGATCCTGAAGTTGGAAAGGAGAGACAGTTAGAAGGGAGGGTCACCCGGCAGGCCTGGCTGGATGATAACTGGACACAGAGGATGAAGGAAAAGGATTGAGAGAGCTAGTGAGCTCTCGAAGACTCATACTTACAACCTATGATTTTGAAAAATTATGCCCTCCCCAATTTAAAATTAAGTACAAAAGGCTCCTTTCCCCCGCTTCTTCTGTTTAAAGAAGGTTTTGTGGTTATTAAGGAAAAAGATGAGCTACCTGCTGAATTTTATGATCAGAATGGTTTGCCAGTCTGTTGTTAATGCCACAGACCAGGAAAGCCATACCAGCTGCTCAGCTTCCGGTGGACAAAAGGAGGTGACTGAGTTCACCCGTAGATCACAAGAAGCTTCCAGAAACAGACTCACCAAAGAGTTGCGTAGGAGGGAGTAAGAGTGTTTCTGAGGGAGAAGTAGCTGCAAAAAGGACTAAAATTTGGTGCTTGTCAGGAAAGAAAGAAGTCTTTCAAAGACTGGGGCAGAGGAAATCAGCTCATCCTTGGGGAACGAATAGACAGGGATGGTAACAAATAAATGTATAAACACGAATTTATTGTTTAAGTTGTAGTCAACATGGATTGATTAAACCGCAGACCTGTGCTTTGCCTACCAGGAGATGGGTTGCAACCTGAGATTTCCTGCCACTGATAGATGCTCGTTATTCTGAAGAGGCGAATGAGTATGAATTCACAAAGGGCTCAAGATAAAAGGCCGTGGGTTCAGATCAGAACCTAAAAGAACCCTCTACACCAATTATCTTGGATGGGGAGAGTCAAAAAATGAATCGACGGGATCACAGCTATTTTCAGTTCGGGGTTTCAGTGGAATTAGGGCAGTCAGAAGGCAGAGTTGGTCTGTGAGTGAAGCCAGTGTTTAGGTTGGGGTACAGCGTGAGGCCATCCAGTCCAAATTTCCCACTTTGGGATTAGGAAACTGAGCTGAGACTCAGAGAGGAAAATGGGTTCCAGGTTGGTGCTAACAGACTGACCTAGGAAGGATGTCAGACTGCAAGATATAGATCTGGGGGCTGTCAGCCAAGGACGAGAGGGAAGAATTAAGAAAATAGGAAGAGTCGATGAGTAAGGCCTGAGTCTCAAGGCAATTCCATAGCTGGCAGCAAGCAGGGGAGGCCAGATACACTCAAGCACGTACTGAAAGAAATGGGAGGACAGGAATAGCCCAGTCTAATGGAAACCTAAAGAGAAGGTTCAGGAAGACAAAAACTTGCCAATAGCAGCGATTGCCCCAAAGTGATGAAGGAAATGGGAGGTAAACATTTGTAGGGTTTGCAGTAAGATCTTTAAAAGCGCAGTTTCAATAAAGCATGAATGAAGGGCAATAAAATGGTGGTGGTGAGGGTGGTGCATGTGCAGGACGTGATATGTGTACGTGATGTGTGTGTGAGGGTGTGTGTGAATGTGCATAGGATGTGGGGTGTGTGTGTGTGTGTGTGTGTGTGTAACACAAGCTCATGGACCCTCACTGATGTCTGAGTTTTCCTGCCCCGGCCAGGAAGTGGAGGGGAGGTGTCTGGAGGAGAGGAAGTTTGACCCGACTGATGGGCTCTGAGACTCAGGTTGAGGAGGGAGCCTTTTCCTGAATTGAGGGAAATGCCTAAATCAGGAACCAAGAGCCAAGTGTGGAGCTGGTTTCCTAGAGAGGGATGTTAGAAGGAGCACCGCAGCTGCCAACCACAAGCACATACTGAAGGTGGAGGGTAAAGAGCCAGAGACTGAAAACCCACAATTCACTCAAGGGACAGGGAGGGACCCAGGAGCAGGCAGAGGACAGTCTGGGGCAGATGGACTTGGGGAGCTGTTCCTGGCTGCCCTGCTTTACATATAAATTGGTGACACCCTGCGAGCCTGCAATTCCGGTGGAGCCACCCTGTGTGGGATTTCCTGGGAGTCACACAGCTCCACTGTGTGATTGAGTCACTAGGGACGCTGAGGGCCAAGAGGCCACAATTTCTGTTCCAACCAGAGCTGGCTTCCTACAGAAAGAAGGCGATGGAATTCAAAGACACACAAATGAGCAAGAAACATGATCTTTCCCTTTCTTATTCATGATATTGCCTTGTAATTAGCCAAACACTGACACAGTTAAATAATGACAGAACAAAGGGCAAAGAGGAGGCAGTCCATACCCCTCTTCCTTTCAGGCCTTCCTTACTCAACCGGGAGCTGAAGGTAGGCAGTATTGATAGACTACTGTGCAGATTATCAAGAATACAATGAAAACAGGTATGCTAGATTTGTCTAGTGTTCTTATTGATATGGTAATGAGACTTGAATACACATAAGAGCTAGGAGATATAAATTGTGTATTTTCAGTGATTCCACTTATAAGTTCAATAATCTTCTCTTTTTAAAAAACTCACATTACACAATATAAAGAATGATAAAATCCATACTAATAATTAAAGCAAAATTTTTTTTTTTACTCAAGATGACATTAAATATCAAGTAAAAATCACCATACCTAGTCTAAAGAGAGACTGTGGAAGAAAAGGAAAATTTTATGTCATGGTAACTTTTAACACAATTTCATTCCCTGATTTTTTAACAAGGGATTCTGAATTTTCAATTTGCAATTATGTAGCCAGCCCTGGGTGGGAGGCCTGGCTACATTTGTATGACCAGGTTCAAAGACAGTTCTGGAACTAAAAGGAGTAAGGAGGAGTCAATAAACTGATGAAGAGGAAAGTCTTGGTCACACGCCCACCAGTCCCTGGCTTTGGTAACCATGAGCATGGGTGGAAGTTAAAAAATGATAAATCTGCAGGCATGATGGTGCACGCCTGTAATCCCAGCTACTAAGGAGGCTGAGGCAGGAGGATCTCAAATTTGAGGCCAGCCTCAGCACTTTAGCGGGGTCCTAAGCCACTTAACAACACCCTGTCTCAAAATAAAACATGAAAAGGGCTAGGGATGTAGCTCAGCGGTAAAGTGCCCCCTGGTTCAATTGTTAGTACAACAACAACAACAATAAAGAAAGAAAAGGAAAGAAAGAAAATGATAAATCAAAAAAAATATGATCTTTCCTTTGATAGCTCTTAAACATTCCACCACTTCCAAAATTTCTGCGTTTATTAGCTGTGACCTATTCCTTGTTTTAATACACCTTCCTCATGCTCTTCCTTCTGTCGGAAATGTTCCTGCGGTCAGATGCCAGGTTCCCAGAGCTTGCCCTAAAAAGAGGGGTGACAGCGGGCTGAGGAGCACAGACCCTCTGGGAGGAGCTCAGCCCAGCGGACTGCACCTGCGCCTGCGCCAACCCTTGTCTGCCTGTCCCGCCCTCTACCTGACCCTGTTCTCCAGCGGTGATTGAGCTCCTGAAGGGCCGGGATCTAGTGCCTTCTCAGCCTGGTAACACCTGGTTTCCAGTCTGCTTCCACCTACCTAAAATAGGCTCAGGAGACCCACCCACCCCTTCTTGGCTCCTGGCCCCATCCGGGCTGTGGCTTCCTTGGCTGGCAGTGTAATATTCCCAAGGGCCTCTGCCTCTCCCCAGCCTCACGTTTCAGCTCTGCTCTGGTCTTCACTCCTCCTTTTTCATGGCTAGCCCACAGGAACCTTCAGAAAGCCTTCCCTGAGCCTCTACCAGAAGCACCATTGCGTCCATTAACTCTTTCTAGAGCTATTCACCAAGATCAGTTTTGTGCAGTACCAGGAAGATAGACTCAGATCCATGTAGGTTTCCACCCTGGGTTATTAACTGGGATTTTGGACCTGTTGATAAACCCCGGTGCCTCAGTTTCCCTTTCTATAAAACACAGGATTATGACACCTGTCTCATAGATTATGGTGATTATTAAAGAAAATAACATAGGTAAAGCCTTAGCATGCCATCTGGCACATCCCATCCGGGAACTCAGTGACAGCTCTTCACGTCACTTTCCTCCATGCCTGCATTTCCTGCAGCATCTGTAACAAAATCTTGAGGCCAGCAAGTTGATCAATGCTTGTGGGTTGAACCAAGTTAAAAAAAATTGCTTATGCATTGTTTCCCATGTCCCCAGTTTCAATCTCCTCTTGAAAGTATCATCACTTTGCCGGGTGTGGTGGCATACATATACCCATAATCCAGCTACTCAGGAGGCTGAGGCAGGAATATCTCAATTTAGCAAGACTCCATCTCAAAAAAAAAAAAAAAAAAAAAAAAAAAGGGCTTGAGATATAGCTCAGTGGAAGAGCACCCTTGGGTACAATCCTCAAGACTGAAGAAAAAAAAAAAGTATCATTCATCTTATGCTTATCCACTCTATTCCACATTACTGCTGATTATAATCCCCCTAATGAAATTTTGCTGTTTCTTCTTTATTAAAAATAAGACATGATCTATAAATATATAAAGACAAGCAAAAAGAGCATTAACAAGTCTAATTATCTTATCCACCAAGACATTGCTGGTGTTAACACTTCTCCATTAGCTTTTTAGTTCAGCACAGCTATTAAATGTTTACTTGCTGGAGGAGGGAGGAGAAGTGGTATATTCAGACAGGGCTGTGCGCTTTAGAATAGCAAGGTTGTTTTCTGTGATTGTGGCAATAACCATTGGTCTCTCCCAAGATTCAGCAGATTGGAATTTGGGAAATGCCTTTTAACTTTGTGGTGCTGTAATTTTGTTTCTTTTCTTCTTCTTTTGTATCCGGCAAGGAAACATTGTACCTTTATCTATTAGATGGTCATAGTGACCCCGCCCCCCCCCACTTGGCATACCATATGCTCTCCATCTGAGCAAGTGTTTCATGCTAGGCACTGGACTATTTGCTAAAGACATCAGTACAGCCTCTGCTTTTTGTCGGGGGACACACAAATAAATAAGTGACTGCAATGCACGTGATAAATGTAAGAAGGAGGGACCCACAGGACACTAAGGAACATTCAAGTCAGACCCAACCCCAACTGGAAAGGATTCTCAGAGAAGATAATGTCTAGGCTGAGTTTTGAAAGGCAGGTTGTGGTCTAGCAGACCGTGGAAATATGGGGCAGAAGGAAAAAAAAATGTTCTTAGAAGAAGGAAAACCTAGGCCATGTCTCAGAGGAGAGAGGGTTCAGGTCCTCATGCACAGTGTATTTGGGGAACCACCAGAGCAGATGGTGGAGAATTGAGTTCTGGGGTGACATGTGGAGAGATGAGAATGAGAAGGGTCTCAGGTCCTCTGCTCATAGTTTGAACTTTGTCTTGATGGTCAAGGGGAACCATTGAATTCTTTTAAAAGGGGGAGTATGATTATCAGTTTCTATTTTGGAAAGATGATTTCAGAACAGTGCCAAGAACAGGTTGGATGGTATAAGGCTGAGGCAGGGAGACTGTGGGGAGCCACTCTGAATGACCCACGCCTTCCATCCTGAAGCGAGAGGCTCTGACCCATCACTACATTTTGTAGTGACTTGGGCGTTGTCCCGGTTCAGGAACTTGAGGGTGTGTTTTCAGATGTAGGCATGTCACCATGGGATTGAGCCACACTCACCCATTCCTTTGTAATACTACCCCGGTGCCCTGTTTGGGATAGAAAGTTCCATGGAAACTCCCTTTGTGTGTCCACTTCTCTTGCTCTGCCTTTGGGTCTGGCCTTCCTAGAAGTCAGTCAACCTGCTGACAGCAGATGGCATGAAGCTAGACTCAACCCCTTGAAACCTGACCCCTTGCCTCATTTGAATGGCTTCTCCCAATAAAAGAGATCAGCCCGTGCTCTCTTTCTCTCTTTCTGCAGACCATTAAGGTCAGAGGAGCTCTCACAGGACCCAAAATAAAAAGGTATTTCTCTGCCTCTGTGTGATTATTTTGTGCAGCCCAGTTTACCTGGAGTGACCCTGAGTGTGAGGAACTCGACAGGAGACCAGTTGGGAGACTTTTGCCATCACTATGTGAAGAGACAGGCACAATGGCCTGGTGAGAGGGAAGATTATGTGGGATGGTTAGAGAAATATTGGCTGAAATTGGCTCTTGACCGAGCATATGAGGCTGGGGGAGAGAAATGAAAATCTACTCTTAGACTCTAACTTGGGAAGAATATTCATAGTAGTGACATCCTCTGGAGTAAAAATAGAAATAGTGGAAGGGGGAGAAGATCATGGTGACTTTTAGGGACCTGTGAAGCATCCATTGGTAGCTGGATGGGTTAAAATCTAGAGACAGATTTGAGATGAGACTATAACCAGGAGATATTGATACACAGATAGAATATGAAGTTTGGGGAATAAGGATCCCTAGAGAAATCAGTAATGGAGAGAGAGCCTGAGAAACACTGACATTTAATGAGAAATGGAGGGAGTTGCCTGAGGAGGATTAACCCAAAGAGCTAAACCTACAAAGTGATGTTTGGATGTCAAGGGAAGGAAAATAGATGCAGAAGGGAAAAAAATCACCTGAGGGGAAAATGTTAAATTAGATCATAACTAAAACTGTATTAATTGGATTTAGCAACAGGTTCATTGGTGGCCATTTTGAGAATGAGGGGGCAGAAGGCAGATTGTAGTGGGCTGAGGAGTGGGAATGGGAGGTGAGGAAATAAAGATAACAAATATCGATGAGTTGTTTGACTTCAAAGGGGAGAAAAGAAATATGGCGGTGGCTAAAGTGAGACCTATGATTGGAGGGAAAACTTTATTGTGTTAAGATTTGGAAAAAAGAAAAAAAACTGTTTAAGCAAATTTAAATATTAATGGGGTTGGGTGGGGAAGAGAGGGAAAGAAAATAATTCTTCCGAAATGCTTTCATATTTATTCATTTATTTAGCTTTATAGTCCATTTAAGGAGATATTAATCTTTTTTTACCCCCGTTTTCAAATGAAGCCCAGAAAGATGAACTGAATTCTCTAAGATTAGATGTCAGGGAAATGAGAGAGATAAGCCCAGACTCTGGGGTTCCACCAGACAGCTTCAGCAAGAAAAACGCATTTCCATCTGCAAAATCCCTTGAGCTCAGAGAAGATTCAAGGTACGGTAATTATAGTGCCCCCAACTCCCCCACCCTCAATTGGGAGGGGAACCAGTCTCCCAGCTCTTATCAGACTCTATTGAACTGAAGCTTTAATGAGCAGCAGCAATCTGTTATTTTCCTCTTGTTTGCCTTGCAAGTTGCTCTTTTAATACACATCAAGAGATGGAGAGGGAGATGAATATTAAAAGCTCACATCAAGGGACCAACCAAGGGAGACAGAGAGACAGGGAGCTCCTCAGTATGCAGGGACAGAAGCAGGGCTTTGACATGAGGCAGGATCCATTGCCTGGAGCCTGCTCTGGTCTCTGACAAGCCTGACCTTGGGGAATGTTGCTCACTAGACAGCTGGCTCCTGGGGAGGCGGGTATTCCTGGAATTGTCTCAGCTGTGAGCTTGGCTCAACCTAGAATGACAATAGGAAGAAACTGCATTTATGAGACATTGAGGAACTGTTTGTTCTGGATAGAAGCAAGGTGATGAGGGAGGGGCAGGAGAAGGAGTTTCTGTAAGGGTGCATCTTATTAAAAAGTGTGTTAACTCCCATTGTTCTGGATGACTTGGGGTGGAGGAAAGATGGAAGAGGTCTCAGTGTCAAGAGTATTAGCATTTTCTTTTGTGTCTACTCAGTACTGGTGCTGAGATTCTCCAAGTTCACTTTCTAAACTGGTGAAACTTCCAGAGACAAAGATTATATATTCTGAGAGTTGTTTATCACAGCTGGTCAGTTCTTGGGAGGACATCAGGGTTGTTGGCTGACTGTAATGGGTGAAGGTCAGGTTGGTTGGTGGTTTGTTGGTTGGTTGTTAAGTGCAATAATCCTGTACTAAGCTCAGAATTGCACAGGGCTAGAATCTTCAAGGTCTAGCGCAGTGCATGGAACATGGTAAATGCCTGATAAATCTTTGTTAAACAACCAAATGAATGATCTTTGTTTTTTATTCCTTCATTCAAATGATCGGTGCCAATTGAATCCAAACCTTGTTTATTGAGCACGTACTAAGAGGAAGCTGGTGAGCCCAAGGGAGAAGCATTTCTTCCTGGTAATAGCAGATGTGCTCCGTGCCTGTTTCCATACCCCCTTAACACTCAGGGTTCATGAAAAACCTGCCAGCTGCTTACTGGAGACAACTGTGACTCTGCCTCATTAGATGTCAGGGAAATGAGAGATAAGCCTAGACTCTGGGGTTCCACCAGACAGCTTCAGCAAGAAAAACACATTTCCATCTGCAAAATCCCTTGAGCTCAGAGAAGATTCAAGGTACGGTAATTATAGTGCCCCCAACTCCCCCACCCTCAGTTTCTCTGAATGCAAGGCATGTTTGGGTGTACAGTTTTGAAGTGTGGGGGAGTAAACACTCCTGGGAGAAGGTCTTCAACTAGTGACAGAGAGGAGTCAGAAGATAAATACCTCAACTTCCCCTTAGTTGGAATCCTGAATTCGTTCTACAGTCTTCCCGAGGTTCCTAGTGGAATTGAGCCTGTTCCCCACAGCAAACCTATGTGGACTTCCTGCTCTTTCTTGTTCCCCATCCCCATGTTGGTTCTTCTAGGAATTGCCTTCCAAATTAATGAGGTGTCGTCAAATCTTTGTTTCAAGACTAGATCTGGGGAGAACCCAAAATAAAAGATGCAATCTGAACTAAGTATATTTGAATAGGATTAAGAAACAGGGAGTGAATTTCCACCACTGAGCAGTTGGAGGGAGAAGGGGACCTCAAGATCACAACTGAATACCTGCCCAGATAAAGACCTATGGGCTAGTATTGGGCTTCAGTAACCCCAAAATATATGTCACCCAGAACCTTAGAAGGTGGCCTTATTTAGAAATAGGGTGTTTGCAGATATAATTAGTTAAAATGAGGTCCTACTGGATTTGGGTGGGCCCTAAGTCCAATGATGGTGACATTATAAGAAAAGCAAAGGAATAGGCTTGGCTCAGTGTTGGACACCTATAATCTTAGTGACTCAGGAAACGGAGGCAGGAGGATTGCATGCTTGAGGCCAGCCACAGCAATTCAGCAAGACTCTCAGCAACTTAGCAGCCCTGTCTCAAAATGAAAAATAATAAGGGTTGGAGATGTGGCTCAGTGGTAAAGTACCAAGCACCCCTGGGTACCAAAGTACAAAACCCCAAAACCAAAACAAAACAGCAACAACAATGAAAAGCCACACGGAGATACACATAGGAAAGAAGCCATGCACTGACAGTAACTGGGAAGAAGCAAGAGCCTTCCGGGGGAGAATGGCCCTGCTGGTACCTTGATTTCCAACTGCCACCATCCAGAGCTACAGAAGAATAAACCTCTGTTGCTTTGAGCCTCCTGTTCATGATAGTTTGTTATGTCAGCTTTAGGAAATGAGAACAGATATGAAAACAAGATAAGAAATGTGGAAAATATAAAGAACTATATGCAAATACAAGGTGGTGATTTTTTTTTCTATGATTATTTTCCTTTCGGTTCCCTCCTCCTGCCTTCCTGGAGTGTTCATTAATCAGGTAGAAAACCCTAAAAGGAATCTGGCGGGCTCTGCCTCTTGTCTCTGTCTCACGTAGGGCTGCCCCGTGGGGGCCCCCGCCTACAGAGGCTGGATCTGTATTTGCAGCAGGCAGATGCCTGAGGCCTGTTTTCTGAGCTTAGGGGAGGATGCAGGAGGACTGTAGAGAGTACTGAAGGCCCTGAGAAATGTCAGCCTAATACTCACTCAGTGGGCAGAGGGAATGTTCTGCTGCCTAATGAGCTTTGAAAAATATTTACAAGGTAACTTCAAAGCCACTGGTTAGAAAATTGGATAAGAAGCACAATGAGAGAGACTATATTAGGTTAAGAGAGGAGAAGTGATGAGTAGGGATGGAGAGGGAGTCTGCCTGAGCTCCCCATCTCCCTCAGGGCTCTCTCACTGTTTCTGCTCTGTAATGCCTTCAATAAAGCCAGAGAGGGGCCCTCCTGAGCTTATGCATCGGAGTCTACCTCACTTTGGTTCTAGGTTATGCATACTCAATGATGCATGGGGCATGATGCTACGAGGGAATAGTTTCTGCCTTCAATTACTTCCTCCACTTGCTGTCTTCAATTATTGACCAATTTGTGCATACAACGAAAACACTAAGGAGTTCACCTGCAAGTGGCCTGGGGACAATAACTTATTAGCTTATTTTTTGACTCAAATGTAAACAACTGTCATCAAAGCAAGATTTGATGAAGAGGAGGAAAGAGAGCAGTTAAAGTCTCAGCCCCTCTGACTCTTCTCAGAAACAGGCCTGAAAGCCAGAAACAGTGGCACAGCCCTGTAATCCCAGCAACTGAGGAGGCTGAGGCAGGAGGATTGCAAATTTGAGGCCAGCCTCAGCAAATTTATTGAAGCCCTCAGCAATTTAGTGAGACCCTGTCTCAAAATTAAAACAAACAAAAACCTAGGTTCAATTCCCAGTACCAAAAAAATGGGAGGGGGGACTGAGAATCCCTTTCCCAGGGGTTAAGAACTAAAGTCTTGGGGCTGGGATTGTGGCTCAGTGGTAGAGCACTCACCTAGCTCGGGCAGGACACGGGTTTGATCCTCAGCACCACATAAAAATAAAGGTATTGTGTTGTGTCCATATACACCTAAAAAATAAATATTAAAAAAAACCTAAAGTCTTCATGTCTTTCTATCATCAAACCCTCTTCTGTGGGAACTCCTCCTTCATGTAGGGCCAAGGACACTTTTTACCTGAACTCTCTCACTTTGGTATCCCACCCAGTGATGGATAACACCTTCTCTCCTTGTTTGGAGAAAGGAACAATCTTTAGAAGACTCCTTTTACTGAAAAGTTTATAAAGGTTCATTTGCAAAGGCCTGGAGTGAAGATTATTTATGAGTTAACTTATGATGTTCCAGGGTTGGGCTATGACTGTAAGCCGTACCCCAAGGAGGAGAGAGTCTTTTCTTGCTTTCTTAAGCCGTCTGCAGTGAGAGCAGAATTGGTTGATGAGAAAGCAGGGAATCTTGGAATACTGTATTGGTCTAGAGGGTTTGTAATGTATAATCTAGCTTTCCAGAGAACCTACTGAAGCCCTCTCATTCCAAAACCTTCTTCCCAAATGCTCTCTGTTGAAACACCTTTCATGGTGTGAGGTCCAGAGTAGGTTTAATGTGTCAGGTGATAATAATAAGTACTGATTGCTGGCATTACCTCAGCTGATCCTCTAAAGCAGATCACCCATTTTATCAATGGGGAAATGAACATTAAGAGAGTTTAGATAACATTCCCAATACCACCTAATTCATAGGTGACACAACCAGGATTTGAATCCATGCATCTCTATGATTTCCAAGTCTGAATTCTTAACAAGGTTTGGCTTCATAAAGTTCTCCCAATTCTTCCTCCAGTGATTTTCTCTCTCTTCTCTTTTCAGCCCAACTGATAAATGTGCAGCAAGGATCTTGGAATAGCTTGCATTGGTTGAAGAAAGGAGTAGGGCAGGGAGAGATGCTAATTTTGCTTCAGTCTCCTTTCAAACCTCAAATTGTTCTTTTCCAAGCATTTTATTCGGCTGCTGGGTTTCCCCCTGGAGTGAGACCCTTTATAGCATCTCTCTGGTTTCTCCGGCAGCTTCTACTTCTGTGCCCAGAACAATATCTCTTTGAAAGGTAATGGAAACAAAGCCTCGAAATCGTTTTTTTTTTTTTCTGTGGATCTTTATATAAACATGTTGGAGGGCCTTTAAGAGGGAGTGATGTCTCCCAGCAAGACTTTGACCGCTTTTCCTTCCCCTTTACTCTCAAGGCCGACACATCCCAGATACTAGAGAAGTCGTTAGCTTGGCTTTGGCTCATGAATGCCACTGGAGACATAAAGACCATTTATAAATGTGACCTCTACCCTCCATGTCCTGAATCTGTCCCCCTATTTGCCTGGCTTCTCACTTTTGGGAGCACTGATGCTGGTCATGGTGGGGAGTCGGGAAGGGGAGCGTTGGATTATCCAGGTTGGGGCTGGATTTTCCAGGTTGGGGCTGGTCTGGCCAACCTCAGAGGCACAGGAAGAATAAGAGACACAGAAATTAAATAGGGCTCAGGCTAAAGAGCTGGCAGGGCAGGACCTGTAGCTGTTAGTAGTACCCCTAGGGATGCTTGTTTGGTAAGCCACCAACCTGCAGGAGAGGTTCCACTCTGTTCTGGTGTTGGTGATAGTGTGGATAGTAAACTCTTCCTGCCAGGCGGCCCAGTGTTTGCATGAGTATTTTTTAAAAATATTTATTTTTCAGTCGTACACAACACCTTTATTTTGTTTATTTATTTTTATGTGGTGATGAGGATCGAACCCAGGGCCTCACACGTGCTAGACGAGCGCTCTACCCCTAAGCCACAACCCCAGCCCCTGCATGAGTATTTTTAAAAATTCATCTCATTGGACCGTTAGCAACTTGTAAGCAGTGTGTAGTTTCCATCTCTGTGTCCCCACTGCCAGACCCTAAGCAGGTGGTCAGCAAATCCCATACTCACTGAACTTCTGCTCTGAGATTGACACAGTGCTGGATGTTCAGACCTAATGAGTCACATACAACCTCTGCCCTGAAGATGCTTGAGGTTCCTGGGAGCACCCAGACGGGACAATAAATACCTGAGTGATTGCAAAGCCAACAGATCACAGACAGGGTCCAGATGAGGGGTGACTCTGTCCTGGAATGAGGAGAGTTTGGGGAGGAGGATTCTGTGCCTTAAGGGATGCTTGTTGACTTGAACTGAGGCTAGCAGGCTGGGAGCCGGGGTCCAGGCTGGGCGTGGAAACCTGACTACAAGGCCACTCCTCGCGTTTCTGGCTTTAGGCAGGATGACTCCCGGCCCATCAGAACAGTTCTCAAGAAGGGGGAGAGAAGAAGGGCTGGCTATATCCATCCCTTAAAGAAGAGGAGGGATAACCAGTATGTCTTCAACTCTGATCTCTGTTTTAGTCCTGAAGTGTCAGCCTGGGTCTGTTCTCTTCCCACTCCCATCCTGAATGATAATTTGTCCCTGTTTCTTTCACCTGCCTTTGAAAGGGCACAAAGAGGACTCACCATATCTTTCTGTACCTGCACTCAGTTCCCAGGAGCATCAGGGCACTGGAGCCCTGGACTTTTGCATACACAGTGGCTGCTGCAGCCAGGCAGCTGGGCATACATAGGGACCCACCTGTGAGGGCATGCACCAGTGCACCCACTTTCTGCCTCCCTGAATCTCTGGAACTCCCACCTCCTTCACTTGTTCCTCCTCCAAACCCTCCTGTTCTCTCCCATCTTACCCACCCTCCTTCTTCTCTCCATGTACCTTCTGTCTCCTTCCAAGCCCTTTCTACATAATTCTAGCTTCTTAGGATCATTAGTTATAATAAAAAGAGACCTGGGCTTTGGAGCCAGGCTGGGTTTGAATCAAGGCTCTGCTGTGTGGTTTGGGACACACTATTCACTTGGCAGAACATCAGTATCCTTAACTCTTTAACTACTGGGGGTGCTGTGAGGATAAATAATAACCTTCCATAAGAGTTTGCTCTTAGTATTATTCGTTTACCTACCACTTGCTACTCCTAGAACTTTCCTTGCTTTCTACTCCTTCAGTGACTCAGGGTCCACTCTGGAAAGAGAGGGTAAGGATCCTGGGATAAATTGGTGCAACCATCCTATTCTTTGGGGGAGATTATATGCTGGAGAGAGCACTGGAGAAAAGTAGAGAAAGAATCTGCAGGATGAAGAAGCATCCCTTCCTTAAAGATTTATTGTGGTCCATGTCCTGTTGTATGTTTTATGTGTGTCCTCATTTAACTCACAGCAATCTTACAAGGTAGATCCTACTCTTCCATTTTTCAGATAAAATCCTTGGAGAGTGCAATTAACATTCTTGAAATCAGACAAAGAATAAGTGCAAAGCCAGCTCTTTAATTTAGGTGGCTTTTCTCGTCCATAAATCAAAGGCAAGAGATGCTTGGAGCTCAGAGGAGAACTAGCCTGCTCCCTCCTGGCCCTCTTCCCTGCAGTCCTCACTGATCTTGGCTTTTACCTGCTGTTCCCACTGGGATCTCCGCACCCACCAGACTCCATCAGTAATTGGGCCTCCCCACAGCCAGGTCCCTGGGCTCCATCCGAGGGCGTAGAGGGAAGGATTGAGGGTGACCAGGGAAAGAAGGACCTCTGAGAATATTCAGCGTAAGAACACGTGACCCAAGAATCACTCACAAGGAGGCAGAATGCCAAGGAAGAGGCTGAGTAGGGGGACAAAATGCTTGCGCAAGAACATTTGCTGCCAGTAATTAGCAGGATGCACACAGCTGAGCCCACATAAACGCTGACCAGGAGTGCAATTTTCTAGAGTTAGGAAAATTGGTCATAGGCCAGAGAAGAATATGGGCAAATTAAAGGAAATGCCCTATTCCCAGCCCACAAAATAACCAGCAGCTGCCAGAGTCCTTGAGTCATGAAGAAGCCCCAGTGAAGGGGGCTTTGGTCCCTGTGAAATTGGAAAGATTAGGAAAATCCACCCATTTCCAATAAACCCTCCCTAGAGTTCTGCACGCGACTCTATAACTTCAAAGGGCATGCAGGTTCCTAGGAAGGGAATTCTGCTCTTTTTCACATCCCCCCCTCAATTGGCACCAGGCAGTTCCACTGGTGATGGTGATGGTGGTGGGGTGGGGGTGGGGGGTAACAGAGCAAGATGGGTTGGTTTTGAAGACTGAATTTGGAATTGGGAATAGAGATAGAGGCAGGTCATGCCTTGCTGATGACAAACCGAAATTAGCCTCCAACTCAAGCCACCTTGCTTTTCTGGAAGGGGTTGAAATGATATGGAAATTGGTGGCAGGTGGGAGGGTTCTCTGAGGCCTGCTAAGCCAGAAAGGAATTACCTAAATTCACTGAGGGTTCATCACCAGGACAGAAGGCCATATCATGGTCAGAAAGAGCAACTCATACCCAGGTCAAAGCTGGGCCTCAAATGGACATCTATAGAGTCCAGAGGCAGAAGAGGGGGGTGGGATTTGGGGCTCAGTTCAGAAAATGGGAGTCTGAGCTTAGGTAGAGTTTGGGTGGCTAGGGAATTTAACTGACCACATGTTCCTGGCTTTTCACTTTGGATTTGATTGTTTTCTGGCAAGGAAGTCTGCCTTAGACAAAAATCTCCATTTTATTCTTCAGAGACCCCTAGGAGCTTCCTGCATAGGACAAAGAAAGCCCAACCCTGAGGGGTCACTGGAAGCATGGCTTTTGAAGTGGGCATTGCTTCAAGAGGCCTGGTCAGGCGATTCCCAGACACATGGGTCTTTTTCCTCTCTCTTCCATGCAAACCCTCCTTATCACATTCCTGCAGTCTGCCCCCAGGGACAGGAGCTAGTGTGTGTGGAAGGGAGCCAAACAGGATAGAGAAGGCCATGGGCCTCCCTGACCCCAAGCACGTTCCTGCTCCCTGAAACACTGAGTCACTGCTTGGGACTGACTCCAATTCTAAGTCCCTTCCTTCTAAGGCTAGTGCTAGAGGTCTGTTCGTATCCTCCAGGGATGGGCTGTGCTTGTCTTGCCCTGGGAGTGCCTATCAGCCTCAGGGTGTCACGGAACCTCTTTCTAAGGCAGGTTTTCTTCCCAGAGAGCAATTGTGTTCAGAATGGAAAAAAAAAAAGCAATTGTTGTGAGGTCAGTGAAAAAGAGGAGTTTTCACTGGCTTATGTCGTTTTGGTTTTTGAAGATCTGCATCATTCTTACAGGTTGGGTCGAGTCAGCAGCCTTCAGAGACTTTGGTTATCACCCTCCCACCCCCAGTTTTTATTGATAGATGTGTTTTCCTTCTTTCCTGCTCCAGGGTGCCATTAGGCGCCTAAAGTCTCAGAACATCCTTTTCAGGCTGCACACCTCCTAAGGATGGTGCGGAGGTGGAATGCTGGTCTAGTGACCTCCAGAACAGTGCAATTGCTCTTCAAGCTTCGGTGCACTTAGGAATCCCCTAGGGATCTGAGTGGAGCCTGAGGTTTGACATTTCTAATGAGTTCCTAGGCCAGGAGATGGAAAGACAATTTTTCTTTAAAGGACCAAATAGCTTTGTAGGTCATATGCTTTCTGTTGCAACTACTCAACCCCAAGGTGGTGGTGCCAAAGCAGCCCTTGACAATACATAAATCAATGAGTGTGGCATACATCGCTGTAAACCTCACTGACAAAAATGAGCAGTGCTCAGGACAAACTGAACTTGACTCTGACCCCTGACCTGGATGATGTGGACCTAACTGGTCTGTTGAACACACTTTGTGTAGAGAGCCATGGAAGGTCCAGCCAGCCGCAGGAAGTGCAGGAAGAGCCATTTTTCTGCAGGGGGCGCTGTAGGCAACGGAGGAGGAGGGCCAGGGAGAGGGAACTGGTTATAGTTATTTTTATCCACCAAGGGCCTTGGGGAGACTGGATGAAGATGGAAAGTTTGACCTATGAATTTTTCAGTGGCATTTGTATTTTTTTCTTCAGTCTAGGAAAGCTCTTCCTTGAGGCTGATTTGTTATGTTAAATGACCCAAAGGAACCTGACCTGCTTTTATTATTTTTTTTTTCCCTCCCAAATCTCTCCCGGCTTTGGGAGGAGAGGGAAGAATGTGAAGATTACAGTCTCTATGGGGATCTAGGGTGCTGATTATGATCATCCCTTGAACCCAGACACCTGTGTGTACCTCCTGTGGACTTTTGCATCACCCAGTCCCTAGGCCATATTGTCCTAGATTGATCATCTAGAGAGGAGTTCGTCCATGGCTTCTTGTTCTTTCCACAGGGAAGTACACTCAGCTCAGAGAAATGGAGCATTTTATTGGCAAATGCTGTCATTTATTGGCATGTGTCAGGTCAGTGTAATGATTAGGAGTTTGGGTTTTGAAGACAGTCAAACCTGAGTTTCATGTACACTGTGCCATGTACTAGCTGTGTAGGCAATGAAACATTCATATGAAAAGATAAAAAGGTTCTAGAACTGTCTTTAACATGAAAAGTAAAACTTTCCCTACATAAAATTTCAATGTACCCCAGCATAACCATTATGGAGGAGTGATATATTTTCTTCCAGTATTTTTTTTAAATGAATGTTGTAAAATAATGTTTTTTTTCTCAAATTGTCAAATACTATTTATTATTATTATTTTCCAACTTGTTTTTTCTGTTATTGTGTTTTGTATATTTCTACAGTACAGTACAGAAAGATATCTCTTAAACTGGCTCATAGACCATAACTTGATCAACTTAAGTCACTTGTTTAACCCTTAACTCTCAATTTTCTTATAGTTTCAATAATAATAATAATAATAGTACCTACATTCTAGGGTTATTGGGAATATTGGATGAGTTTTATTTGGGAGGGATTGAATACTGTGCCCACTGTATTTTAAAAACTCATTAATGATAATAAATAATTTATGTCTTATTTCTACATTCCGAGTGCTTAACAGAATGTAACACAGAAGAAATAAATGAAGCAGAAATGCCTGTGTCACTGAGAAGTGACCTCATATCTTAACTTTGCAAGTATAAACACTATCGAATGTAACCAATGGAAAAGATTCCTTTGAAAGGTAAATTTAGTAAGAAGTGCTGGCCCAAGTCTGTAATCCCAGTGGCTCAGAAGGCTGAGGCAGGAGGATTGCAAGTTCAAGTCCAGCCTTAGCAATTTAGTGAGGTCCTAAGCAACTTAGGAAAACCCTGTCTCACTGTCTCAAATTAACATAAAATATAAAAGACTGGGAATATAGTTCAGTGGTAAAGTATCCCTGTGTTCAATCTCCATTACCAAAAAAAAA
>NW_026000081.1:3511494-3536781 GCF_001458135.2 Marmota marmota marmota
GAGGGGAGGGAAGGGGGGGGGAGGAAAGAAAGGTAAAATTTACTCTGGACCTGAAAATGTACTGCACTTCTCACTTATGCATATGGATAAAGCCAAAGTTTTGATAGCGCTAGATGCTTGCTTTGTATAGATAGTGTCCAGCTCATCGTCACAACAAACTGGGAATTATAAATAATAATTTTGATGTGGTAGTTCAATGTGTTGAAAAGTGCACTTGGAATCAAAACACGTAGACTTGAGCCTGTTTCTCTACAACCCACAGTCCTATGATTAAAGAGTCTTTCTATACCTTGATTTCCTTATTAGTAAAGTAGGACAAAAAGTGACTGTCCCTCCCAGACTTATTCTATGAGTGTTAAGTAAGATAATGAAAGCTCCTAAAAATGCCTTAACAGAAATCAATGTTAAGTGCATGAACTGATCATGATGCATATTTGACCATGTGTACATGTGAACAGGGAGTGGGCACACCTCTGTAGAAGAACAGTTCTACTGAAGAGACGTCTTCTGAGTGGGCGTAATATCTGACCACATTCATAGAAACACATACGCAGGATCAACCGTCCCACTCCGCTCTGCACAGGTCATCCCTCAGGCCCTGTGTATCAGTCTGAGCTGTTTGGTCTGGGATAGAGAATGCAAAGGACACAGGACCACTCTTGAACCCTTGAAATATCTGAAGACTTTCTGTGGAGTTCAAAACTAGTTCTCTCTCTTTGGAGCAGAATTTGAGAGCTTTAGGTTCAGTATAATGACTTTTTCAGAGGTAGAGCACAGTACAGAAGGGATAGGCCCCAGCAAGTTCCCTGGCAGGGGAGGGTGTAAATAGGCCCTGTGTGGCCACAGATTTGGAATGTCATGAAGGCCTAGGTGGCTGAGACAGATGGTCTCTGAAGCATCTTGGGATTTTAGTATTCAGCAACATCATGAATGTCCTTAGAGGCTGAAACAACCACTTATTTGCTGGCAATGACATATATGGGGAAGGAAAGAACTATGTATTCATTATCCTTCCAACTACATCAGGAATTTTTGTGATTCTGTATTGATAGAAAAGAAATGGAAAATTGACATTTTGTTGAATTGTGTCCCTCCAAAAAAGATATTCCAGCCCCTGATAATGTGAATGCCTGCTTCTGTCTGGGTTTCTGGGCAGAGGCAGGATGTGGGTTGGGTTTCCACCTCACCTGCTTTGTTTTCAAGTTCACATGCCCTCTGGGAAGCACCAAAATAACTGCTGAAGTTCAAGTTCCTTTCACACCTCCCACAGTCAAGGAAGGGGTTTGGAGTGCTGTGCTGTGTACATAGCGTGGGGATGGGGATGGTATATTGTGAGTATTTTGGAAGTCAATCCCAAAGCTTATTAATGTTATTTGCAATGATAGTTATTGAGTTTAAAGATGCCTGGGCAATGTAGGTGAATGCTATCATTTTTCAAAGAGAAAAATGAGGACTATAAGAAGTGACTATTGTTTTTTTTTCCCTTTCTTTTTTTTTTCCATATTTTTTAAATTGGTGCATTATAGTTGTACATTGTGGTGGGAATCATTGTTACATATTCATACATGCACAAAATATTGAATAGGTAAGATATAAGGTAAAATGGAGGCATCCAGTTAGAGCAGTGAGCCCCCTGCAAAAACCTTCCCTAAGTAAGATGGAAATTACAGGCTGCTCTGTGGAAATGGATTGCCTGTAAAAACATTCCAAATTTTCCAACTGATTCTTTTGTCCCAGAGAAGGGGAGAAAGGGAAAACAGACCTGAGGGAAGCCTACAAAATACTTCAAACTCAGTGACTGAAAGGACATGCCAATCAGAACGTTGTGGGCCTGAAGCATTTTTCCTTGACCTGATTAGCATAAATATCAGACAGTGCCCCTACCCAGCAGCCATATAAACCTGTAGACTAATATACTTCCTTGGCAACCCTTTATCAGGACCCCTCTCACTCAAAAAGAGCTCTGTTTCTTTTCATTTGAATAAATTTTGCTATTTCGCACTCATTCTCCATTGTCTGTGAATTTCATTCTTTGAGTTCACCAGACAAGAACCTGGAAGGGAATTGCCAGCAGTTTGTTAATGAGCGTTACTGCTCGCTGGGTGGCCTGGGGTGGAGCTGAGAAAGCTATAACAGCATCCCAGCCTGCCTGCCTCAATCGGAAGAGCAAAGAGTCCATTTCAATATAACGATGTAATTTGACCAATATCATTCCCCAGTATTTCCCTCCCCTCATCCTTCCCCAGGCCCCTTCCTTTCCTCTGTGCTACTGATCTCCCTTTGAATTTCATGAGATTCTCCAGCCCCCCTCCCCGCCCTGGCCATCTTTCTTTTCCTTTTTTTCTCTCTTGTTCTCACATAGGAGAGAAAACATACAACCCTTGACTTCCTGAGTTTGGCTTGTTTTGCTTAACATAATGTGCTCAAGTTGAAGATGTGGTCTCTATGGCAGTGTGGGCTGGGACTCAAAAATAGCATGTCTTCCAATCATCTTAATAGAGTAATAATAATAATAATGATAATAGAGTAGGGAAGAAGAAACACCTGAGGAATAGTAGCCATATAAAACACAAGATGGTTAGTAGCCATATAAACATCAAAGAGCAGTATCTCTAGACCAGTTTTACCAGTCTTTCTTCCTTGTAAACCTGAACTGGAGAAAGTGAGGTTTTTTTTTTTTCAGATAAACTTATGATATTCTCTTAAAGTAGGGAAATAAACCCTATAATAGTCCCACCCTCCAAAGCTCTTTAAAGAAAAGACTCTCACAAGAAGAAAAGAAAAAGAGAGGGGGTTAGGGAGGAAGATATAGAGGGACACACACACACACACACACACACAGAGGCCCCCCCAGATGCTTGGTCTGACTGCAATGCATCTGCCCAGGGGGATGAGGTAGAGACAAGCTAAAGAGGAATGGGCATGGGGTTATGGGATCATGCCTTTAAACACACAGTGACTTTTCCTCTGGAGAAATGTACTCCATTCAGTGTACCAGACTTTTATGACCTATCACAATATCTGTCCATATTTATGAGGAGAAGCAAGGAGTACAGGTGAGCAGAGAGAAAGGCAGAGGTGGGTATAGGCAGAGAGAGCCAAGAATTCTCTTCTTTGCCCTGAGGACAAAAGAAGAAATGTGAGCTGCCAGTGTCTCTTTGCTGATGGGTTGCACGCCTAGGACCAGTGTCCAAATGTTTTTATTTCAATGTTGATCAATTCAACTCAGTAGAATTCAATTCAGTAATCACTCATTAACACCCTACTCTGGTTAAGGCAGAGTTCTAGATGAGAATATGAGTGGACAGTCTTAAATATCAAAAAGCTTATGATTGGATGTCAAACATGATAGGAGAAATGAAGCTACAGTTATAAGAGCAGCCAAGTCTTCAACCCTGGCTGCACATTAGAATCATCTGGGAAGCTTTAGTAATAAACTGACCCCACCACCAGGGGTGCAAATTTAATTAGTCTGGAATGAGAACCAGGAATTCGTGTTTTTATAATCTTCTCAGATAATTGCAATGGGACTTTAGGATTGAGAATCACTGCATTAGGGGAGCAAAGAGGAACAGAGTGTTAAGCACCATGGGGTAGACAGGGAGAAAGGAAAGTTCAAGGCTTTATTCAGTGTGCTTTGAAGAATGGCTTGGATTCCCACACATGTGGAGTATGGAACGGAAATCATAGGACGTGAACAGAGAAGAGCTGGCCTGGGTTGTGTGGTCCCCAAAGCACCTGGAGAGTGATGAGACATAGGCAGAAACAGTGGAGTAGAGACCGCATGGTCCTTGAGCACAGTAAGTACAAACAGAGCAGAGGCAGAATACAGGTCTTCTCCTAGGTGACATCAGAAGCAGGGCCAAGGATCACAACAGCAGCGCTGGGACAAGACGAGGAAGTCAAGCTAGAGACACTTCGGCAGTTGGCCAAATCCAAGTGACCCAGGGCAGCCATAGACTGGAAGCAGAGAAAACTTGCCAGTTATGTTAGTTTGGAGGAAAGGAAGTTCTTAGATTCCTTTGAGAATATAGTGAAGAGGGAATTGGTTGTCCTCTCTGGACCATTATTTTAAATATAACAAAGTGGAGACCAGAGATTAACTAATTTTTCCAGGTGACAGGGATGGGAATTTTGTCTGATGTTAAAGTCAGCGCTTTCTCCATTTAATTTTATTCTCCCTGGGACCCCCATTCTGAGTAGGCACTACCTGTCCCCATAATGCATAGCCTTGTGTTTTGCAACCATTTGGTTTTGTACTTGCACACATAGGCTCTGTTTCACTTTTTAGATTATGGGTTTCTTGAAGGGTCATGTCACATTTGAATAAAATAAAACTCATGTGGATCTGTGAGCTATATATTATGACGGTTCATTTAACGGGCACTTAAAGGATGACTGCCATGTACCACCTACTTGAAACTGAGTGAGGAAAGATAGAGTCCCTGTCCTCAAGGAGTTCACAGTGTATTGTAAAACCTTTCATGGAAGAGAGTTTACTGAGCTTGCGTCCTCTCTTATCTTGCTCTGTTGGCATGATTATTCCTTACCTAGTTAGTTTAGTTCAAACTATAATCTAGGTATCTAATCTTTCTTTTCCCTGGTTTCAGGGATGAATTGTGTTCTACAGTGTTGATAGGATTCATCTGGATTAGCCCTCGGGAATGTGATTTGTAAGTAGAATAGAAAATAATAAACTGATGCATGGAAAGACAATTTTTGATGCTGACAGATGGGTTTTACACAGTAGGCATAGAGCTAGGAACTTGGGCTGTAGGTGAGCAAGAATGTGAGCCCTAACATGAACAGTAGGCAGGCACTGAGCCCTTCAGGGTCCAGATCACTAAGGCTGCAAAATATTAAAGTGAGACCCACCGCTTCAGATATATGACCATTCAACTTAGTGAGAAGTAATCACAAGTAAAATAAATTTCAGGTTTAAAACGAGTGCATTTCTAAATTCACTCACTGAACCATAGTCAATTTGAAAAGCCAAAGTCTTTGCAGTGTCTCTGTCCTTGGTGCTGAAACAAACCCGATAGTGTTAGGGCCTCCTGCCCTTGAAGTGCTATTAACTCCTGAGATCTTGCAGTGCATGGAGACAGGGGTGGGGCATAGCTCTCCAGCCCATTTTCATGGGGAAGGGAATGACTCTGATCAATACTAAAATAATCCTGGTTTGTGCCTCATTGACAGGTGACTGAGAGCAGCTCGGGAAGTCAGCCTCAGCAATTCCATGCTCCTTCTTATTTCTGACACAGGAAGTACATATTTCAAGAATTGTTCTTATCACATAGCATTGAAACTATAAATATCAGTCCTGACTTTAAAGTCATGCTCTGTTCTCTCTTCCTTGCACATTTGCAGTTAACATGCTGCTTTGACTGTGATTTACATTTGAAGGAATTATGTTGAGGGGTTTATGGATCTTTTCTCCCACATAATAAGTCCGATTAGAGTTTATTCATCTTATATAAATACCCAGCACAATATTGGCATGTGGTGGATTGGATGTTCAATAAATTCTTTAGAAATAAAAACAAACAGTCAACACTAGATCATATGTGAAAAGGATCTAGAGAAAAGACCATGAACTGGAGAGGATTCCATTTTTCTCTAGACTGTCTCCTCTCAGTAAACAACGTCATGGCTTTATGAAAGTACATGACATCAAAACTTTACCAAACGCTCAACTCATCACTGTCCTAGTTTCAGACTGGGGGTGGCAGGTGGGATGAAAAGCCAAAGCCCAAGAAAGCTAGCTAGTGGGTCCATAATAATGAGGCTGATATTTCACATTTTGTGCTTTTCTTTGAATTCCTCTGAAGTGTCACTGTGTCCAACTCCGTTTGATCACTACTACAGGAGATGAGGCAGATAGAGCAAGTAGTAGAATATCTACAAATATATGACAAGACAGAGGCCCAGAGATAATAAATGTCTTGGACGACAAAGCAATATAAGTTATAGCTGGTCTTGAAGACAATCTAGGCCCCAGGATCCTAGCTGTTCCACTGGGATCTGTGGAGGTTTGAAGACCTTTTGGGAAACTGTTTCCTCCAAGTTACAGATAAGTTCTTCTATTCATGGGTTCTAACAAAAACAGCTGAATTATCTGTGTGCCTTTATTCTATTTGGCTGGCTTAATTTATTCTCGATAATTCTAGATCCCTGCCTTAAGACCCGACCATTTTAAGTTTTATTATTTGCCTTGGTCTTCTTAAATTCCAAGCCAATTTCTGTGAGCTCTTTCAATTCTGCCCAAAACAAAACAAACAAAAAATGATAACAACAAAAGCCAATCTAGTGTATTGGGTACTTAAGATTCATGTATTAATACAATTATTTAATAATATTTTCCCTTTTAGGTGTGCTTAATTTTGGGGGGAGAAGATAGGAGGGGACCCCAAAATGACTAAGTCCTAAGCAGACTTACAATATTGTTGGGAGACATGCTATAAAGCTGTGGAATGTTGAGTCATGATTAGAATAGTTTAAAGCAAGAATAGAAGCTCTATCACAAGGTGGCATTTGATTGATTGCCAAATAAGTGTTGCAGACAAAAATGCCATGGTTTTGAGATATTGTATATTGATTTCAGGAGATTGAGTTGGACTGGGTATAGCTCGAGGGTTATATTGAAATAGGGAAAGCACTGACGAACATTTCCATCAAAATGCAATGAGGGCAATCCCCTTGACAGGCAGGCTTTGGGGAAAAGAGGAAGGAAGAGAGAAAGACAGTAGTTTATCTTGAATCCCATGAAGTAACAGGAATATATTTTTTTTGATTATGAAACAAAAGTAAAACTGCAATGTTACTTTCTCAAACATGAAGTAAGAAAATCAGAGATATTGATATTTATGTATTTTAAAAGTCTTACTGAGCCAGGCACAGAAAGACAAACACTATATGTTCTCATTCATGTGTGGAAGCAAAAAATCTTGTTCTCATAGAAGTAGAGAGTAGAACAGTGGTTATGGGGGCTGGGAAGTTCAGGGAGCCAGGAGGAGAAGTGTCAGTGAATAGGTAGAAGAACTAAGTTATAGTGTTACATAGGACAGCAGGGTAACTATAGTTAACAATAATCTGGTATATATTTTAAAACTGCTAGAAGAAAGGATTCTGAATATTCCCAATGCAAAGAAATGATAAATGTTTAAGGATATGCTAATTTATCCTGATTTGATCATGTGTTGGACCAACACACAGCACTCTATGAATATGTACAATTATTATGTGTCAATTAAAATTCTTTTTAAAAAGGAAGAGTAAGTTTGGACACACAAAGGGACATCAGGTATCCTCACATATAAAAGAAAGAGCTTGTGAGGACATAAGGAGGAGGTGGCTATCTACAAACCAAAGACAGAGGTTTCAGGAGAAACCAGCATGTCCACACCTTGATCTTGGACTTCTGGGCTACAGAATGTAAAAAAAAATAAGTAATAAATTTCTGTTGTTTAATTTAAAAAGAATTCTTTTTGAGTTTGCTTTGGTCTCTTATCCAGGGACAGGGACATAATGGAAATCCTGAGAGCCATGGCTCTTGGAGCTCACAGACTAGAAACAGGGATGTGAGAATTATTCTAGGAGGAAAGAGGAGAGTGCCTGCTCAGTTGTCTTGAGGGTCAGCAAAGGATGCCTAGAGGAAGTGACATTTTATCCAAGATCTAAAGTTCAGGCAGGAAATTGCTAATTGAGGGGGCTTGGAAGTGTTGGGAGGTCATTCCAAGCAGAGAGAAGAGCATGCATGGTAGCTCAAAAGTGTGAGAGTATTTGACTTATTTTGCAAGAGAAGTTTAGTTTGCTAGAGCCTAGTGTTTGAAGCAAGAAGTCATAAGAGCTGAGGCTGGAGAAATAATCAGGGGCCAGATTATGCTGAGCGTTGGGCTTTGAACATAAAAGCAGGGCCTGGAGAAGAGAGGAGGAATGTATTTCTTGAAGGGATTTATCCAGGGAAATGGCATGAGGTTTCATTTACAAAAGGTCTCTATGGGGAGTATACTAAAAGAAGCAGGTGGTCTAACTGAGAGGCTCCTACAGTCATTCTGGTAAGAGATGATGGCGCTGAGCCAGAGCAGTGGCCATGGGAATGGAGAGAAGTAGGTGGGTTTGACACCTTCAAGTCAGACTCTGGAAGATTGATGGATGGGTTGGATATAGAGGGTGAGGGAGAGAGAAGGTGAGGATGCGCCCACATTTCTGGCTCTTACTGTGCTGTGATTGCATTCTGCCTGCTGCTGACTCATTGAACGAATGAATCTGAGCATGGACTTTTTAAGTGGTCCATCCGACTGAGCCATCTATGAACAATGCCCCCTTCCCACCTCTAGTCCTCACTGCCATTCTCATCTCTGCCATGTCTCACTCCTCTCATGAATTCCAGGAAGACTCAGATTGGGGGTAAAAGGTGGTAGAGGGTAAGAATGCCTGAAAGATTAAAGAGGGCCAGGTGGTTCAACTCACCATTTTGTTCTTAAAGGACACTCTCCCTGCTCTCTTTGCTCTGAGCCACAGGATGATTTCCTTTGTCTGGTTTTGTGTGCTGCTCCTAGTGTCCAAACAATGGGACTTGGAGAAATAAGCAATTCTCTGCACTGTGGCTGACAAGGAGGACCTGACCTTCATTATTTCACAGCTAAGAAAACATGATCTCCTCCCTTTCTGAGAGGCTATAGGTTCTTCCCCTAGCATATAGCAAGGGGGAACCAAGAAAGGTGAGAACTGACTCTAGACAGGGGGACTGACCCGCCTCTTCCAGTTCTTTGTCTGAAAATCTGTCAGAGGTAAAATATCCCAGCCGAACTGTCATCTGCTAATGGAGATGTGTAGGTGAGAGAGGAGCCTGGGAAGGCAGGAGAGTGGTGTCTGACAGATGGCTCAGCTTTCAGCAGACAGGGAGGGCACCTGGACCAGGCTCAGGAGCCAGGGAAGCAATGGAGGTAATTAAGCAATGCCCAGCTCAGGGTTTTGGTAGGGAAGGACGGAGTAAGCTTTGGGAGGCATACTTTCTGATAGCACCTTCAAGCTGCTCAATTATTTTAGAGAAAGCCTATTTGGTTTCTCTGACCTTTCCCTTTCTGCATTAGAAACCAGAGGATGTAACTTTCAGTCTGCAGTGGAAATGGCGATGCTCCTGGAGACATCAATTTTGTGTGTCTCCGAGATCGACTCGCATCCGTTCCAAGGGAGCTTTCCCACACGCTGGGGTGGGGTGTGACAGAAGTGCAGCAGGGGCCCTTGTTTCTATCAGCTTTTCAAAACATTCCTGAGAAGTTTGATCTTGCTTGGCAGGAGCTTCTTGCCGGCTGTGCTGGTAAAATAACGAGGACTCCCCATTTGTGAGCTGTTTTTCATCTTAGTGGCTCTTTCTGAAGCATTGCATCATTAGCCAGGCTGGAAATGGTTTTCAAAGATTTCTTTGCTCAAACAGGCAATGCAGGGCTGGAGAGGATGCTGTAGGTATAGTGCTTGGGGACTTTGTGTCCCTGGGGAGTCTCAAGATATCCCTGGGCTCAGAATAACCCTCCTTGGGGGCTATACTGCTCCCACAATTGGTAAGGAGTTGGGTAGAGGTCTTCAGGGTCTCCTGGGAATGATGGGGTAAGAAGGGCATATCAAGTCAGGTACAATTGCACACACCTGTACTCCCAGAGACTCGGGAAGCTGAGACAGGAGGATTGCAAGTTCAATGCCATCCTCAGCAACTTAGTGAGGCCCTCCGAAACTTAATGAAGCCCTGTCTCAAAGTTAAAAATAAAAAGGGCTGGGGATGTAGCTTAGTGATAAAGTGTCCCTGGGTTCAATCCCTAGTATCCAAAAAAAAAAAAAAAAGGGGGCATTTTACTGCAAATGAGACTGAGGAATAATAACAAAAATCCTTGCTGAACGCATTGGCCCACACCTGTAATCCCAGTGGCTCAGCAGGCTGAAGTGGGAGCACTGCTAGTTCAAAGACACTTAGTGAGACCCTATCTCAAAATAAAACACAACAAAGGGCTGGGAATGTAGTTCAGTGGTCAAGCACCCCTGAGTACTCAATCTGTGGTAATAAAAAAACAAAATTCTTTCCTTTTTTTGGGGGGGTACCAGGGAGTGAACCCAGGGGTGCTAAACCAGTGAGCCACATCCCACATCCCCAACCCATTTTAATTTATTTTTTAATTCTTTCTTTTTTTTTATATACCTCTATTTTATTTATTTATATGTGGTGCTGAGGGTTGAACCCAGGTCCTCACACATGCTAGGAGAGTGCTCTACCGCTGAGCCACAACCCCAGCCCCTATTTTATTATTAAATTTGAGACAGGTTCTCACTAAATTTCTTAGGGCCTTTCTAAGTTGCTGAGGCTGGCCTTGAACTTGGGATCCTCCTGCCTCAACCTCCTAAGTTGCTGGGATGACAGGTGTGTGCCACCACTCCTGGGTCTCCTCCACTTTTGGGGCACGATGTGGGCTGGAGAACTTCATGAAGTCTAATCTATGACCCCCAATTTCACCTTTTATCTCATCAAAAACTATCAGCCATCAAGCCCAGGTTTGTGTGAGGAGAAACCTGCAAAGTAGATAGAGTGAGTCCAGATGCTTTAATCACAGAGATTTCCAAACCTAAGTGCTGATATTCTCAAGTTTAGCTTTATACCCCAATCATCGGGAAGATTTTTTTTTAAGTGCATTTCAGAGCTGGCTTCAGAGTCCCTAAATCTGATTCTCCTGGTTGGGAACAGACCACCTGCATTTTAAACAAGCCTCTTGAGGGCATGAAATATACATTGAAGTTTGTCATCCATTGTGTTTGAACAGCTGTTCCTGAGCATTCTGCATTCCTTGGCTTAAGAGAGGCTGGGGGGACGGGGGAGGCTCAAAATCAAAACAAAGGCCACTGCCAGACACAGCATCCAGGTCACTGCTGGAGATGCAAAGGGACCTGGCAGGCCAGCTCAGACAGCCAGAGTGCAGACTCTGATTCTGAAATGTCAGGGCTGCTCAGGAAGCCTCTCTGGAGAGCTGTCTGCTCCCAAAGAATGAGATAATAATTGCATTGAAAATTCTGGAGAAGCAGAAGGCTTGTAGAACACATTGGAAATTTTAATCACTTTCTCAGAATGGCTTTGATTAACATTTCTTCTAGCCCTTCCTCGATGTGTCCTACCCCGCCCTCATGGTAGCTGACAGGTAATTAGTGCTCTGGCTAGGGAGGGAGGTGCAGGATGCTCAGATTAAGTAAGATAATGCATGTGAAGACACTGTACAGACTGTAAAGCTACAGATGAAGGGACTGCTCCTAAACCCACAAGGTTTATATTCTTATCACATAGGACCACTCAGAGATCTGGGCACAGCAGGTCATCTCACACCATTGATTGTGCTGTCTTTCTTATGTCCCAATTGCCCTTCTGTGCTTTCTCTGTCCACAAACTCCACTCATTTCTCAAAGTTGAGCTCAAATGGACTGCCTAGAGTTGGCCCCCCTTTTTTTTTCCTGACAAAATGAAGCCCTCTGTGCCTCCCATTATTAAGTCCTCTTGAAAAAGGCAGCACAATCTACAACAGGTAGTAGCTGCTTGATAAATATCCCCTTTCTCTAGCTCACCATTTCTGTATTTGCGTATCTGTCTCCTTCAGTACCAGAAATGAGCTTATTCTTCTTGGTATGCATGATGACTCCACAAAACCGGAGTAACACGTGTTCAGTAAGTGTTGAATGAAAACAACAATCATCAGTTAGAGAAGGTGACCTGGAAGATGAGAGGTGGAAAGAAATGAATTGCTCTGCTAACCAGGGTCCTTCCTGATTGCCAGATTTGTCTGAGTTGATCTAGGCTCTATATAGAAAGACCTTTCCTAATTTCAATCCATAAACCACCAAGAAAACTCACCAACGTATCTAGATTCTAATGTTGTACAATTGTGATTGCATATGCTGGTGCTTTATCTCATATTTGCTTATAGTTCAGGAGAATTCATGAAAGTCCTCTTCGTGCCTCAGTTTTTCCATCTGTAATGTGGGGCAGAGCAAATCATAACCACAGTGAGTAATCCTACCTTCCCTCCTCTCTGATACATCTTTAGAAGAAGACAGATGTCACTGGGGGTGGGTGTGTATAACTCTTAAAAAACAGAGCCATTTGTTACATGCAGTGGGAAGCATCAGGGCAGGGCTTGAGATGGAAAAAAAAAAGAATCATGATTGCTTTTATTCTTCCTATCTTTCTCTGATGCTGCATTTCACATAACTTATTTTCACCTACAAATAAGAAGAGAGAACAGCATCCATGGCACTGTTAGTATATCACCAGGGACATTGTATCTAAAGTGAGACCCTTGGACCAACCACACCAGCATCACCAACGAACTTCTTTAAATGCAGAATCTGGGGCCCCACCCTAGATATACTGACTCAGCCTGTGACTTAAGATCCACAGGTGATTCATAGGCATATTAAAATTTGAGAAGCACAGGCATAGAATCATCTTAAAAAGAGAAGCTGGGAAGAATAGATACAAGAGGTGTTAAAAAGTACTCACCGAGATGTAGGGAAACGGGATGAATTTTCCTCATGAAAATAACTAGAAAATTGCTGTGGCGACATGGTAGAAGAAGAAAGGGCTTTTATGTAGCTGCAGACTCACTCAGAGAGTTGACAGAGGTGAGGAAAACATCAAATGTGTGAGCTCAGATCAAAGAAGTGCACCCACTTCAGCATGAAGACAGACTCGCCTAGATAGAATTTGTGGGAGGACTTACAGCTCTCCTTGTCCTGCCCTGTCAGATCTCCCATGGTAAGCTTTCCTGGCTGCCCAATCATTCACCCATCCTAGCAAGACATCCATAACTTTGCTCTGGGGGCTGTCACGGTGGTGGTGGGGTGTCAGTGCATTCTAGTTCTGTTTTATAATGAATCCCTTTTGTTGTCATTTCATTGAGGTCTCAGACTGAACGCCCCACTCCCCACCACCACCACCAAGGGTCAAGACTGGGTTTGAAACTGTGGGATATGCAGTGCACTCTCTCATGTGTCTGTGTGCACGTGCACACACATGTGTATGTACACACACGTGTGTACATCGTTAGTTGAGATATAATTTATGACAATATGCACTTGTTAGCTCATAGTTTGGGAGGTTTGAGGGCAAGTTACATGCAGTGGTTGAGTTCTGGTGAGGACCTCATGGTGAATGGTGGAGAGCAACAGCAGGAGCATATTGGAAAAGCCATCACATTTCAAGCCAGGAGGTAGGCAGCTTGGTGGGACCCAACTCAGGCTTTTATAGCAACATTCTTTGGAGAACTATCAAGGAGTCCCTGAGAACTATCTTCTAAGGGCAAATGCCAAGGTAAGGACCTCCCACTAGCTCCATCTCCTAAAGGTGCCACCGCCTTCCAATAGTGCCACCCTGCAGACCAAGACTTCAATCACAATGGACTCTTAGGGGACACCCAAATCACACCTAACATGTAACAAATAAAATAGATCTTAAGGGCTCAGTTTGATGAGTTTTACTTATTTGGGGCCTTGGCTGCATCTCCAGCCTGCAATTGTGAACACACATCTGTGTATACATCAAACAAAACATGTTTTTATTACTCCAGAGAATTTTTATTGTTCCCTTCCAATCAACCCCCTATCTTCCTATCCATCCAGAGGCAATTCCCTGGTTAGTTGTGCTTATTCTTGGACTTCATAAGTTAATTGTGCTATATAATCACGGAGTATGCATTCTACTGTGCCTCATTACTCCTTCTATTTACCATAATATCGAGATCCATCTGTATTTTTCTACATGTCAGAAGTACACTTCTTTTTCTCATTTCTCACTAGTGGCTCATTTTATGAAGATATTTCAATTTTTTTATTCATTCGTTGGTCAGTGGTTACAGTTCTGACTGTAAACTGCTCTAAACATTCTTAGAAAATTCATTTGTTGACATTTTGACATTTTGTGTTTTATCTGTTGGAGATAAACATCTATGAGTATAATTTCTGGGTCATGGGATAGATGTGTTTAAGGGCAATTCAGCAGTTATCTAAAGTTGATAACAGCATCACTGCATAAGAGTTCTAGTTGCCCTGTGTCCTCACCCCAACTGTTGGTGTTATCAGTCTTCTTGATTTTTTTTAGCCATTCTGGTAGGTATATCATTGTGATTTTAATTTACAATTTCCTAATGACTCAGAATGGGGAGCTCTTTTCTTGTGCTTCTTTTATTAAGTGTCTGTTTGAATTTTTTGCCTCTTTTAAAAACTGTATTCTTGTTGATTCATAGGTGTATTAGTTTTTTTTCTTTACTATAGTAAAATATCTGAGGCAGGATACTTATGAAGAAAAGATTATTTAGCTTAGCACTGACTCTGGTAAGGGCTCCATGGTGAATTGCAGGAGCTCATGGGGAGTGAGGGATTATATTGCAAAAGCAGAAATGGGAGAGAGAAGAGGAGAGGAAAGGAGAGGAGAGGAGACTGGATCCCACAATCCCTTCTGAAGGCATACCCTCAATTGACCTGAGGACTTCCCACTAGGCTCCAACTCTTAAAGTACACCGCCTCCTAACCTCACTACCTTGGGGACTGAGCTTCCAACACATAAACTCGTGTGGGGCACACTGAAACCAGATGAGCTCCAAAACTGGAGCAGTAGAAATTTGTCAAATAACTTAGATCTAAGTCTTGTCGGATATATGTATTGCAAATATTTTTTTCCAGCCTGTGGATTTTCTATTCATTTTTTTAAGTAGTGATTTTTTGATGAGCAGAAAAATATAATATTTATAAAGTACAATGATTTTTTAAAAAATATTTATAAAGTACAATGTATCATTTTTTTCCTTATTAACTAACATGTTTTATATCCAAAGACATCTTGGCATCCTCAAAGTGGCAAGTATATTTTCTCATGTTTTCTTCTTGAAATGATATCATTCCAGCTTTTACATTTAAGTCTATGATTCATATCAAATTAATTTTTGAATAAGATATGAAATAATGATTGACATTTATTTTACGCCATATAGATAATACTGTTCCAGACCATTTCTCTGGATTGATTTGTCTATTCTTATTCCAGTACCACACAATTTTAAATTTTATTGCCTTATTTTATCATATCTTTTTGAAATCAAGTAATATCTTTCGCCTTTCTTCAGCTTTTTAAAGATTATTTAACTATTATAAATCCATTATATTTCCTTTATATTATAGCTTGTCTTGTTTCTTTTTTAAAAAAACTATGGCATTTTGGTTAGTTTTTCATTGAATCTATATGCTAATTTGGAAGAATGGAAATCTTAACAATCTTGAGCCTGCAATTCATGGACATGATATGTATCTCTATTTATTCAAATCTCTTTTAATTTCTCTTGGCAATATTTTGTAGTTTTCAGCATAGGCATCTTCAGGGCTTCCACTAAACTTCTATCTAGTCAATCTTTTTTGATGTTATTATAAATGATGCCTTAAACTTTTATTCGGTAGGGACTGGGATGTAGCTCAGTGATAGAAAACTTGCCCAGCATGTGCAAGGTCCAGAATCCAGAATTCAATCCCCAGCACTGGGGAGGGGGGAAGTAAAAATGAGTAAATCTTATTTTTCAGTTGCTTATGACTACTACATAGAAATCCAATTGATTTTTGTATATTAAACTTGATATATATGTTAGTGTCTAGGGGTTCATTGTCTCTGTTCAGCAAAGAATTGAAGAACGGGACACAGAGATAGGAAGCAAGCAGATGGTTTATTGCAAAAGTGATAGAGACAGACTTCTCTGAAGAGAAGGGGCCCCAGAGCTGGGGATCTGGTGGGGGAGTTTTGGCTTGTTCTTATTACAGTCTCTGGAATTTCCTCCTTTCCTTATCTCCTCCTCTGTCCACACTCTCCTCACTATTACTGATTGGTACTCCCTGGGTCCACACATCTGCTTTAGTTTTTCTACTGGATCCCCCACTTAGGGGCACAGGTATGAAAGTGTCTGTCCCTGCTTGTGTCCAAGAGCACTTTGATCAAGCAGGATTTTATGCCTCTCTCTTTTTAAAATTAAGACATCAAGCTTCCTCATCAGAAGACCCTGTCTGTGCACCTTTGTTCTGGCCCTGCCCCCAACCTCACCCCTTGCCATGTTCCCCTGGCTGCCTACATCCTTCTACATCTCCCTCAGCCTGTCCACCATAGCGGTTCTCTTCCTCCAGGGAAAACATCTCAAGGAAACCAGATGGACATTGCTTGGCCTTTTCTGACACAATTTGGAAGTAAAGCAGTGTCACATCCACCAAGTTCTCTTGGTCCCAAGTGAGTCACCAAGGCCAGCCCAGATTAAGGGAAAGGAACATAGGCTCCACCTTTTGATGGGAAAAAAGCCTTAAACATTTTCAGTTACATTTATAATCTTTACAGTTGATCTAGTTAGGGTCTGTCCATTCATTAATATTTTTAGACAATCAATTAAAAATGTTTTTTAGCTGTCAATGGACCTTTATTTTATTTATTTTATTTTTATGTGGTGCTGAGAATCAAACCCAGTGCCTCACCCATGCTAGGCAAGTGCTCTACCACTGAGCTATAACCCCAACCCATAGTTAATCAAGTTTCGCATTAATTTTATCTGTTGTTTTTCAATTAAAAAAATTTTTATTTGTGTTATTTTCTTCTGCTTACTTTGAATTTAATTTGTTCTTTCACTTTAGCTTAGTAAGAAGTAAGCTTGAATAATTGATCTTATGCCTCTCTCTTTTTAAAATGAAGACATTTAAACTAAAAATTTCCAAAGTGTTACAAATTTGTATTTCTTGTCTGTTTGTTACACAGTCTTTACTTTAGGACCATACAGCAAACCAGCTGTAGGGTCCCAGAAGGCATAAGAATTTGGCCTAATTATACTGCTCCCTCTTCTAGCTGTACTGGTTAAGAGCAAAGACCTGAATCTAGACTGTCTGGGTTTAATCCTACTTCTCCACTCATCAGCTATGTGATCCTAGGAAAGTAGTTAGCCCCTCTATGCCTCTATTTCCTCTCAAACCATAGATTAGCAGATTATTAACAGATTGAAATCAAATTAAGTGAAATCACACATAAAGCGGAGATGTCATGATGATATCTACCTCAAAGGTTGTTAGGAGTTAAATAAGTCAGGATTTGTAAAGTGCTCTGAATAGAATTTTAAGAAGATATTTCATAGTATTCTTGCTATTATATAAAGGATGGCAAAAAGTAGGCTTGTTCAGTCATTCAGATGATTATTGTATGAGTCAAGCATCTGGGCTGGACTTATCATCTAAAAGTGTGTGTCTTATCATCCTAAGTCATAAAGGCTCATCATTTGCTATCAGAATTTTAGAATAACAACACTTAGTATATTCTAAATAAGTTATGATTTCTATCATTCATTCTTTCTTGAACACTGGGGGTTGAACCCACTGAGCTACATCCCCAGTCATTTTTATTTTGAGACAAGTTCTCACTAAGTTGCTTAGGGCCTTGTTAAGTTGCTGAGACTGGCCTCAAACTTGCAATTCTCCTGCCTCAGCTACCTGAGTTGCTGGGGCTACAGGCAGGTACCACCACATCCAACTACAATTACTTTCTTAGTTCCTAAAACTGTGCACTATTGAGTGCTTACTAAGTCTCAAGTACTGGTTAAGTCCATTGTATGTAGAATATTATCTTCCAAAACTCCCACTTGGATGGAAACTACAGATTAGTTAGCTATCACTATTCCTGCCTCTGGGTCTCCTTAAAGTCAGTGCTGCTCCCTCAACCCTTATTCTAGCTTCTTGGAAAGATTAATTGGGTCAGTCTCCCATCTGATGCCACTGGAAATATGGCAACTTCTCTTCTTTCATTGTCTGTAACGGATTGAAGAGGTAGTTTCAAACCAGAGCAGATAAAAGAATATTCGAGTCAGAAGCAGAGACTTTGTAAACAGACAGCTCTGAGTTGGAGTCCCTATTCTACCCTTTCCTAGCTATGTGACCTTGAGCAAGTTCTTCAACATGTACTCAACCCTCCTTTCATTCATTCCACAAATATATACAAATGTCTGTGTCATTTCAGGCTCTGTTCTGGGCTCTGAGGACAGCAAGTAACAAAAGAGACAGTAAACTCTGTGTGAACCTTGCATCTGGTGGCTTTGACTTTGTAGAATTGTTCTGAGTATAGCTGAAGCAATGCAAGTAAAGTGCTCAGCATAGGTCCTGCCAACAAAATTGAAAAGTAATAATATCAGGGAAAATGAAAGCACCCTCCTGAATTACTTTTCAGTCTTCCTTTGATTGATGTAATAGTGTAGAAGAGTTGCCTGCTAGAATAGCAGTGATTTCTAAAATACCCGGTCCAAAGCTTGCTCTTCCTTTGCCTCTTTTCTAAAGATAGCTGCCTGATCAAATGATGAAAACACAGCCAAGATTACTTATCATCGTGATTAGAAATATTTACAATAATCCATAAAGTAAATCAAGAGGAACTTTCATTTACATTTAAACCAAGAAGCAATATTATTGGCCATTTAAATGTACACCCTTCATTGTTTGTCTCAGCTTTTCAGATATTAGAGACACGATTTTAGGTCAGCATTTGTTTTTTAGGCTTATTCTAGATGTACATATTATTACCCTACATCTGACGGAACATATAATAGTAATACAGGATTAAATGGATAAAGATGATTAGTATGGAATGAATCTCTCTACAATTCTAACAGAAACTACCTTTGTCTGCAAATTAACAGTCTGTTTTGTGGGTAGACATTATTTTTATCTATTCTTGTCTTTGATCAGTTCTTAAGACCTGATTCCATTTCCTCTCACTGCTTTATAACCATTTCCTTAGTCATCTGTTTCTTCCTACTAGATTTCAAGCTTCTAAGGTACAGGGACAATATCTTATATTTTTATATATTTTGTTTATATCATGATGCCAAGACTATTGGGACTTTGTTGGATTTTGATGTGTGTCTATTAAATTGGATTGGAATGGTATTGATTTCCTCTCAAATCATAGATGAACAGATTATTAAAATCAAATCTATCTAACTGTCTTCTCTTGGGTTTGTAAAAATTTGTAAGAACATCAAAATAAAGATGGAAAACTTATTTTAAAACACTTTGAATTAAATTCAGCTAAAACCACTCAATGGCTTAAGTTTAAATATTTTCACAAACATATCATCTCATAACAAAAAATTTATCACAGATTTCAGATAAGAAATATTACTACTAATATCAGAAGTAGGACCTGCCTAATAATGGCTACAATTCCAATAGCAAATAGTTTAAAACATACTCTTGTTATCAACCACCTCTCTTAGCTTATTTATAAGCAACTTGGCATAAATATTAGATAATTGGTCACACTTTTTTGATCATAACAAACAGGGAGCAAGACTTTTTTTTCTATTGGAGTTCATCATTTTTTGTAACTTTCAACTGGTTATAAATATATTAAAAGGTTTTAAGCTGCTAAAACTTTTGGTTAATTCAGGAAAATGAGTGAAGGAAGAATTAATAAGAAAGAATGGTTAAAATTTAATCTGTGAAATTTGGGAACCGACGGTATGCAGTAAAGAATTGGGGATTAAGATTTACTCAGCAAATATTTATCAAACTGCTACTATGTGCTAGCCACCATCTAGTCCTGTAGATGAAGATGAGCTGTTTTTGTGCAGCTGACATTTAAGTTGAGGGAATATTCAGCCAAAGGCATCCTAATAATGTTGAACCTCAAAAGGAAGGGGTTTGGTCTCCATATCTTAGCTTGCTGAAGCTTTTTGGCACTGTTGAGATGTGTTTAGTTCCTTCTTACCTTTGAGCTACACAGATTCAGAGAAATCAGGAGAGAAAAACATGGTCAAGCATAAAATTGGTGCTCCCAGGAATGGAACATCTCCTTACATTTACGTAAACATGAGAAGCTACTCAATAACTATTCCCCTGAACAGAAAAGCATGTCCCAAGGTGACTTTCTGTCTACACAGAGAATTGGCTGGCACTGTGCCCGCTAAAATAAATAATAATAATGTTATAATGAAAGAAAATAAAAATTCTCTGTTTTACCAGGCATCTCTATAACACATCGATCACAAAAAGTTCACAGTGAAAATAGAAGCAGGTAATATAGAATGTCCATCCTGGTGCCTGGCAGGAGGCTAGAACTCAACACAGAAAGACACACACACACACACACACACACACACACACACCACACTTCCTCAGCTACTATGAAAGTGCACTGGCTCTGCCTCTGAGGGAGGGTATAAATCAAGCTCCTAATCATTCCGCACAGGCAGCTGGCCCCACCTCCTGCACATCTGGTATGTAAAGCACGTGAATCCTCTTTAATCAACAATTCAGAATAATGGCACTTCCGACCCTCATCAGAGAATTCAAACCAGAAATCGCAGCATAGCTCTTGCCAAAGGCTTGCTGGGATAGTTGATGTTTGAGAGAAACTGCCTGATGCTAAGTTACCTACAGGCATTCTTCTTCCAAGCTCTTTCTTTGAATTAAGAAATCATTAGGAAACCCATCTAGACTACATTATTGCAATTCTGTATAAAATCTTCTCTTGAAGATTTTAATGTGCAACTCCTTTATCCACTTTTTGGGGACTCTATATTAAAAATATCTGCCTAATATGTGAACTGGCCTATAACAGGCTTTTAATAAATATGTGAATATTGAAAAGAATAAATGTTTGAATAGATTTATGGTTTTTCTTCTCTCAAAACCATGAGTGAAAATAATATCCTTTAGGATTTCCTTTTCATTCCTTCTCTCTCTGGGGAATTGCTCTTCATCCTTCCCATCCTTGTTTTTTTTTTGGTCTACCCACCACACCTTGCTTTCCTTGCCATGCAGGTTTCTAAGCTCTGTCCACTGGCTCCCACTCGGTTACAGTTCCTTCCACCTGCTTCAGTTTGCATTATTGTCCCCTTGCTTGCTGGACTGGGGCCACTTCAGGACATGACTGTGTCTTTTCATCTTCACAACTGCAGCACACAGCACAGGGCCTTCCCCAGAGTAGGTTAATAAATGTTTGAACATCAAGAGAATGAATAAAACAATTCAGTGTCTCTTATATAAGAACCAACTGAATATTTCCTCCTTGAGTTCAGTATCAGGAAATCTTGATATTTTCAGTACATTTTTATTGTGTTCTTTCTTTATGCAAAACACCTTTCATGATCACCACCACTCATGGCTTCTCTATCAGGTAAGGGACACCTACATATCTATAAACATTCATACCCCGCTCCCTCCTTTTTCTTTCTTTCTTTCTTTCTTTCTTTCTTTCTTTCTTTCTTTCTTTCTTTCTTTCTTTCTTTCTTTCTTTCTTTCTTTCTTTCTTTCTTTCTTTCTTCTTCTTCTTCTTCTTCTTCTCTCTCTCTTCTCTTTTTCTTTCTTTCTTTCTTTCTTTCTTTCTTTCTTTCTTTCTTTCTTTCTTTCTTTCTTTCTTTCTTTCTCTCTTTCTTTCTTTCTCTCTTTCTCTCTTTCTCTCTCTCTTCTTCCTCTTTCTTTCTTTCTTTTCTCTCTCTCTCTCTCTCTCTCTCTCTCTCTCTTTCGAACCCAGGGGTGATTTGCCCCTGAGCTACATTCCCAGCCCATTTTATTTTTGTTTTAAGACAGTATCTCACTAAATTGCTGAGGCTGGCCTTAAACTTGTAATCCTCTTGCCTCATCCTCCCAAGTTGCTGGGATTACAGATGTGAGCCACCATGCCCAGTTTGGATTTAATGTTGTAACAGAAGCACAGAGAAGGTACTCAGGGGAGCATGGTGGGTGGAGGAGATTAATTCCAATATGAAGAAAAGGAGGTTTGTTGCTTGAGATTGACCTTGAATGAATAGAATTTTAGCAGTCATGGGAATGGGAAGCAAATGTCAGGCAAAGAGAAGAGCTATCTTCCTTTACTGGTCTATGAATTCATCCACGCATCCATCTATTCATTCCATAAGCTTTAATGGAGGACTCTGAGGTTTCAGGGTATATGGACTATATTTCGCCTTTGTATCCATGAATGTTTGGAATGATTCTAGTGTATGGTAACTTCTCAAGAGATGCTCATTGGAAAATCAGGTTTATGAGTATAGAAATAAACAAGACTGGAAAAGGTAGTTGAAACCAAATCGGGAAGGATGCAGTTTAGTTTGTTGTGGGTGGTCATTGAAAGTTCCTGAGCTTGGGAGGGTGCAATCAACCTGGTTTATGGGAAGGGTGGATTGTAAAGGAAAAAAGCTGGAGTGTAGGAGAGCAGCTAGGTGATACCTGAAAGGTACACATGGAAACCAGTAAAGATGTGAATGAAGTAGTAGAAGGGGAGGGGGCGAGGAAAGGATGAGGATCTTCTAGTTTTAAGTGGACATTTCTGCTTCCTTATCTTTAAAGATCACTTTGAAGCCAAGTGAAGAATGAAACTATGCTTCCTCACTGATGAAATGAGGAAAATACTCGCGACCTCAAACCAAGCATGGTAGAGAGCTTGGATGGCCCACCAGAAAGAGGAATTTCCTGAACCGCTGCATCCTGAATGGTGAAGGATGCAGCTTCCTTCGAGAACATCAGCTGCTACTCTTAAGACCCAATGGAAGAGACTGCATCGACCTTCCCTGGGAATCCTAGTGATGGTGAAAGAACACACACACACACACACACACACATGCACGCGCACTCATACATCTTTGCATTTCCCCAAGGCAATAATCTAAAAGTTGGATTATAACTAGTCACAGAGGGCTTCCAATCAGTCCTTGGTGTCTCACACTTAAAAAATAAATGGGAAGCAAAGAAGTTAGATTTTTTTTAATCTAACTTTTAAAATTTTTTTTTATCTAAAAAAAATTAGAAAGGCCTATTATGTAAAAAGAAGAGAGAAAAGAACTCCTACAAACAAACAGTAAAAAAAAAAAAAAGAAAAAAAACTAACTTTAAAGAAAACATTAATTAACATCTCCAGAGAGACAAGGATGCTATAAAAAAGGAACAAAGAGAAAATTAAAAAGAGCTCTTTGAAACCCATGCTATAACAAAATTAAAAAGAATTGGAAGATTGGAAGTTGAAGAAATCTCATTGAAAGTAGAACACAAATATATGAATAAGGGAAAAAAACCTAGGAAACTGGAGGATTCTGATATCAAACTAATAGAGGTTGCAGAAAGATAAAACAGGAAAAAAAATGGATAAAACAGAGTTATAAAAGAAATAACTTGACAATGTTTTTGAAAACCAAAGTGCATAGATATTTAGATTAAAAGTCCCCAAATTTTCCCCTCCAAAAATAATTACTTGAAAGCCTGCACAAGATATGTATTTATGACATTTTAGTACCTCAGGTAAGAAGTTACTGATAGAAACACAGGTCAAATACAAAGGGTCAGTAGTCAGCAGCGACCCTGGAGGCTAGAAGACAGTGTTATAAAGCAATATTTCCAATCTAGGAACACACAACTAGTCAAACCATCAAGATGTATGATGATGGGATAAACACATCTCAGACATTCAGAAATGTCCATTGTACTGGGTCTTCAGAAGTTACCAGTCACTATGGTCCTCCAAACAAGGAAAGAAAAAGCATGAAGTCCATGAGGACAGGATCCCACACAAGAGAGGTGAAGGAATTCCCAGACTGGTAGTGAAGGGAACCCTAGGATCAACATCCTGCAGTTGACCCAGAGAGTAACCAGTCCATAAAGCAGGAAGATTAGCGGCTCCAGAGGTAACTCCAAGAAAAAAAAATTATGATAGGAAACTGCATTTGAGCAGAAGTAAGAGAAAATGAGAAGCTTGAGCCAGTTTGTTGGCAAACAGAATACCCAGAAACCTCCAATAAAACAGTAACAACAAAGGGAGGTAAATATCAACCACATGAAAACCTGAAGTTGAACAAGGAAGCAACCATAATAATAGCACACCACTTGATTCAGCAAGTAACAGTGTTCACATGGTTGTCATAAGGTGAATATTGGATATTGACAAAAACAAAATTATGATGTAACTACGCAGAGAGGGTCAAAGAGGAGAAGTCATGGGAGGGGTTCAGGGAAATTTGATCCACTGGGAAATCACTGCATAGCTGATACTGGAGAATCTTGAGAAAACAGCTTATTTTTAAAATCATGAAGATTATATACTGGTGAAATAGATTTTTTTAAAAAGTGGAAAGCTGTTTAACTTGTCTAGACTACCATGTAAAGTGGTGAGGGTCGGGTACTGTCCAGCTCTGGAAGACACTGTTGCAATTTCAGGGTAGAGACCCCAACGTATGACGGTTTGTTCCACTTATGTTGTTTTTTTTTTGACTTTATGATGGTGTAAAATGATACTTATTCAGTAAAAACTGTGCTTTGAGCTTTCAATTTTGACCTTTCTGGAGCTAGGGATATGTGATAGGATATTCTCTCCAGGTTCTGGGCAGCAGCAGTGAGCTGAAGTGCCCAGTCTGCCCCAGCTCATGAGGGCAAACCACTGATATCTACAAATGTGTTGCAAGGCCCATGTGTTTTGGATATTTTCTTTTGTGTGTTCATATCCTTCCCTGCTTACAAAACACCTACCTGTGTATGTCCATGAGATATTTAACACTTTATTAGGCTTTGTGCTAGATTATTTTGCTCAACTCTAGGCTAATGCAAATGCTCTGAGCATGTTTAAGGTAGGCTGGGCTAAGCTGTGATCACGTTCATTATGTTAAGTGTATTCAGTGCATTTTCAACTTAAGATTTTCTTAAACCTGTGATGGACTTATTTGGACATAGCATAAGTCAAGGAGCACCTATATTTGAAAAGTGCTCCTCCAGGCGAGTTTTGTACAAACCACACAGCCTTACGCTGCAGCTCTGCCTCTTGGGAACAGCAGCAGGGTTGGGGCAGGTGGATATGAGACAGCAACTGCTCTATATAGTTAACATTTCAGCACTGTTTGCCTTTTAATATGATGTTTTGATTTTTAAAAGTCTAAAAAAGGGAGAAGATGGATTTGAGACATACTTTTGAGATGGATTCATTACGATTTGGAAAACTCTGAGGGATAGATAGGTAAAAAGAAGACAGCCAAGAGAGCGAGAATAAGCAGTTGAACAGGGAATATAGAGGGGGGAAACCCAGAGGCAGTTAGCACCATAGAAATCAAAAAGCTCAATGGATGTGTAACTGATGTGATTCTGCAATCTGTATATGGGGTAAAAATGGGAGCTCATAACCCAACTTGAATCAAAGTGTGAAATATGATATATCAAGAACTAATGTAATGTTTTGAACAGCCAACAATAAAAAAAAAAAAAAAAAAAAAAAAAAAAAAAAAA
>NW_026000081.1:3537000-3551491 GCF_001458135.2 Marmota marmota marmota
AAAAAAAAAAAAAAAAAAAAAAAAAAAAAGAAATCAAAAAGCGCGCAAGCTTCCAGAGGAGGCAATGGCCAACAGCGCCACACACTGGCCAGTGAGGCGTCACGCAGGCGCTGGATCTCCGTCCGCACTCTGCTGGCCTTTTTCCTCACTTGGAGACAGTACCCGGATGCCAAACTCATAGCACCCTTTCCCTGCTGCCTTCAGGCATCAGTGACAGACTCACTGGAGTATGACATCATTTCCAGCACCCAGTTTTACATCTCGACAATATTTTCCTGAAACGAATCCGCGTTATTATCTGGGGGAAGGGTTATGCTATTGAAAACAAACTTTATTTTCAAAATTATATTATTTTCAAGGTCCCAGGGAAAGTTTTTTTTAAAAAAAATTTTTAAATTATTATTTTTTTAAATTTAAATTTGGCTCTTCTTCCTTGATGCAGAGAGCTGAATCTGGGATTTTGGAGGCTCTTGGAAAATCCCACCGATTCTCTTGACTGAGGCATAACTGTGGAGAACAGATTGCTGGTCTCTTGCTGGGTAGGTAAGACAACTTTTTTTCCTGGCTCCAGACTCAACTGAGAGGTGAGCTTTCCTTTCCTAGGGCCATGAAATCGATGCTGTCTCAACTCAGCCCAGGCTGGACTTTCCAAGAAGACAAATCAGGTCTTGAGTCTGAGCCTAAGAAGGAGCCTAAGAATGTCTGAAAGGGGCAGCAATCTGGAGTGGAGTGGAGTCCCGACCTCACCAAAATCCCTCTCCTCTGCTAGCTACAGGAAGCCCTCTCCAGGACCAGTCCCTGAAAAACCAATGCAGAGCTGCTGAGGAAGACCCCAATTGACTCTGTTCTGGTATCTCTCAGCCCTGAGAGATCTCTTCCTTTACTTAGTGTTTGGCTTCATATAATTATAATAATAATGGCAACAAGCACAACAGCAATTTTATAGACATACAGTCACATGCTGTTTAATCACAAGGTTCAGTGATGACGTCATTGTGCAAACATCACAGAACATATGTACACAAACCTGGAGGGTTCAGACTGTTACTCTCCTAGGCTTTCAGGCATCCGTTTCCAGAATTGGGAGGTTTCATCCATATTGCAGATTTGCTCTGGCAAGTAATTTTCCTCCACAATCAGCTCATCTAGAGTTTCCAAAAATTCTTCCGCTGCCTTCACATCAGTGCTTGCAGACTCATCCCTCACTTTCGCATTATGTAATGAATAATGATTCCCAAATCGTTCAAACCATCCAGAGCAAGCAGTCATTCGGCATTCTAGTCAGGTCCAACCTATTCTTTCAACATCACAAACAACCTTTTTACTTCAACTGTGATTGCCATGGTGCTGAGAGGGACGTGCCTCTGTGCCTACTCTCTAATCCAGGGCATTAGAAGTTTCTCCATGTCTGATACAGTCCCTTTTCAAATTTGTGTTAGTCTTATTCCCTTCAATGCGGCAGACCCTTTCTGTGGCTTTGCTCTTTTTCTTCAAGATTGTAGCTATGCTACCCAGGGATGGGCTGGCTGGCAGGAAATAACCACAGATTTTCCACCTGTGTAGAGGTTAATCATTTTAAATTTTGTTTCCAAGTCAGTCACTGGATGTGGCCTTTAACTGGCAGCATCAGCGGTGGATTCTTTTCACGTAGGGGCCGTGATGAACGAAACAACAAGAGATCCAATCAGGTTCCAGAGAAAATGAGGATCAAGAGATGCAGTAACCTGGATGTACAATGTCACTGGCACAGTAACATGGTGTTCTGTTTCACAGTAAACTTTTTGTAAGTAGAAGAAGTGTACTCTAAAATAAGGATAAAAGTGTAGTATCGGAAATTCCTAAACCATGACATAATCACTCATCATCATTATCAAGTATCATGTACTGCACATAATTATATGTGCTATGCCTTTATGAGACTGGCTGCACAGTAGGTTCGTTTACACCAACATTAGCACCAACACATACCAGTGTATTACACCTGCTGTTAGTATGTCTGTGATGTCAGTAGACGATAGGAATTTTTCAGTTCCAGTATAATCTTAGGTGACTGCTGTTGAATAGGTGGTTGCTCATTGACTAAAACTTTGCTACATAGGGCATAATCATACTATATGCCGGACACTGTTCTCAGCCCTTTACTCCCATTAACTTCTACACAGATGGGGAAACAGAAGCACAAATTGGTTAAGCAGCTTGCCTAATTCTACAGAAAGGCCCAAATTTAAAGGTAGGTTGGCTGAACACTGGATTCTCTCCCACAATTTCAAGATCTTCAGCATCCTTTTGAGAATCAGAAGGTCTTCCTCTTCTCCTTCACCTGCAGTGGCTCCCACTGCCTTGTGGGCTGGGAGTCACCAGGCTTCTCACCTCAGCATCCAAGCTTCTTCCTGTTTCCCTCACATCTCCTTCATTTATGTCTTACCGCATTCCAGGTGAGCCTGCTGCACTCAGCTCCTCACTGCAGGACTGCTCTGAAATGCCACGGCTTTGGACTTTGGCTCAAACTGTTCCTTCCTCCTGGGAAGAAGTGGGATGAAGGGATGGAACATTAGATTGGGGTTTGGAAGTGCATTGGTCCGTGTCGGTCTAGTTTCTTTCTAGCAGTGGCAGAGTTGGCTAGTTGCCTTCTGGACATCCACTCTCGTGTTTCTAGAAATAACAGAACCATGACTTTCAGAAGCATGCATCACCAATTATCTAAAAGACTGTTTAATCATGTGACCATTTTAGTTCAGGATATCTAGGTTGAAATGTTGTGTGGGATTTCTGGAAGTTTTCTTATATGGAAAGTGGTTAACCATTCTTCCTCTTTCCCCCATATTGCTTGCTCGAATGTGGATATCTGGAGCTCCAGGGCCCGTATTGCACTGTGAGGATGAGGATCCCATAGCAGGGATGATGAGAGGACCTGGGTCTCCGGTTATCATGCAGTTTATCCCTAAAGTATCATCCAGTTCATCCAAGTCAGCCTCTGGATTTGCCTTATTTAAACCTCTGTTTCTCAGGTATTGTTAGTCATAGTTATTACGAGTCTTTCCCAGTACATTGGACTATTACTTAATCCAAGTAATAGTCCAAGCCTCAGTAGTAAAATGTAGATAGAAAATTATCTCTCTCTCTCTTGGTGGTAGTGGAAAAAAAAACATGATAACGTGAAAAAGAATGGCATATGCTCTGGAAGGTTGAAGAGAGAGATTTTCAGGAGATGGAGCATTTCAAGATTGAGTAGGTCATGAATTTTGCCAGAGCCCAGCTCTCAGTTGTACTCCCACCAGTCCCTGGTGGCTGATGGCTTGAGTGAAGAGTTAGTGGACTGGTTGACCCCTGGGGGTCTCATCTCAGAGGGCAAAAGGCTCTATACTTTTGCTTTTTGTCCATGCCTATGGGCTATCCTGGGTGGGGTCAGGATCCTTTCTTTTATGTACCACCTGAAGCCCAAGATATTTCTCTTCAAGACACTCCACTCCAGAAGTCCACATGCATAGTCTCTGTCTCTGTCTCAGCCTCCCTCTCTGCTCCCTCCCTGTCTGTGAGACTGAAGGGATGTAGGAGACAGTGGAGGGGAGGACAGGGGATGCTGCACTCAGGCTCCTAAGCAGGCTCAAGCTTTGCTGACCAGACTGGTCTCACTCTGTTCCTACCACAGTGCATTTTAAAAGGTACTTTCAGATTGGCAAGGAAGTTGAGCGTCTTGCGCTGTAACTCATAGCTACTTCACAATTCTTCAGGGTCCTTGAGATTTTCCTGCAAACGGAATTCTGGAGACTGATTAGAGAGCATGGATGGAAGGATTTTGTTGTTATTGTTGTGTCGTTTTACTTTAACACAATAACTAGCAATTTAGAGTTTACAAATAAAAAAAAAAGGTACTTTCAGAATTTCATGTGTCAATTTGTTCCTCTTTTTTTATACCCGAAATTCCCTTTTCTCTTGGTTTTCTTGGCAAAGTTCTGTCCTTCCTTCAAGGTTCTGCTTAAATGTCACCTTCTTGGATGGGCCTTTTCTGGGCTCGTTAGATAGTAAACCATACAAGAGGCCAGATGGGCATTGCCTTGTGAAAGTGAGTGGCCTTCCTAGATGTGTGTGTGTGTAGACAAGAACTTTGTATGTTAGCTAGAAGGGAACTCGGGGGGTGTCCTTGACCACCCCATCTCCTAATAAGGAGCAATTTGGGGACCAATCCATTGGTTCAGGACTCAATACCACTGAACATGGCTCCAATAAATTTAGCAGAGAAAAAAATAATAAAGCAAGTGAAACTCCAGCCTCAGCAGTCATCGTTTTTCAGTAGGATGATGGAATTCTTCCGCCTTTTGGCTGGTGACACCTGGCTGTGAATGCTTTGGGCTGTGGACACTTGGATCCCATCTACTTTTTGGCTAATGAGAATAAAATGGCTAAGAACCTGCATCTGCAAGTTCCTGCTTGAGTCCCCGATTTCAGTTATTCTGGATATGCTCTCGGAAATAGAATTGGTGGATCATATGGTAATTCTAATTTTAATCTTTTGAGGAGCTGCCAGACTGCTTTCCATACCATCTACACTTTTTTACATTCCCACCAACAGAGAAAAAGGGCTTCAGTTTCTTCACATCCTCACCAACACTTGTTATTTTCTGTTTTTGATGGTAGCCATCCTAATGGTTGGGATGAGGCATCATTTGTCTTCTATTTGTGTTTCTCTAATTATTAGTGATGCTGAGAACCTTTTTTACGATTTGAAAAATAGGAGAATGTTATCTTTGTGTTCTTTTGGTTATAGTGGGAATGTTTAGGTATTGCACAAGTGTTATCTAGTCACTTCTTTGCAGTCTTTTAAATAGTTCTAAACACAAGCCTGTTTATCTCATTCTACTTGGATGGTGCAATTGGATCCATCAAAATGACATTCCAACTCCTCTAACTCTACTCAGGGGTCAGTGTCAAGGTTTTATACTGTCCTCATAACCCGCTTTTGTCTACTTAGGTTTTTTCCTGTGGCTTTGAGATTTTTTTTTTTTTTTTTTTTTTTTTAGGCAATGAGAAGTCTATGATAAATCCATTTGAAAAATTCTTGCATGCCTTTTTCTGATTTCTGCTATACATGTTTCTTCTCTGTCAAGCAAGGCACCAGGAGGGTAAGCCCTGAATTTTTTTTAGACCAGAATATGAATAAAATCATTTTAAGGTAATGGCAATCCATTCAGAGGAGATAAGAGGACAAACTTCTCCTTCGAGACATCTGAGATTTAAAAGATTCTTTGATAGAGTACCTCATGCAGCTAGAAAAATCCCAATACATTCATTTTTAGCCCCTTGCATAATCATAAATACAGATAGGCTCCAGAGAAGCCATGCAAAGAGAAGAACAGGGGAGAATATATACTTTTTGCTCAGATCACACACAAAAGAAGCCAGCCACAATATGTAATATACAATATAAATACAAAAACAAGCAATGTTCCCTGAAATTTAGGGTATATGCTCCTGTTTAGTACCACTGTGTTCTGAGAAAAGTAAATTTGGCAAGATTTTTTTCCATTTAGAGCAATAAATCTTATCTATAAAAGAATTATCTATGGGAATCCACTTACCTTCTAAAAATTTGAAATGAAGGTCCATGGAAATCACTGCCAATCCTGATGTTTAGGTCACAGGGATGTCATTGAACCTGGCGAATCAATACCGATTATCATCAAAAAAAAAAAAAAGGTTGTATGTTTGAGCAGGCAGGGCAGAGTGAATGGTAAGACAGACATTCTTCATGTGTCAGGGAAATGGATCAGGCCAGAATAAAGGAATTCTGTTACCATGCTGTGGAGCAGAAGTTTACTGAGATAAGGGCGATCCATCAATTTTAAACTGTTATCAGAAGTTTCTTTTTTTTTTTCTTCACAGCCACAGAAATAAATGGTCTAAATCCACAGAGAAAGAAATTTCTAAAGCAAAAGATGTCGATGGGCATGTTAGTTTGAGAGGAATAAAGGGCTGACCTTTCAAAACATGCTTTAGACTATATTCTAAAAGCACAGAGTCTTCTATAAAATTCACTATAAGTACAGCATCTGCCTTTTTAAGTACCACTTGAGTGGTTTCAGTTGCTTTACTTGAGCATTGAAAACCCTTTGGCAAAGGACCTTACAACCCTCAGAAAATCTGATAGAGGGGCCCTTCTGTAGGACCTCAATTGGCCATGTTTCCCCTGTCCTTCCTGTAGGGTAGCACAGTGTGGGGGTCACAATGTGGAGTCCCAGCCTGGGTTTGCATCCTGACTGTGCTACTTCCTAGTTGTGAGACTCTAGTCACGTTATTTAATATAAAGTGCTTAGAAACAGGGCTAGCACATGTTAAATGTCTAAATGTTGCTACCTATTGTTGTTGTTATTATTATTAATTTTTATCAGGATAGACTTTATCCTTCATTCCCAGTAAGAAGAGATCATGGCTCAGATCTGCCTGGCCCCATTCTTTTGGTCTAAGATAGTTTCTGGAAATGGGGCATCTTTAGCATGTGCAGGTGAGGTCATCTGCCTTGAGGTGAGACGTGCTGGGCACTCAGCCAAGGAACAGCTCCTTAGGACTCTAAAGGAAGAGGGTAATTTAACCACTGAGTGTAGCCTCAGAACAAATTCCTCCTCCCAGGAAGTGTCCCTCCCTTAGACTGTGAGGGCTCTTTCCAAAGCCTTGGGTGATGCTGGCTAATTTTACATTCATAATCTTATATTGTTCTTCTTAAAGAGACCTCGCAAATTGTATAATCTTTAGGCCCCACAAACCCTGGATCCACGGTGACAAAGGACTTGCTACGGGGAAAGAACACATTTTTTTTTTTTGGTGGGATCCTATAAATAGGCCTCAATTATATCTTGTGAAAGCAATTTATAAAATGTTGGGGTATTCTCATTTTGACCCAGGCTAGTGGCTCTCCACTTTGTGATGCTAGGGGTACCTTAGAAATATCAAATTTGCTTCCTTCAACTACACACTCTGCAGGGAGGGGGCTTATTACATTTTCTTACTGGGTGATTTTAATACAAACTGGTTGGCCACCATTGGGCTGGATTCTGGGATCTGACCTCCCTAGAATTTAACAAGTTTTTTCTTTTGGGAGTCTGTAATGCATGCTGTGGAGTACCATCTAGGTCCCATACCCATCTAAAGAGTGTCACCTGTTGACACTGCATGCTGAGGACTTCCCAAGCATTGCTTTAAAGGGAAGGAATATCCTTGCCCTAGACTGTGCCTCCCCGTGCAGGATGCTTCTAGTGAGTGAAGGCTCAGCCCTCAGCCTCAATTTGGGATCTCTCTGAAGATCATGGGACTCAGGCCTCCACTTCAACTGCACCCCAGTTCCCCCTCTCCCTCTAACCCCTCAATTCCTGACTGTGTTGCACCTGAGTGCCCTCCCCCAATTAATTCTCTGAAGCAGATCTCTGCCTAAGAGTCTGCCCATGACAAATCCTAATCACATTTGTTTCCTTTCTTCCCATTCAACATAATCTTCCCAACACCCCCTACACAGCACTCCAGAAGGGAAGCATTTGTAACCATGGGAAATGCAGCCAATTAGTGAGAGACAGCTTATAGATTCATGAAGTCAATTACATCAACTTCCAGGTAAAAAAATTAAACTATGGAAATAGAATGGATTAGTTGGAGATGATTTTAAAAGGAAGCAAAAAGCTTATAGATGAAACACATGTGAGTTCAGATAACCTAGATGAGGTTTAAAATAAAAGGCAAGATGCTAACATTTTTTTAAAAAAATAAAAAGAAATCAAAGATTAAGATTTTTCAGATGAAAAGCTAAGATCCAGGATATGAAAAGGTGGAAACATGCACATTCATAGGAGTTGAGGATTAGGAATAAAATTCAAGAACCAAACAATAAAAGAAAAAAGAATTTAGGAATGGTTTAAAGAGTAAAGTCAGTTTTTCTACAGTTTTTCTGTAGGCACACATTCAAAAAATTTGAAAGCAGGGATTCAGAGACGTGTACATTCATATTTATAGCAGCATTATTCAGAATAGCCAAAAGGTGGATGTAACTCAAATGTGAATAAACAAAATGCCACATACACAAAAAGTCGAATACATTATTCAGTCTTAGAAATGAAGGAACTCCTCATATATAGTACAGGAGGGACAGAGCTGTACATGAACAAATTTCGGAGGTGAGTAGTGCTGATGGTGACATAACATTGTGAATTTGCCTAACGTCACGGAATTCTACGCTTTAAAATCGTTAAAATGATAAATGCTTTTACATAATTTTGCTGCAATGAAATTATTCTTCCAAATTTAAACATAAAGCAAAAATTTCATAGATTATAGGAGCAAACATTTAATCCACAGAGAGAAGCAGGCTAAGCCTGGCATGTATCATGTTCCCGACAAAAGTAAGTATTTTGGCTGGGTCTTCGAGCAAGGCGGTATGCCTCCTGGGCTGGACACCCCCTTTGGAAACTTCTCATGCACCTGTCATTGTCAATATTGACAAGAAGTGAGAGAAAACCTCAACCAGGAAGGGAGAGATTCCTCCAAACAAATGGAGAGGGGAGAGTCAAAGCAAAGATGGGCCACTGTGACTCATTCAGGGATTTTAACCAACAACTTTGGGGGCAGTGGCTATTTTGAGCTGTGTCTGAAGAATATCTTTCCTGTGCATTGGAATAGAAATCTTGGCAGCTGTCACCAAGGTTTCCTGACAATTGTCCCCTCTTTCCTGACATTCTTAGCCTGTACGTCTAGCACCGACAGTCTTCCTCACTGGGAGACTTGAGTTATGCAAATACCCTCAAAGAGGAAGCAGCATTTTGATCATGGAGGAAGTGGAAAGGCAAGTGTGATCTGAATTGTACTTGGTTCTGTTCCCATGTGAACAGTTGCCAAGAGTTCCCACCCAGCTGCAGCCAATGCCAGTGTTTCTCTTAATCCTTCAAAAGATTTTTAAGTTTTCCAGGAAATCATCCTCTATGCCATTTATGATATTCTCTTAAGGCACATTCATTTATTTGTTCATATCTTTATTAATTTGGCTATTCTTTCATTCTCCAGATATGTATTCAATCAATATTTAAAAAGTGCCTAGTATGATCACTTTACTAGGAACTACAGCAGGAAACTCAAGGGATCAGTTCTAGCATGAATACTTCCTTTTGGAGGTGAGATTCTAGGCCTAGAATTGCTCTATCCGATACAATGGCCACTACCTACATTCAGCTATTAAAATTTGAATTAGTTAAAATTAAAAAGTTTCTGAGTCACATTGGTAACATTTTAAATCATGGATAGACTCATGACTCAGTTACCATACAGGACAGTGCAGATCTAGAACATTTCCAGAAGGTTCTATTGAATCAGCAATGGCTTAGAAAGTTAAGTGAATTGCCTTGAATCTCATAGCTACTCAGTAGTTTAAACACTGCCAACAGTAAAATTTTTCTGTGTCTTATTTTTCTACCATTGTGAAAATGAAACAGATAATTATGCTAGACACCAAAATGTTTTGAAGAAAATAGCACAAAATGAAGATGCGTCTATAGATATTTAAAAAAATTACTCAGGTAGTTGACTCTAGCTAGAGTAAAATATCCAGATGTCTGAATGAATGTTTGCATTAGTAAAAGAAATCTTTCAAATACTGAAAGCATGGCTTACATGACTACCCTGGGCCCCTGAGAGCCATGCCCTGTTTTTATTTGTGGAGGTTACTGGAGATTGAACCCAGGAGTGCTCTACCACTGAGCCACATTGCCAGACCTTTTTATTTATTTACTTATTTAGAGACAGGATCTCATTAAATTGCTGAGAATCTCACTTAAGTTCCTGAACTGGCTTCTGACTTGCAATCCTCTTGCCTCGGCCCTCTGAGACACTGGGATTACAAGCATGTGTTATCGCACCGGGCTCATGCTCCTATTTAGATTGTGGAACAATTCCTTTGGCTAAGATAGACGTGGATCACACAGACTCATCCCTGATGGAGCCAGGCAGATCCACAGGCTGATGGATCATTGAGGTTTTTTTTTTTTTTTTCCCCCATGGAGAACAATGGCTGGAAAAGAGGCAGGGTTGGAGTCTTACCTCTGGCATTTGGATAAATTTCTTAATTTCTCTGAGCATCAGAGAAATCTGAAATATCTGAAATAAATATAACACGACTGACCTAGCAAAGCCATTTGGAAGATTAAAATGGGATGATTTATGTGGAAGTGCTTTAAAAACTTTAAAGCATTAATCAGATATTTTTGTTAAGATGCCATTCCAGTTACCTTAGGGCAGGGAATGCCAGCCTTCCTTCTGCTGCTTCATAATTAAGCCCTCCCTCACCACTTCTCAGCCTTCCTCGGTGATGCTTCCCCCTATGCAGCAGGCAGGAGGCATGCCTCGGACAGCAGAAAGTACAAAATGCCCTGTTCTGTATTGTTGCTGTGATTTCTGAGTTTAAAAAGCCATATTATTGGCCAACAAAATAAGAAATCAGCAGAAAGGTCTACAAAAGGACAGATTACTTCAGGCTCCTTCTCCCTCTGGCTTACCATCTGAGCCAGCTCAGGAAGACTGGATTATTTTTTAACTTATTACAACTGCTCTACGTGTTCATGTAGTGTGGGGTCCAGTGGACAGGGAGTCAGGCCAGTCACCCTGTTCTTGGAGGAAGATTCTTTGAGTAGGGATGGGGCCCCATGCCATGGGACATATATAGGAGTATGTGAACTGCTAACTAGGCCCATACTGTGAGTTCCTGATGGCACCAAAATATGTGCCAGGGATTAGAACATGGTGGACATGTTCTAATTAGACACCTTTTATTTATTTGTTCCTTTGGACTCCCCTTTGGCTGGACTATTCACAATAACAAGTTCTACTATCATTTTGCAAGCATTTACAATGTATCCTCTTCATACATTATCTCAGGTAATCTTGCAGAATAACCCAAAGTGGTAGATACTCTTATTCCCATTCCTATAGGTGAATGGACTGAGTCTTTGAAATAATCGGCTTCCTTAAAAATGCATTGATTAAATGCTTGTACATTTTCTCATTTTTACAAATAATTGGAAACATGCTATTATCAAACCAAGCTTCTTATTGTCAGAAGATATCCAGCGTTGCCAGTGGATATAATTCTAGTTAAAGCAAAAAAACCTGCTGTTGAGACCAGCTTATACAACTTTATGGTAAGTAGACATACAATTCCAATCTAGCTTTTTGATAGTGGAAAGAGCTTCTAGAACCACCTGGAGGTCTGTGATCATCTGGCTGCGGACCTCTGGGATCCTAAGGGGATGGCTGCTCTGATCAAAGGCGAGAAACACAATCCCCCTATACCATCATCAGAGGGGGCCCGAACATTCTGAAATGACCCACCCAACCCAAAGGTAAACTTTTTGAATCTTGAGATTGAATTATCTTAGACAATGTTAATTTTCCTTTTCCTATTCTAATTGTTAGAGCTTATTGAAGATACATGTTGGCATCACCAAAAACAATTACAGGGCTCTGTCTTGGGTCCTCTTCTCTCCCCTGCCTAGCCTGGGTGATTTTGTGCCATTCCCAGGCTTTAAAGTCCATGTTTACATGGATGACTCTTAAATGCATATATCTCCTCCAAGCTCCAGATAACCTGGACTCCATCTTTGAATGCCTACCGGGTATCTCATGTTAACGAATCCAAACTGAGCTCTCGATCTCACCCCACCTCCAATCCTGCTCCTTTGCCATTTTTCCTTCCTCAACAAATGGTAACACCTTCTCTCCAGCTGCTCCAGACCCAGCCAGCATCATCTTTCTCTGGGCTGCCCTGGGAGCCTCTCGTTTTCTATACTTTCACTATAGCCAACTTCAAATGGATGCACAATGGATGACTACTCGGGTTTGCCTTCAAATTTAAAGTGATAAGAAGTAATGACAGAAGGAAGATGGACATTAGACTTTAAAAAAAAGTTATTGTCAAAATAATGATATCTTGTGTGCCTGAGCGGTGGGGATGGATATTGACTGGGAAGAAACGGGAGGGAAACTTCTGGGCTTCCAGAAACTTTCTATATCTTGATCTGAGTGTTGGTTATGTGGGTGCAGACATAAATGCACATAAGCTCTACCTCAATTTATAAAAGTTAAAAAAGAAAAAGGAAAGAACTTCTTGCCAAGATTCTAAAGACAGTTTGGCAGCACATGAAGGGATGTTGTGGAATCTACTTTCCTGGCTTTCTTTCAGAATAGGATGGAGACTTAGCTGCCTGGGGGTGTTCAGTGCCTAGAATTAAAGAGATGTAATCAGAAATCACATTTGCTCTGCCTAATCCTACCCTTGGCCCTGCACGAGGTGCATCATGATGAATATTTAATATGTCACTTAACATTTCATCATAGAAGAGTATTTAGGGACATTATGAATAATTAATGTCCTGGGTGGAGGAACGTTTGTGCGGATCCAGTCTGGGTCGTGCTCATTGTAGAATTACATTACTGTGGGATTCTTTGTAGTCAAAAGCAGTCGTCAGTTTGCCAAACCTTTTCAGGATCTGCCCCAATGGTACAGTGTCCTTCAGCTTCAGAAATAAGGCGGTCCACAGCAAACCAGACTCCAGGAATAAAGCATGACTTGGCAATTGACATTTCTGGAGGAACACAGCAACCCAGCCTGTGGCACCCAAAGAAGTCCACTTGATGAATGATTTTCCTTTGGTCTGCACCCTCACCCTTTGACCAACAGTGGGAGAAACCGACCAACTGTCTGGCATGCAGTTACGTACACCTGGTCTAGCTGTACATGTCTAGTTATGTACATGTCGGCAGGCAGGTTCTGGGCCTGCTGGATTAGGTCGAGTGGGGATGCAGGGAGCTTCGCGGGCGAGGTGACAGCACAGCAGGAAAAGCATGGGTTTCACAGCAACGTCACTTGCACTCAATGTTCACTGATGCCACTTCCTAGGGGTATGACCTCGGGCAAGCTTCTGGATCTCTGTGTGCCAAAATAAATATAGGCAAAAGTCACAGCCTCTTGGTGTTGTTTCGATGACTTTAGAAGTTAATATATGTCATTAACAGTGCATGGCACATGATGTGACTTGTAGAGGTAAGGGAATGGCAGGATATGTAAGTAATTTTTTTTTTTTTTGTAGGAAGAGGTCATAATTCCAAGCCCATCAGAACACAAGGCTGTGCTCTTAATCACTGTTTTACCCTCCTTCCTCGAAGGCATCACATCCTGGTAGAGGTGTGCCGGGCATCAAGGGACAGTGAATGGAAGGGAGGTCTCTTGACTCTGAATCACGCCTGCACAATGTAACCCCGGGGTCAGGGTATGGGAGTGGCATCCAGAGCCCAGATTCCATGTTCTAACACTGTCATCATGAGTAGGTCACTCACCTCTTGGTCTCGGACTCCTCAGGGGCTTCAAAGAGCACTCTGATCCTAACATTGTCATTGACCAATGTCACCCACATTGGTTCCGATTCCCATATTCAGCCTGCCCACAGCAGTTGCTCTGGGTAACAGAGGCTGATGGGCTACTGCTGTGTGAGTGTCTGAAGGCACCTCAAAGGACAAATGAATCCAAGCAAATCTTTCTCCTGTCCTCGTCAACATTGATTTTTCCAAATGTGGGATCGATGTACTGCTGAGATGAAGAAGGGAAGAGAACACAGTGTTCTTCCCCCAGATCCACAGAGGGCAGGCCCGAGCAGAGCTGTCTGCTCCAATCCTCTGCCTCTGTGACTCTTCCTGGGGCTTCTGCAGGCACAGTGCAGACACTGTTGTCTGGAGGTAGGTGGGAGGTGGAGGGGAGTTGGGGGAAGCAGCATGCTCCCTGGCTGGGACTCTAGGAACAGAAGCCACCTGACTCAATCACAGCTTCACTCCTTCTTGCCTCAGGAACCCATATCAGTCCCTCTTGGAGCCTCAGTTTCCTAATGTATCAACAAAGACAATCTCATGTGAGGCTAGTTTGGTGTATTGAAGGCACCTGAAAACTCTTTGCAGTGTCCAGTCCTATTGAGATGGATGTGGTTTCCCTCTTCTTGGGAATGTTCTGGTGCTCAATGGAAATCACTTACAAATGCCTCCAGCCTTTGGAATGGAGACCACACACACCGTGGCTTCTCAGGAGCACAGTCCTGCCACAGAGGCAGGAGTGTACAGGGGCAGAGTCATGACCTTCTATTTGGCATTCAGTGCAGAGTTTGGGTAGGGAGGCTGTTAAGCCTATACTGAAAATGGAACGCAGCAATCAGGACAGTGTGAAGAGGAACAGATCTCTGTGCTTGGCATTGGACATACAAAGGTAAGCTGATGGTCCAGAGAGAAAGACAAATTATCTAGACAATTTCAGTCCATGATGGAAATACAGGTGCTATGGGAGCATAGAAAAGGTACATCAACACAGGCAAACTGGTGGTGGGAGAACGCAGGGGATCCTTTCTGGAGAAGATGATCTCAAAGCCAAGGCCTGGAACACTGGTAGGAATTGATTGGAAAATACAGGTTTTTTTTTTTTTTTTTT